>NC_138548.1:197074926-197597426 GCF_964273705.1 Natrix helvetica
TCTAGGCTTGTGACTGTTTCCTTAACTAACCCCCATTCTGCCATAGCCCTAGCCTAAGCTGAATAAGACTAAAAAAAATATTTTGGCATCGCAAAAGGAGCCAAGTCACAAGCAGCATTTTAATTTAAGATTTCTCTCCCCTTCTTCTCCTTATATAGGCAACAAATGCCAACTTCTGGATTCCTCTGTCTTCTGTCCCCATCACTCAATTGTTTCATTATTTCAACCTTGTGCTCAACCTGTCAGGACCACAAAATTAAAGTACTTACAGTACTGCTGGCAGAGCAACCCAAATCTCTTGTGCTATTTCGACAGACTATTTTAACTTTACTGGATGCCATATGTATTCAGCTGGGGAAGGGCTCCCTTGGCATGCCAAAAGAACCCCTATCCTAAAAAAAGCTCTAATGCGCTGAACAAATCTGAAAGACCAGCACAACATAGCCCTGTCTGCCACAACTGGCACAGACTGGAAAGGAAATGAGTCCACGTTTGGGTTCAAATGGTCAATAAGAGCTGTGGTGGTGCAGTGGTTAATATGGCAAGCTAATTCCACCAACTGCCAGCAGTTCGATCTCACTGGCTCAAGGTTGACTCGGCCTTCCATCCTTCCGAGGTCAGTAAATTGAGGAGGCAGGTTATTGGGAGCAATATGCTGACTCTGTAAACCGCTTAGAGCAGGCTGTAAAACATTGTGAAGTGGTATGTAAGTCTAAATGCTACTGCTATTGCTATTGCTCTGATCCTGTCAATTCCTAAGCTCCAGGCTCTGCTTTCAACATAATAGAGATGATTTTGCACACTACACTGATGGCTGCTTTTAAACAACATCACATGAGGAAGCTATTTTAACATTGGTGTAGCTAAGAATGACTTAAGCCTTGAGTTTCATCTTTAGGATCTGGCCTTCTAAAGAGCAGTCAGGGTTGATCTTCTCTAGGACTGACCGGTTTGATCACCTTGCAGTCCAAGGGACTCGCAGGAGTCTTCTCCAGTACCATAGTTCAAAGGCCTCAATTCTTTGGCACACTCAGCCTTTTGTTGGCAGGGTGATGTCTCTGCTTTTTAGTTTGCTGTCTAGATTTGCCATAGCTTTCCTCCCCAGGAGCAAGGGATTTTAAATTTCTTGGCTGCAGTCTCCATCTGCCGTGCTCTTGGAGCCTAGGAAAATAAAATATGTCATTACCTCCATTTCTTCCCCATCTATTTGTCAGGAATTGAGAGGGCTGGATGCCATGATCTTAGTTTTCTTAATGTTGAGTTTCAAGCCAACTTTTGCACTCTCCTTCTTTACCCGCATCAAGAGGTTCTTCAGTTCCTCTTCACTTTCTGCCATTAGAGTGACGTCATCTGCATATCTGAGGTTGTTGATATTTCTCCTGGCAATCTTAATTCCAATTTTTGATTCATCTAGCCCAGTGCTTCTCAATTATTTTCTGTCATGCCCCCCCTAGGAAGAAGAAAACATTTCACGCCCCCCGCACGATTGCAAATAGTATCATTTGTCTATAAAATTGTTATAAGTACACCTCTGCATAACACTGTATCCTTATTAAACACCTCTTATTTTATACAATAAACACTTATCCATAAGTAATTCATCGCAATTCTGTGAGAAAATGATGAGAAATGCAGTAAATAGCTTATTTTTAAATTGGTGCTGTTCTGGGGACATAGATTGCAGGTGGCTTCTCTGATAGTGATAGCTTTTCAATGACACTCTAGCAAGCCAGGCACAATATTTTAATCTATAAATTAGATTAGATGGCGGAGTATTTTATAAAATATTTTTAACATTTCTCGGTTTTAATTTCTAACATACTACACATCAGTGATATAACCCACACACATCAAAGCTTTTTGGTGTCCTCAATCACTTTTTAAAAATCAAAGAGACCCCCAGGCTAAAACCTTTGACAACCGATCTAGTCCTATAATATGTAGAGACCCCAGTGGAAAAGCTGCCTCGTATTTCTGTTTCCCAGAAGCAAAGCCTTCCTCTGAGCGAGAGGCAACCACCCAGGCATGGCCCTCCTGGAAGTGAGGATGTGCCTTCGGCCAGAGGAAAAGCGAGGGTCGGGCCAGGCAGAAGCCAAACTGGGCACAGAGGCTGAGCAGGCAGGAGCCACGCTGCCTCTCCCTCTTATTGCAGGCTATCGAGATCCGCAGCCCTGCCCATCCCTGCAAAGGAGAGCACAACGTTGTTGCACCGGCACTAATTCGGCGGGACTCGTCCCCGAAGCGCCAGGGTTGCTCCAGCGGCGCGGCCCCCGGGGACGCTACCTTTGCCTGCACCCGTCACCAAAGCGCGGTGGCCAAAGAAGTGCTCCATCTTCCGCGGCGGCTGAACTTCCAATCGGCGCTGGAGGCAGCGCTGGAAGGGAAGAGGCGGCTCATGTCGACAATGTTTGCCGAGGTCAAACGAGCCCCCCTTTACGGAGCCTCACGCCCCCCCTGGGGGGCGCGCCCCACTATTTGAGAAACACTGATCTAGCCCCACCTTTCTCATGATGTGCTCTCAATATAAGTTAAATAGGCAGGGAGACAGTATACAACCCTGCCGGGCTCCTTTTTAAACCAATCAATGTTCCATGTCCTTTTCTCACTGTTGCTTCTTGACCCGCATTGAATAGCTCAGCTGGAATAGTCACCTCCACTAGCTTTGTTGTTGCTCAGATTTTCTATGGCCCATTTGACCTCACATTCTAGGACGTCTGGCTTAAGGTCAATGACAAACACCCCCCCCCCCCCAATCTTGGTTATTAAGCTCATTCTTGTATAGTTCTTTTGTGCAATTTTGCCATCTATTCTTAATCTCTTCTGCCTCTGTTCAATCCCCCCCCCCCAATTTTGGTCCTTTATCATGCCCACCTTTGCATGAAACATTCCCTTCGTATCTCCAATTTTCTTGGAAGAGGAATGAATGAATGGAAACTAATCAAGGAGAGAACCGACCAAGAACTAAGGAAAAATTTCCTGACAGTTACAATTAATTAGTGGAACAAGTTGCCTCCAGAAGTTGTGGGTGCTCCAACACTGGAGATTTTTAAGAAGAGATTGGACTGACAGGATTAAATTTGATTTGTCTGAAATTGTTGCATCTCTTACATCTCTGTTCCACGGCAATCGACCTCTCGTGCAAATGCTCCAAATACTGTTTCTCAAAAAATGTTTTCTAATTATATTGTTAAATAACAGCAAGCGACCGACCACTGCAAATTAATTACCGCGGATAATTTAGCGCCACCTAAGCAATCACTGTAGTCGGTTCTTGCATAGGAACGAGGAAACCGCGTTCGACAGCGCGTTACTCATACCACCTTCGGATGATAGCAAGTTCTACGTGACGCCTGCGCAGTTGGAATCGCTTTGGGCTGGTGCCGCCCTCTCGCCATTGGCTGGGCAACAAAAGTTCCGAGCGGCCATTTTAGAAACATTCCTTTCGGGGAAGGCCACGTTTCTTTCTGCTCGCCCCGCCACTTGTCACGTGTCGCAGCGGCGGTTGCTGGAGCCGCGTCGCCCGTGCGGATTGGCTGGCGGCCTTTCCCGCCGTCCCTCGCGACGGAGGAGGACGGCTCGGCTTGACGGCAGCAGGTTGGTCGTTGCTCGCTCTTTCCCTGCTCGGTGATGGCGGGGGCCGGGTTGGGGCTGCCGTGGTTGGTGTCCGCCTTGTTGGTGCTGAGTGGGGTGCGAGGTAATGGAGACTTTACGGGGATCTTCTTGTGGCCTCTTTTCCTTTCTCGTCTTCGTTGAGAAGTCCCGGGATTGATCGAGTTTGTGGGCCCTTCCGAGGAGCTTCCCTCGTGTGGCCCGCATTTCTTTCTTCTCTCCCGAAGATTTCTTCCCCTAGTTTCAGGCAGTTTCCTCAGCCCAGTTTCATTTTGCCCCCCCCCCCCCGAGTATAATTCGCAGGCATATTTTTTTTTCACTTATCTCGGGTCTAAGCAGACAAGACAGGTTAAAATGAAGCAAGAACTATGTAGAAGGCAGAACAACTAGATTTTAAAAGGTTGATTTTATTGCTAATGCACTGCTCAAAACATATTTGATCATTTCAAACACTACCCATGAATGCAGTATGAGATCATGAAGCTCAGTAAGGACTTCAGTTCCTTAAGCATCTCATTGAATGGCCTAGCTTTCCACTTCAAGCTCTAAATATTTTGATAAAATCATTTTTCTTTCCTGGCAGGTGAAACGTGCACAGAACCAGTTATCTCCCCATCCTATTATACTACCTCAGATGCTGTTATTTCTTCGGAAACCGTCTTTGTTGTTGAGATCTCCCTCACCTGTAAAAATGGAGCACAAGTAAGTGCCTGGATGTTTTTTTTTTTTACATGTTAAAGGAAAAACAATCTCAAAAATTTGCCACAGATATAGTACATTGTGTTATAAATGATTATGATAGGACAGTGAATCTGTCCCATTACGTGCATGGCTTTGGATTTATGGTAGGTCCCTTTCCATGGACTTCCCATAGTGGACTCCATGCCAGAAAAACTTGTCTCCCCGAACCATTGGCTGGTCTGATTTACTGTAGTCCTAGCTACTGATGTGGGTGGTACATTTCAAAACAGCAGAAAAGTAGCCATCTGAGTTCTTTTATTGATAGAAAAACTTGATTCCCTTCTCCACTAGATTTTTTATTCAAGGGAAGCTGGCATTGATCTGATGGCAATGAATGAGATCTGTCTTTCCTGTTATTTCAGGGTCCTCTTATAGACATTTAAGATGTCAAGATGAGAGATTATATGGATTTCTGTTACTCTGATACCCCATATTTTTTCCTATAGAATGTGGCCCTCTATGCAGATGTCAATGGCAAGCAATTCCCTGTTACACGAGGTCAGGATGTTGGTCGCTATCAGGTAAGAATAAACATGATTCCTACTAGTCAATATCTAAGATTTTGCAAAATACTTAAATTTGATTTTTATGGAATTAGTGAAGTTTTTAAAATTCTGCCTTGGTTTGCAGTCTTGGTTTCATTATTAAAAATATAAACAGAAGAAATTGTCATATACAAAATCTGGTTCACAGTTTGGTTTTAAAATATGAAATATCTTACAATCTAAAAGGATTGTAATATGAAAATTGTGCAACATATAAGTAAATTGTAGGCAAAATTGGGTTTTGTCTGTGTTGGAAGCAGCCTGGAAGTTTGATTAAATAAGTAACATAATGGTTTTAATAGGATTAACAATGTTTGAGATTAGTGATAAAAGAATAAGTTGCCAATCCTTAAACCATATAGCTTTGGAAAAGAAAGGCAGTGGTTTTGAGCCATAAATGCATGGCCCTAGTTTTGTGGTGGGTCTGATTCTGTGAGTCCCTCCTTCTCTCCATGCTAAAAGAAATTGCCATTCCGAACCATTGGCTAGTTTGGTTTATTATAGCCCTGGCTACTGAAGTGAGTGGTACATCTCTGTTAATGTCTTTGGGTGTGTGTTTATTTATATACCTGTACTATCAAAAAAGACAGTTTCTCTCATGGCTGATCCTGTATCTTTTTTGGGGGGGAGGACAGGTTTCTTGGAGCATGGAACATAAGCTGGCTCACTCGGGCACCTATGAGGTGAAGTTTTTTGATGAGGAGTCCTATAGTATCTTGCGCAAGGTGAGATTGCACTGATGGATGGAAGGAAAAGATACAAGTAAATTTTGTAGACTGCAGATTTGTGATCAGTATAGGAATAGGGGAAGCAAATGTTTACATTTTACTATTAAAGTTGGTAGCTCAACTTTTTTTTCAGTAGCTGGAAGCCCCATGAATTACAGGTAGTCTGACATGACCACATCATGATGTTAATAAGCAATAACATTAAAGTGAATTTTGCCCCATTCTACGACTGTTCTTGCCATAGTTTTTAAGTGAATCATTACAACTGTTAACTTAGTAACTCAAGTTATTAAGTGACTCTGCCTTCCCCATGACTCTGCTTGTCCGAAAGTTGCAAAAGGTGATCACATGGCCCCAGGACACTGCATCTGTCATAAATATGAATCAGTTGCCAAAT
The DNA here is from genome assembly GCF_964273705.1 of Natrix helvetica. Lineage (NCBI taxonomy): Eukaryota > Metazoa > Chordata > Lepidosauria > Squamata > Natricidae > Natrix > Natrix helvetica. The sequence goes on from NC_138548.1 coordinate 197,080,947, forward strand.
GTCTGAATTTTGATTGTGTAATCACAGGGATGCTGCCATTGTTATGTGTGAAAAATGGTCATGTCACTTTTTTCACTGCTGTTGTAACTTTGAACAATCACTAAATGGAACTGTTGTAAGATGAGGACTACCTGTAATTTCAAAATGCCTTCTATTATGTGGGGGGGAAATGACATGGTTCTATGTAAAAATATAAATATTTCCTTTATTAATGATATACCATGACATGCCTATACACACTCAGAACTGAGACTGAGGCATCTTTCTTGATCAGATGGCCCATGGAAATTAAACTTTAAGAACCAACTCACCTACTTTGACACTGAACTGAAAACATAGTCCTTGTATTCTGTTTCACTGCTAGATGTATTGTCTACCATGCTTTCCTCTGCTAATTGTATTCATGTAGTGTCTCCATTGTAAGTAGACGATGATGCTATCAGCTGTTAATTCTCTTCCCTCCATCTTAGGCTCAGCGCAACAATGAGGATGTCTCAGAGATCAAACCTCTTTTTACAGTCAGTGTGGATCATCGGGTGAGTGCAGCTTCTGTGGGTATGGAGCTACTATAATAGATGGCCAATGCAACCAAGTCAGACGTTCAGTACTACCACAATTGAATAAACCAGGCCATTTACAGCATATGCTACTTTCTGATTGCAGTTTGTGTATTCTATGATGGTTTCTTTAGTTAGTTGAGCCACTATTTCTATTTACGACCAGTCGCTTAGATTATTTATGATCCGGTTACAAAGTTCAACAGCTGCCTATCCCATGGCCATGGTGACATAATTACTTTTTGGGTGCTCAGCAAGAAGTCTGCATTTACAGTCATTTACAATGTCACATAGTCACATGATCACGATTGACCATATTTTTGCCAAAAGCTGGTGTTTACTTCTGGCTTGAGGCAAAAATGTCCAATTGCAAACTGGGTAGGCTTAATGGCTGCTACAGAAAAGGTTATAAGATAGTCAACAGATGACTTGCTTTATGACTGCCACAGCTTATGATTGTAATGGACTACCTGTATGCTTGAAAACATGCTGCAAAGAGTTATAATGCTCCCAATTCCCAAGGAGAAGGATTTGATCCAGATAGATGAGATAAAAACTATGTATGCTATTAAAATGGAGGGAATGTGATATAAAAGATATAAAAGGCTAGTTCATAATGAAAAATTAATGTATTATTTTTAGTTTAGCAGGGAGTGTAGGAATAGCTACAGTTAATGGGGTAGGAAGAGAAAGGATGTGTATCATTTGGTGCATGTTCCCAGAAATCCAGCCTCTTAAAATGTCTAAGCAAGTTGGATTCAGAATTGAGATTTTGCTGTGTCATAGAAAAGACACAAACAATATAAAAAAGCTTTCTATATTAGCAAACACAAAATGGCTGCCAGAGATTATTCTATCTGTATATAAAATGGCTGCCATAATGGGCCACTCATGCATCAGACATTTCATAGCAAACTAGTGAAGTTGAAAAGTTTCTCCCAGATGTGTATACTGCAATCATATATGCCAGACCTGCCCAGAAAGTTCAGTGGTTTTCCCTAGTAGGCTGCATTTGGGGCTTTAGCTTTACTATTCTTTTAAACTTGACTATTTCAAAGTTTAGCCCTGCTCAGTATCGGTAAGTTCCTTTGTGGTCCTTTGTTTTGCTAAGTAATGGGAGAAAATGAAGAAAATAGAAAAATGGTACAATTGCAGGGTTGATCTACTTAATTAATCCTCAAACTTAGGCCAGTTTTATTACTTGATTGGGGTTTCTCACACTGCAGACAGGCCATATCTAGGCATAGTTCCTGTTTAGGTGGCATGTCCTGATACAATTCAACCCTCTGCTACTACAGTTTAGTACCTTGTAGCCCAAACGAGTTAAAAATCATGGTACAGTACCAAGAAAATTTAGTTCCACCATTTCTTATTCTTTCTTAAAAGGAAATGATTAATGATTAAAAATCATGCGGCTCATTCAATATGTTTTTATTCTTTCCACCTTCCATTTGCAGGGTGCCTGGAGCGGACCATGGGTCTCCACTGAGGTATTGGCAGCATTAATTGGTATTCTGGTATATTATATGGCATTCACTGCTAAGAGCAACATCCAAACATAAAGCACTTCAATAAACTCTCTACCAACCACTGGTTTCTGTCTTTTCTTTAGAAAGCAAAGATTTTCCCCATTTTATCTTCAAAAATATCCCTGTATAGCTTGCGAGCATCATTAATTTCCCTCTCATGTTTTGGTTTGAGCTAGGTCAGAATTATAACAGTGTTAGAGCTGCTTGTAATCTGATCAAAGTGCATTTGCTGATGATCTTGCCACCTTTCAAAGTAAGATTTTTGAGACTCAAACTCTGTCTAAAGTTTAAACAAAGAGCCAAAAAGACCAAATAAAGCAAATGCTTTCCATGGAACTGGAGTCCTGGAAAGAAGCACCGGACACACACATACCCTAAATGTGCATACTTTGCCAAGCTAACGTTCTGAATTGTGGCTGCCTTAATATTGGGGATTGGCTGAACTGCTCCTGAGTTAAGGCCCATTTTCCTTTCCCTTAATCCCATTAAGCAATGCATCTCTGGGTAGTCATAATTATGCTACAGCTCGTTATCTAATGACCAGCTCTTGGCATGAGCCTCTGCAGCCAGGGTGGGATTACCGCATTGCTCTAAAGTTGTATTCATGCCAGGTTATAAAGAATATAAGGATAGTCATGCATTCTAAGTAACATTTACTACTACTGCAGTCCAGTCAGATTTTTAGCTGCTGCAATCTTCATTTGAACCAGTGTGGAAATCAAATTCATGTACGATTTTACAGACCATTGAGTAAACTAAAGGAATATTAAATATTGTTTCAAATTTTTCAGGAAAGGTTCATGATGGAACTTGCTACTAATTATAGACCATATTTATTTCTCATCTAATATAGATTGTCCATTTTTAGCAACCACAGCCAGGACCAACAGCAAGGTGGTTAAGTGGTCACTGAATGGGGTTGTGTTTATGATCTTCAGCTTTCCTTTGTTTTTCAGAACTGCAGGTTGTAAACGTCATTGGTTCCAAAGTTACTTTTTCACCCCAGTTATAACTGCGGATAGTTGCTGCTGGGGCAGTCACTAAGCAAGGACTTCCTGTAAATGGAACAGGCAATGGGTTCCATTTTAACATAGAAATAAATTTAAAAAATGGTGATAGGGCTACATGCATAAGAAAGTATGATTGGTGCGTCCTGTAAGGTAGAAGTACAGTTTCCCAAGTACTGGACAGTTTCTATTCCTTCTACTGGGGTGTCACCTAGATTGGGTGTCACAAGCCCTGAAGTGTGTAATTATTTAAATTGTAGCTCATTTGAAAGCTTGTGTTTATTCTGCCTTGCCACTGTTCTAAAGTAGAAATTAGCATGCTTTCTCTGGTATTACAAGTTAGCTTTTTATCCTGGATGTAATTTTTATAAAACCTCTATTAAATGGTAGCTTAAATAGTAAGGTGTTTTTTTCTTTCAGAAGAAACTCAGAATTGTGTTTTGAATGCAATACTTTTTCCTTAATGCAAAATTATTTCAGGGTTTATAGAAGAACAAGATACAGATCTGTAATACTAAGATGCTGATGTGGTGATATTGGAGTATCTTCACTGTTCTCTTTGGTCACTGACCTGTATTTTAAATGGTAAATTTTGCCATTATCTTAAATTACGTTCAACAGCCAAGCAAGGCTTTTGGCTCATCCAGCATATAGCTGGGTGGTACTCTGTCAAGGGCATAATTCAACAAGTTTTGGAGATATATCGCAAATTCATTACCCGAGTCCTTTTTAAGTGAGATTTGATTGAGCCAGACTAAGACTTCATGCATATTTTTTATGATATTGGAGGATATTCAGAAAATATGAACATGTTTGATGACTAGGGTTTCAGAAATTATTCCATTGCTAGTATGTCTCAGAAGTGACCCAATTCACACAGTACATATCCTAAGATATTATTTGGCTTATTTGATTTTGGCTTAATGTGAACTCTGAACTTAACCACTTATAGTCCATGAACTCTGAATCACAGCGTAAGGTAATTTTAAATAATGTTGCTTGTAATTTTAAAAGGTTGCTTGCCTCACATTAATTGCTCAACCCATGTTTATTTAATAAAACGAGATTCATATTCTCATAAAACTTTATTAAATAAAATGGGTTGAGCAATTCTTGTGAGGCAAGCAATCCTTTGCTGGTTTGCGAATCACAATGCATTTGGGTAGACTGGTGGTAATGATATTAAGTAGGTGAGGGGTCAGAACACTTATGAAAAAGACATAAGATTTTCCATATTTTCCCTGTTTTTGAAGGGGAAGAGAGCTTGCAACTGGGAAACTTCAGGTTGCTCAACTTAACAGAATGCAATCAGTAAACCTAGCCATTGGCTGGAGTCATTGTACCCTAATAATTTTGGGGTTACTTTATGAGTCAGCTTGTCATTTAAACTTGGAAAAATGGATTAATTCCATAAATGGAGCTTCAGTTAATTAAGCTTGCCATACAAGTTAGCTGCTGTGTTCTGCGTACTAACATTTTCATCCCTTTCCACTCCTGTTGCCTTTATGGTACCATCTGCCTTCCCACAAACCCCCACTGGCAATGCCGGCTTTCCACATACATGCTTACTGTATATTAGAGATCTTCTACAGCATGAACAGCTTTACTAATTTTACACAGCCAGCACCAGTTTTAAAAGTATGCTGCCAATTTGTGTAACTTGTTTCAATGAATAAAAACGGTTTTTTTTATTCTTTTTATTGTAACAATGCAATTTCAGCCTCAGGTACAAGGTTTGCTACAAGCTTTCCATTGCAAAACCTCCCTATGCTTAAGCTACTGCCTCTTCCTGAGCTGGGAGGGAAGGGCAGTGACATGGTAGAAAATGCAGGAAGGGAGCACTTGGTCACTTGTGGATTGAGCCTCCAGGGCTCGGACCTCCATCCTGGGAGAAATTTAAAAAATGTAAAATCACAATCACAAAAGAGGAAAGAGAAAGAAGAAAGATGTCACAACATCCCAATTTGGGAAGACAGGAAGGGTTCATTGGTCCTGTTGATGGGGATGAGCCTCCTTTTCTTGTGCTCTGCACAGTGTCTATAGATGAGAATTGGTTCTTTGTGCTTCAGGATGGGATTGGCATGGACCAAGCTTGGCAAAAGCTTTCCCGTAAGTGAAAGGGGACAAGAGACTCGCACAATTGCCTTCAATATAGATGGTGCACACATCAGGGAAACAGACTTTACTCCCTAGCAGGCTCCCGATGATAGCAAGCTTGGTGGCCTATTTTGCCCCCTGGTTCTTAAGGCAGGAAGGGATGCTGGGCTTGTCACACTCTAAATTTGGTGTAGAGAAGAGGGCTCTTTGAGCCCACGGAGTACAAATAGTAAAAGGTCCCAAGTATGTTCAAAGAGCAATCGACCTATTAATCAAGGAGGAAACATCTGTGTTTATTCTACTTTCTCCAGTCTGGCCAGGAGACAATGGTGCAGCTTCCCTCCAGTGTCCTTTCTTACACACTCAAACAGTAGTGACTGAAAGCAGTGGGTTGTAAACTCTGCGGCCATCTGCTGAGCGAGTGCCGTGAGCCAACATTTCTTGGATGGTAATCCAGTTGTCCAAGATACGTCGGCTCCGTTTCTTCATGGTTTTACGGTGGCTCAGTGCCAAGATGTTGACCTCACCAGAAACCCCTCTAGCTTCATTTCCTTCCCTTTCTCTCAAGCACTCCAGCCGGCTCTGCATCATAAACTCACGGCGTTTCCGTTGCTCACGAGCTCGAATCAAGTGCTGCTTCCGTTCCTCCTTGCTCCAGTAACGTCCCATCTTCATCTCACTGACCGCATCATCGTCTGTTGTCATGCCGCTGCGTTCCTCGCGGATCTTCATGGCCCTGGCTTTGAGCAGCCGGTCCCTCACTGGTCTCTTGGCCACGTAGCGAGTGCCATCACTACGGACCTTTACTTTCCACTCCATGCGGGGTTCTGCTTTGCTCCCAAGCGAGTCTTTGCAAATGCTGGCTAAGCTCATAGGGCTGATGGGAGCAGGTAGCTCTTCCCGCTGACGTCGACTTAAATAAGGACTGCTTTCCCCAGTTGCCTTGGGGCTGCGCCGCACCCGCTCTTCCCGGCGGAACTTAGGGTGTGGAGGGGAAGGAGGAGCTGTGCGGTTGAGATTGGGGGTCTCAGCCAAGCGACGCAAGGGGCTTTCCAGTAAGGGGGTGCTTCGACAACTTTCTCCAGTGTTGTAGGCACTCGTGCTGTCCTTATCTGAGCGTTCTGGCAGTTCAGTGATGTCTGACAGTTCGTGCTTCTTAGGTTCCCCTTCCAAAGTATACAGCCCTTCTTCCTCAAGCAGCCAGGCCTTCATGCAGCGTTCACGGAGCTGTTGCATCTTCTGTGCTCGCAAGATGTTGCGGCACTTAAACTCCAGGTGGCGGAGCTCCTCTTCTAGCAGAGCCACCTCGTTGCGGTTGACATCCAGGGCAGCGTTCACTAGCCCTGGTTCATTGCCATTCTCTAGATGACACTTGAGCTCCAGGAGCTCACGGTAACGTTCGTACTCTTCATCGGTAAGTCCTGGCATCAGGTCTGTGCCCACAGCACTAGGAAGCTCCCCTGCCAGGAGGGAGTCCATGCTATAATGGAAGTCCCGAGGCTGGAGGCTAGGTCCAAATTTGCGCAGGCTGCCTGGCGTATTGGCGGCACTGGGCGCTTCATCTCCTAGCAGGTCATGTTCAGAGCTCTCCTCGTTGCGGGTACTTTCATCTGTCCGGCCAACTCCACTGTCCAGTTCCTGGCTGTTAGTCAGAGGTGTGGCTGCATCCCCAGAAGGCTTTTCTTGTAGTGGTTCCTCCTAAGGAAAAGAGGGAGAGGGCACCATTCAGGGAAATCTGTTCTAGATTTTGGCCCAGAATTTCCTATCTGAAACTTTCATGCCAGCCTTACAGACCCTTGCAGCTAAACTCTCAGATTTGAATTTGGTAAAGACTTGAGGGATCAGTTGTACATTCCCAATTAACTAGAAAATGGATGAAAGATTTAACTCCCTTTACCAAGATATGGACAACCACAAAAGCCTTGCCATGGCTTTCTTCGTATTCATCTCATCTCTTGACTACAAAGGCTTCTCTGCCCCTTTCATCTCACAGCAAAAAGAGATGAATGACAAAAACAGTCCATTAGGCAAGTCCTTGGCTGAAATTAATGCAGCTCTAGGCCCATTTTAGGCTTCCACGATCTATTTTGCATTTAGTTAAGTCAGATGGGAAATTGTGCTTTGGGAGATAATCAATTCCCCACTGCATCCTATGATCTATACATACGGAGGTGACCTTACATACTCAAAATTCCATATACATCTGAGTTACTTTCCTTCACGTATCCTAACAATGTAAGTATTACCGTATACAAGTGGGTATTACAGGAGGCAATTATGATTGTCATGGCAACTCTATACATTCTCAAACAATCTGGAGTCAGGTTTTTTTTGTTGGCTTACTACAAATCATGCAACAGTCTGCCAGAAAATCTCAACCTCCTTTTTTGTGTACCAGTCAAAGAGCAAACAAGTGGAAGCGCGCAGAATTGATAATGCTGGCCCTTTTCATAAATTGAAAAAAGGGGATGATCAAATTCCTATAGAAAAGATATTCAGCTAGCTTTGCTCTGTGGAGGCAAGGGAGCAGAACCTTACTGTGTACTGGTTACCATAACTTCCACTTCTAAACCACTTACCTGCTGGTCTGGGGGAGAAAGCAGCCGTTGCGGTTTTATTCCAGCTTCGGGGTCAGAACCAAAGTCATCTAAGAAATCCTCACGGTCACTGTCCTTCCAACGTTTGGACAGCTGGAATGGTGAACACAGTCAGAATGAAAAAGGCCAGGAATTCCAGTTTCTATTTTCCATCCCAGGTTCTTTCAAGGTGCCCAATCTTCATCAGCTTGATTATTTGCTACTAGCCTGTACTCTAGTAGCTACTAAGAACAACCAATACAGAAACATATTTTACCCAAATTGTATGATGCATTTAGCTTCTAAGCTCATTTCATTTTCAAGTACTTGTGAAATTCGCTTTATTAAAGGTTTTTTTTTCCTCTTCAAGTCAGGCAAGTACTACAATTTACACTAAGAATAAAACCAGAGGTTTCCTTGTCAAATGCACTTTCCAAAAACAGCATCAGGACAATTGACAATTGAAATCTAAATTCAAATTCTTTTATTATTTGCACTTAGGCCCCCATGCACCAAAGTTTGTGTAGACAAGATCATACTTGGGCTTTGAGTGGTGTGCTACGGATTGTTCTCCAAACATATAAAGGGCAGAACAAATAAATGAGGCTGGTCTACATCAAAGGATAAATCTAATTTAATTTAAATGCAATTGATTATGTGCAATTAATCTGCTAGCTCCCCAACTATTCAATCATTTCCCCATGGTTTGTCATCATTTTCATAAATACATTTTGAAGAATGTGCATGTAACAAGTTATCTTGCCAAATTAGCTTTTCTCCCCTGGTTTGTGATTAGCTAACTTGTTTAGCAGGCTGCTTAAACAGGGATAAGTAGTATGTCTTACTTCCAGCAAAAGAGTTGATTAACTGTCCATGGGATTCTCATGACCAGATCAATGAAATGTGCGCTGGATGGCATGACAGGTAAACGGGGATGTTGCTAGTTTTAGAATTGTGCTCATCAATGGTTTCTCATCAAAAGAGATCTGGAGATTACCCTTATGTACTCCGAACAACTGTTTTTCGTGAGTAGATGGCAGAAACAGTGGCTTTCGCAGCTGTTTGCAATCAGCTGGGAGTCAGTTTTCACCATGCTCTGAGCTATAAATGCAGCCTTTCATGGACTCAAGGTTCAACTAAACCTATTTTTTTAAATACTTTGGAGCTTTCCCCCCTCTTTTTTGTTTCAATCAGAGATTAAAATTTTTTTGGAACTACAAGTTTGCCAGTCATTGGGTGATTTCTCTTTGATCCTTTAAAAAAAAGAAAAAAATGTGTTTCCAACTTTGTAAGATTTTTAATTTTTGCTGTTTTTTGCAATACACAGGAAAGTGGTGATTATCAAGTTGGTTTTGGCAGGATTTTAAATACTAAGGCTTTGGAGGAAATTGATTTAATGAAAGACTTTGAAGATAATTGGAAAAATCCTCTGGCATGGGAAAAATTGTCTTGTTTAAATTTCAAGCTGAATATGGGATTGAAGGTTGATGAATAGAGAGCAGACAATGGCTACTTTAAAAGAAACGTTTGTTCTGTGGATTCAAGATGTACTTGAGTTTTTTATATACCGGAACCAAAAGTTCTAGAAAGACAAAACAAGTTCCTTTGAAAATAACCAAACTCGATCTTACGATGGACTTAAAATTATAGCTTATAAAAATAAAAAAGAGATGGAAATATTAGATTTAGAAATGAAATTGGATGATCATATATGAATTTTAAAAGATGTACAAATAATATATCAAAAGAGCGATCTCTTTTAAATTAAAATATATGAGACCTACTGGAATTATCATATGGAAATTATAAATGGACTTGGATAAAGATGACAAGAATTTCAAAATAACAGGTAAAGATAGTACAAGAAAACAGAATTTTATCTTTGGTACTTAAGGATGGGCAGGAGGAAGGAGAAAAAATATTGAAAATTGGTTTATTTGAGTATGGATAAATGAGTTGCCATCTCTGGTGATGCTTAATAGTTATCTTAATTGGACTGCAGTTTTTTTTGTGGGGGGGGATGCTTATAATGGATTAGTTTGCAATATCTACATTATTATTTTTTATATGTAAATAAGGGATTACGGTTTCTGGTAATATTAAATACCATATTTTTCACAGTATAAGATGCATCTTCTTTCCTCAAAAAAGAGGCTAAAAATTCTGGTTTTTAATTTTTTTTGCAATTTTTTGTTAGTTGAGATTAGATTTTGATTATTAAAGAGAAGGATGAGGGGGATTAAATTAAATGAAAAGGGGGACTATATAATGCTTTTAGGTATTTCTGCTAATTTTTACTGGACCATTTTTGATTAATAAGAATAACTGAAGATTTACAGATGAGTTTATTAAAAACAGGGTGAGGTATGAAATGAAGATGTATTTGGCTGTATTTTAAGAGACAGTGATAAATTAATAATGTTGAATATATATGCTGGAAATGAATGAGGGAATAACTTTTTATTACTACTTACTTTCTGGAGCATTTTTTTCTATTTTTAATATTTTTTCTGTTTTCATAAATGTGGTTTTGTATTAGGTTCTTGTATTAGATTTGTCTGTTTAACATAATTCTTAATACAAATGAAAAAATTACAATCGTGTACATGCAATATTAATGACATGCAAACCTTGTTTCATTGATGGAAGCCCCTTCATAAGAATGCATGATAGTTATAATATGTATTATAAAAATATTTTTAAAATAAATACAATTTGTAAGATGAATTGTTCAGTATCTCATGTGCTAAATTTGTTTCCAGCAATTGAACAAAGGTGTGGGACACTAAACTAAACTAAAATGACTGGGGACAGGGGGAAAAGGGAATTGCAGGAGAAATGTGAATTGCAGAAGCAAATCCAGGATTGGGGGAATTAGGAATTCTTCTCCTGTGCAGATCCCACCCGCCTATCCTCCACTTATTATTATAAAATAAGTACAGATCTGGGGATCTCTTCCACTCTGTTTTCAGTCCAAGTCAACAGGAAGTGAGATCTCCTTTCTCCAGTGTTCCATAAGGTAAAGGTAAAGGTTCCCCTCGCACATATGTGCTAGTCGTTCCTGACTCTAGGGGGTGGTGCTCATGTCCATTTCAAAGCCGAAGAGCCAGTGCTGTCTGAAGACGTCTCCGTGGTCATGTGGCTGGCATGACTAAACACTGAAGGCGCACGGAACACTGTTACTTCCCACCAAAGGTGGTCTCTATTTTTCTACTTGCATTTTTACAGGATTTCGGACTGCAAGGTTGGCAGAAGCTGGGATAATTAACGGGAGCTCACTCCATTACGCGACACTAGGGATTTGAACCGCCAAACTGCCGACCTTTCTGATCAACAAGCTCATAGAAGTGAGCAAATGGGAAGGTGTACAGAAACTCTTTTCTTCCCTCGCTATACTCTGAAGTGCTCTTTATCTCACATATGCCACTCTGTACCACACAGCCAAAGCAGCTGTCATGATTGTGTGACCAGGGGATGGCCAAAACTCTGAGGAACTATTGTAAGTAACCTTCATTTGGTAGCATTGTTACCTCAAATACCGTGGTAACTGGATGAATGGATGTTAAGGAAGGACTATGTGTGTTCTAAGCTGTGGCTCTCCTGTGCATACACTGCATGTGTTCTCCAGCTGAGTTACAACCCGGCTCCCTTCCTTCCCCTTTTCTTTTAGCTGTGAACTGCATCTAAGCGCTTCCCACCTCAGTCTCAGGCCTAGCCAGCAGCAGAGAAATGTTTGTTCGCTCCTCCTGGGTAAGAATTGCTACAGCCTCCTCTCGGTTTTGTACCTCCATGCCATTAATCTAAAAGTGAAGAAAATGTATTAAAAAAAACAAGTTGATGGCTGCATGAATACATCATCAATAGAGTACAGCCAGCCTTCCCAGACTGAATCTTCTCATTTTATTTTGGATTACGATCTGCAACATTTCAAGCCAACAAGCCAATGTCGTGCTGACTGGGTATGATGGGAGTTATAGTCTACTATGAGTTGGAGAGGGCTATATTAAGCTGTCCTTTAGAAAATCCACAGCACCCTCCCTCCAAATTAGTTCCCTTAATGTTCACCTGGATAATGCGATCACCTTCTCGAATCCGTCCATCCTTGGCTGCAATGCTATTAGGACTGACCTAGTAAAAAAGAAATTAGAAAAACGGTTAGGGCTTTTTGCTTTCTGTGGGTTGGTATCCATGAGAACTGACTAACCTTAAATCCGGGCTGGGTAGCCAGCAGCCGTTCATGTAATGCAAATGTAATTTTTCACCATGGTCCATGTTCAGCAACACCTAGATACCCATCTAGAGGCCCATAGGTAGCTAATCCCCATTTTAAGTACTGAGCAGAGAACCAAGGAACTCCCAGCATCCCAACATGGTCAAGTGCCCTGTTTTACAAAAGATAATGTCCCTTGAAGTACATCGATCTTTTATCTGTACGTTTTCCTTTCCAGAACAGGTCAAAAGATAAGGAATCATAAATATAGAAAGTGGGCATATGCATTCTTCCAGGTATATTGGCATCCTCCATTAGGCGGTTTCTTTCTCTTTTTTTTAACCCGTAACTAAGTCTCCCAATTCTAACAAATGCCAAAGATCCTTTTTTTTATCTTGACTTAGTTCTTATTACTTGATACCTCTATTTTTATTGTGTAGAACTGAGGACCTTGACAGACAGATTAACAGAGTTGGAAGGGACCTTGTAGGTCATCTAGTCCAACCCCCCCCCAAATCAGAGACTCTACACCATTTCTGACAAATGGCAGTCCAGTCTCTTCTTGAAGGCTTCCAGTGATGAAGCTCCCACAACTTCTGAAGGCAAGCTGTTCCATTGATTGATTGCTCACACTGCCAGAAAATTTCTCCTTATTTCCAGGTTGAATCTCTCCTTGTTCAGTTTCCACCCATTATTCCTTGTTTGGCCTTCAGGTTCTTTGGAAAATAGTTTGACCCCCTCCTCTCTGTAGCAGCCCCTCAAATAGGAACATGACTCCCCTGGTCCTTCTCTTCACTATACTAACCATGCCCACTTCCTGCAACCATTCATTGTATGGTATAGCTTCCAGTCCCCTAATCATCTTGGTTGCTCTTCTCTGCACTCTTTCTAGAGTCTCAACATCTTTTTAATAGTGTGGTGATCAAAACTGGATGCAGTATTCTAGATGTGGTCTTTCTAAGGCTTTATAGAGTACCTCACTTGATCTTAATTGTATCCCTCTGCTAATGCAATTTTTTGGCTGCTGTTGCACACTGTTAGCTCATATTTAGCTGGTTGTCCACTATGACAAGATCCCTCTCATTACTACTGCTATTAAGCCTTGTTTCACCCAGCCTATATGTTTACATTTGGTTTTTCTTGCCCAAGTGCAAGACTTTATTTTTCTGTACATTGAATGTTATTTTGTTAGATAGGCCCCAGTGTTCAAGTTTGTCAAGATCTATCTGGATCTTGAGTCTATCATCTAGGGTGTTGGCTATTCCTGTCAGCTTAGTATCATCCGCAAATTTGGTTAGTTCCCCTTCTATTCCCTCATGGAAGTCGTTTATGAAAATATTGAAGAGTATTGGGCCTAAGACAGAACCTTGTGATACCTCTCTGCTTACTTCCCACAACATGAGATTAGAAACAATAGGAGAAAATCCAGGTTCCAGAGAGTTCCAGATGGAGAAATGGCAGACTAACACACCTTCGTATTATGGGGACAATCTGAGGCCGAGATTGCCAACTGGACAATGAGCCCAGACCTAGGGAGTTTTTGTGGACAAAAAAAAGCTGTGAGAATGCCCACCTGTGCTCCAGATCAAGCTAGAGTCTCAAGTGGAGCCTGCTAAACATTGAGTTCACCAACTCTACTTTCTAGAGCACACTGGCTGGGTGGGGGGGATTGTAAATTCTAGAGAGATCTTGAAAGCAGAATACATAAACTACCTGGTGAGTGTATCTCCAAACCAAAGGATTAAAATAAAAAGTAAAGAAATAATTATATGGAATTTAAAATAATTAATAGCAAAATATTTGCCAAGAGTACTAACTAAGAAAGTTTTAAATGAACTAAAGGGATAGCTGAATTTGGAATATTGTTTGTTAAAGTATTTTTGAACTAATTAAATAAATAATACATACCTCCATGGAAAAGAAGATTGTTTAAATTTCTTAACAAGGAGAATAAGTTGATTTTGTTAAATGACTGCAGAATGTTTTAATTTTCAATGATTTTCATATGCACAATTGGGAAAAAGAATATAGATAGAAAGGTAACTGGAATTGAACAACATAAGACAGTATTTAAAATTAAACTGTACAAATGATGAATATGTGATTGCTAAAATGTATAAACTTTGTTGAGGTTTAAAATGGAAGTAAAAGTTAAAGACTCATGGTAATATGGGCTAAGAATTTTGGTTATAGTTTATAGATGGATGAATGGGAGAGAATATGGTTAAAAGAATTGAAATTCACAGTGTGTTTGTAGCTTAAGAGGATTTCTATAAAATGATGCAGTACTGATATAGGACTCCGTAGAAATTTTCTAAAATATATAAAAGTACTTCTAGTCAATTTGGGAAATGTGAAAAACATTTAACTTACCATGCATAATGAATATGAAAAAGGACACTGGATACAAATACATATGATGATACAAAGAATTTTAAGATCAATATTCAGATGAAACTTTTTTTTAAATTGAGAGTTATGGATAACCAATTAGAAAAGTCTGACAGAAGATTGGTTTTGCATATGGTAACTGAAGAAAGATTATTGTATGCACAACATTGGAGAAATTCTGAAATACCCACAACAGAAGAATGAATTGTGAAGAGGACAGAATTTGTCGAAATGGCAAAATTGACCTGTTTGATCAGGGATAAAACAATAGTACTATTATAAAAGATGGAAACATTAATGGACTTTTGGCTGAAAATTAAACAAAATGAAATGACGATTTTTTTGATTTGCTGACTAAAATGGGATGAATAGAGGTTAGAGAGCAGCCATTTAATGTAACCTTAGAGAGGGAGAAGAGGAAATATGGTTGTTTGTAATGGCTGTAATGAAGATCAGACTTTGCTTCGGTAGTTATCAATTTATTTATTTTCTTTCTTTATCTGCAGTGGCTTCCCATTTTATCTTTTTTTTCTTATTTTTTTCTTTGCTTTCCTTTATGTTTCATGTTTATCTTTTATTCATATAAAGATATTCAATAAAAATGAACACACACACACACATATCAGATCAGAAGCTATTTACTACCATTGCAGATTGGGCCAACGGTATGTGGGCTCAATGCTTATTTGGCCAGGAAGATTACCTTGGGATGGCGAGCACCTCTTGCCCTAAAAACTATCCCTTCAATCTGTGAGGAGGAAGGAGCAAAATATTCTCAGTATGGATTTGGTGGGACAGTGTCAATAAATGAGTGACTTGAGGATAAATGATTTGCAAATCCAATCTCTACCCCAGAGATATATTTATATCAAGTTCAACTGTTGGAGAAAACAAGCAACAAAAAAATTCCACAGTGCACTAGAGATGCTACTGTGGTACTTCAAAGAGTATTGATTTTTTTTATTGATTTATGTCCATTTACAATGAGACTGCTGGTATGGAATGCTACAAATTGAATAGCTGTTGGATTTTAATCAAAAAATGTTCCTGGAATGTTGATTTGTGACAAATCTAGAGATGACATTGAAAACCATAATATTATGATTTTTTAAAAAGATTGGAAATAACAACTGCAAGGGACTAACCATGATGGTCCCATGGAAAATAGAGAAAGCAAGTCATAATCCCAAAGAAATTCTCCAACCAAACTGAAATAATTAATCTGGGTTGCACTAATCAGAATGACCACTAAATGACAGCAAAGGGTTACAATGGTCTGTGTCTCCTTTCTGCCATCTAGTGGTCACCTGAAGTTTTGCAGCTCTTTAGTATTTAGTAATCCTGAACAGACATGAAATTGCTTTTTCATTAAGAAGGAAGCCTCTACAAGATGTACACATTTCTCCTTCCTCAATGAAAATAGTTTAGGTTTCCTCCTAACCTCAACTTAAGAGTCTGAGCTTCTGCTCAATAGTAACCACCTTCATATACAAACACACACGGAACTCCTACACAAAATGAATCCTTCTTGCTGTTGAAGCAAAACCAGGAACTCTTGTCAGTTCTCATATACATTGAATCCCCACATGTAGCTCTCTCTTTCCCCCATTTAGCCTAAACTACTGCATCCCTTTAAACACTGTCCCTGACCCCACCTCTCCAACGTAGATGCCTACATCGTCCTCATCGTCAGTTCGATAACAAACCATCAGGCCCAACTTATCCCGGTGACTGGATTTGTACAGCTCCACCTCCTGAAAGACAGAAAGAAACGAAGATCACCCAGTGTCGCAATCTATATGCCTCTCTTAGATGCCCTGGGACAGAAGGCTCCTTCTGTAAGAACTTAGTCTGATTCTTAATACTTCATGCGGTCAGCAGTTCCAGATCTCATTGAATTGGGTTTGTTTGGTGACTTTCCTCCATATATACTCAAAAAATCAAAGGTAGGTCTTCTTCAGGCATTATTTTTCTTTTTAAAAAATCTCACCGACCCATAAGATAGAAGTAGGTGGGCAACTCATGAGCTGCCTGCAGCTCTAAACTCTCAGAGAATTCTCAAGTTTTGTTGCCAAAATTTAGTGATGTGCTTATCTGGTCTCCAATAAACATAGTGTAAAGTAGGAGCATCCAAGCAACTAAAGGACTTCTTCCTTTACTAGGTAGCCTTTGATTTATGACCACAATTGGGACCAGAATTTTTATTCCTAAGCAAAGCAGTTGTTAAGTGAGTCAAGCCTGACTATTTTGCCATGGTTATTAGCAAATCATTGCAGTTGTTAAGTGAATCATGTGCTCCAGTGGTGACATTCAAAATTTTTTTACTACCGGTTCTATGGGGGTGGCTTGGTAGGCATAGCAGGGGAAGGATACTGCAAAATCTCCATTCCTACCTCACTCTGAGGCTAACCAGAGGTGGTATTTGCCGCTTCTCCAAACTATTCAAACTTTTTGCTACTGGTTCTCCAGAACCTGTCAGAACCTGCTGGATTTCAGCCCTGATGTGATCATTAAGTGAACCCAGCTTCCTCCATTGATTTTGCTTATTGGAAGCTGGCCTGGGAAGGTCAGAAATGGTGATCACATGGCCCTGGGTCATTGCAATCATCCTGAAAAAAGTGACTCATGACCTGCCCTTGCACTTATGACCCATAGTCACTTGATCAAAATTTGGTTGCCAAGCATCCAAATTTTGGTCAAGTGACCATGGGTCATAAGTGCAAGGGCAGGTCATGAGTCACTTTTTTCAGTGCCATTGTAACTTTGAACAGTCGCTAAATGAATGGTTAGATAACCACCTGCATTTTGCTTTTTAAAAAAAAACCCTCCAAAATGAAAGGATACCTCTGCATTTCTGGACATACACTTATAGATCTTTGAACTCAAAATATTTTTTTTAAATGTGGGCTTTCCAGCCACTCCCTTCCAGTGACTTAGATATGGCTAAATAAGGCTCATTTCACACAAGCATATTCAGCACCTGATGGCTGTGATCTCAGCTGAGTATTTATGAATGAATGTGTGAATAATAAACCCACCACCTTTGTGTCACCTCAGAGGGACTGTTTTTCAGTGGCATTCAGTGGGCCATCAACAGGAAAACTATTAAGTACCAGCAGTGCATACGGAAGTTAGATTAAGAGATTAAATGATCTATCATATTTCATGTTGTTAATCAAACATAGAGGTTGCTAAAAGAACACAGTGATTATTAAGTGAACCCATTTTCACCAATGGGTGTTTTTTTTGCCAGAAATTGGAAATTAACACCAAAACCTGCCAAAAATCGCAATCACATGACTCAGGAACATTGCCAAGGGCCATAAATGTGAGCCAGTTGCCAAGGGCGCAACATGTGATCACATGACCATGGTATGTGGGGGGGGGCATGTAGCCATTGAAACTTCAAAAGCGGGTTTTAAGCAGCTCTGGGAAAGTCCATAAATATGAATGGTTGCTAAACAATTGGTTGTTATGTGAGGACTACCCACAAGGAGGATCTGCCACAAAATGTTTCAGTACATCTCCCTCCAAAAAGAGGAGCCATGTTTAAAATTCCAGCCCACCCCTTGGTCTTAGCAGGGTGTCCTGCTACCTTCTGCCATTGCTCTCCATTTTCTTTCTCATGATTCAAGGACATTAAGTGGCTCCTGAGCATCTCAGTTCAAAGAAGGTTATTCTAGAAGAATAGCAGGCTTTCCCCTGAGCATGTTTCCTCCTTTATGATCCCTTTGGCTCTAATTCTAAAGGCACTCATTTGTTAACAACTGGAAGGACAAAGCAGCTCCCCTAGTTCAAAATGAGTAGCCCTTCATCCTGGCTTCAAAGTTCTCTCATAATGACAGGAAGGCATCGTCCTATATTTGGCACTATATTTTCTTTTCTTTTTTTAAGAATTTTATTGGTTTTTATACTTTTATGGGGAAAGGTAAGGGGATATATAAAAATTTTTGGCAGCTCCCACACTAGTGATAGAAATCCATCCAAATCTCACATTTTTTACAATCTTAAAAACAAAATATAAAAGACAAGCAGCAAAGTCTTATTCTATGTTGTCAACCATGTGTTCATTCATTTTCCTTTGTCACTTTCTAGAATATCAACAATTACTGCTATTTCAGATACTTTTATTTTTGTGACCTGAGCCTTTTCGATATTGCTCCTTCCTCCCTGTCCCCAGAGGAAGCCACAGCCCCCCCTCCCTCCTTCTTGTCTTGTACCTTGCTGTCCTTTTCACTACCTTCGCTGTGTTCGTCCTCTAGGAGGGCGGGATGCTTTTTAATAAAGGCTTCAGCCTCCTGCACTGTATTAATTCTAATCCTATTTCCCTCCCAGAAGATCAACATTCCCTCTGGCACTATATTTTCCATGGGCAACCTACATCCTTTTTAGAAAACATGACTGTAAACTTTTTGCACTAATGTCTATTCTGGATTTGGGGACCTATTGAGCAAAGCATCAACCAACCTCGTTGGTTTTAGCCATTAGCTTTGATTTTAAACACCTGCGTTTATTCTGATGTTAAAACACATCCTAGTAATCCAAAATTCTGCTCTAGCCAGAAGCTTGAAATGGGGTTCCAGTTTCAATACATTCCAGGGGTGGGTTCCTGCCAGTTCTAACCTCTTCTATAGAAGAAGTTCCACAAATCTACAGAACCGTTTAGAACCAATTCCAGCTCCCTCCCACCGCCCGTCTGCATATCATCAAGATGAAGAGCGAGAGGAGGAATTCTGGGAGTTGAAGTCCACAAGTCTTAAAGCTGTCAAGTTTGAACAGCCCCGGGGTTTTTTTCTAAAGAGTTAAGGGTGCAAGGGTCTTGTAACGACAGCTTTAAGACTTGCACACTTCAAATGCCAGAGTTCCTGAGCCAACATGACTGGAGGAGGAATTCTGGGAGTTGAAGTCTACAAGTCTTAAAGCTGTCAAGTTTGAACACCCCTGGGTTTTTTTCTAAAGGGTTAGGGGGTGCAAGGGTCTTGTAACTTGACAGCTTTAAGACTTGCACACTTCAGTGCCAGAGTTCCTGAGTCAACATTTTGGTTGCTAAGCAAGAGTGTTATTAAGTGAGTTTCACCACATTTCACAAGTTGGCCACACCCACCCAGTCACATGACTTCCAAGCCATTCCCACTCGGTCACATGGCTGGCAAGCCACTCCCACTCAATCACATTGTCAGCAAGCCACTCCTACCCAGTCACATGGCCAACAAGCTACTCCCACAAAGCAGGCCACACCTATAGAAGAGGTTCTAAAAAATTTTGAAACCCACCACTGATACATTCTCACCTCATATTCTAGGTCTTCTGCTCGCTCAGCCTCTGGAGCAGCTCCTTCCATAAATTCCACAGGGTCATAATATTCATGCGCGATTGAGGGGCTTTGAAGAAGAAAGAACATAGGGTAGGAAGGTAAATGTTCTGCTTTCCTACTTAGAACTTTCACAGGTTCTTTTCTATCTAGTGTAATTTTACTGAAGCCAAACAGATACCAGAACTTAATGTGACAAACTTAGAAAGACAGGAAAAGGCAAACAGGACAATATGAAAGGAAAAATTATATTGCTTATATTTTCTACTTCTGAAAAAGACACAATAACATATTCTGATATTTTCATGTACAGGTAGTCCTCCACTTATGACCACAATTGAATCCAAATTTTTATGTTGTTAAGTGAGTTTTGCCCCATTTTACGATCTTTCTTGCTTTAGTTGTTAACTAAATCACTGCACCTGATGTTAGTAACCTGGTAGTTAGGTGAATCTGGCTTCCCCATTGACTTTGCTTGTCAGAAGGTGCAAAAAGCGATCACATAATTCCGGGGAAATAAATATGAGTCAGTTCCCAAGCATCTGCATTTTAATCGTATGAATATGGGGAAGCTGCAAAGGTTGTAACTGTGAAAAATGGTCATAGGTCACTTTTTTTCAGTGCCGTTGTAACTTTGAATTGTCATTAAATGAACTGTTGTAAGTCGAGGACTTACAACATGCATGTTAGGATTTTATCTCCTGGATTAATATTATTAGCTACCCTAGACTAGCTTGTACCAGAAGTGTACAAGATGTAAGTACGATCAATGGTAAATAAAGAAGACAAAGACGATATCGTGTCTTCCTCAGGATAATGCTTACAGATCAGGCAGCCCGTAGGGTTCCATCCTCACAGCCGGAGGGCTTGGTGGCCTCATCCTGCCTAGATCCATTAAGTGTTCAAAAGTGATGTCTGTCTGGGTTCCACTATCAACCAGGGTTGTGATATCTCCTTGAGAGGTGGATCCCTCACCACCTCCACCCCGGCTACGAGGACTGCGCCGCAACACCTGGATGACCAGAGGTTCCTTAGAGCACCGGAGGGCCTCCAGCGTCTGCTCCTGTGAGAGACGGGACAATTCCCGGCCATTCACCTGAAGGGGGAAGAAGAGAGAAAGAGGATGTCAGAAATGTTCTAAATCCTTGCACTTTCTTCATGTCTCCACTGTGAAGTCATCCTCCAGGGACGTGCGGTCAGGGGAAGCAGGGGAGGCAGAGCCTCACCTCTCTTCATGAAATAATATAATATAATATAATATAATATAATATAATATAATATAATATAATATAATATAATATTATATTATATTATATTATATTATATTATATTATATATATATATATATATATATATATATATATATATATATATATATATATATATATATATATATATATATATATATATATATATATATTATAATATTATATACATCCGTCCAGCCGCGCCTAGGAGCTGCGGAGGCAGAAATGTTGTCGGCGCTCCCGGATGATGAAGGCACAAAAGCGACTGGTTCCCCAGTCGCTTTCGTGCCTTTGTCATCCAGGAGCGCCGACAACATTTCTGCCTCTGCAGTTCCGGGGCACAGCTGGACGGAGGTAGCCAGAATGGTGCCGAGGCAGTCCGGCGGGCGAGCGACCGAGGATCAGGCTGCCTCGCTCGCTCTTTCATCCGCCTGGACCGCCTCGGCGTCACTGTGGCTACATCCGTCCGGCCGCGCCTGGAAGCTGCGGAGGCAGAAATGTTGTCGGCGCTCCCGGATGACGAAGGCACGAAAGCGACTGGGGAACGACGAGAACCTTCCTGCCTCTGCTGGATTTTGCGCGCTCCTCGCGACTGCAATATGCAGTCGGGAGGAGCGCGCAAAGTCCAGCAGAGGCAGGAAGGTTCTCATCGTTCCCCAGTCGCTTTCGAGGACTGCGGAGCGCGAGCCGGCGGAGCACGCTCAGGAAGGCGGGGAATGGGATCACGTGTGCTGGAGGCTGAGGCAGCCTGAGCCTCCAGCACACGTGGTCCCATTCCCCGCCTTCCTGATGACATCACCAGCCTCACCAGCCATAAACCTCACCGCATGTCACTGTCATCCTCAAATATCTTTATACTTGAGGTATTATTCATACAGAATTGGTTTCGTAACTTGGCTTCCCCTCTTTTTTTACTGAAATATTTTCTTCCGTTATGAAGGAAACAGCAGCCTATCCTCCATTTTATTTGCCAAAAGGGGATTGCCTTTTTCTCCATTCTCTGCTGCAAGAGCCCATTGTAACAATGGACAAAGAGAGGCTGCTGGGTTAACAGTAGGTTTTAAATGTCACAAAGGAGCAGCTGATCATTAAATTATTTAAGATATTATCATTGTATTTTCATGTCCACAGAAAGCAAAAAATTGTTACGCTATGAATCAAAATAACTTGAAATGATTTGGGTATTATATATCTTGAATATATGTGTGTGTGTATGTGGGGCGGGGGGGATTTCTAAATATGGTACCACAAAATCTTCACCTCTGATTTGCTGCCCTTCAGATATTCCCAGCCCCTCCAGATCACATCCATATTATCCCAATTTGTTTGCAGTGGGTGATTATGGAATTCCAGCAATTGCATTCAGAAAATGTTATATTCACCCCATTTTAGCATTTGACCAAGAAGAGGGAGTCAAACTATTCTCCAAGGCACCCAAGGGTAGAACAAGAAGCAATGGGTGGAAACTAATCAAGGAGAGAAGCAACTTAGAACTGAGGAGAAACTTCCTGACAGTGAGAACAATTAATCAGTGGAACAGCTTGCCTCCAGAAGTTGTGAATGCCCCAACACTGGAAGTCTTTAAGAAGATGTTGGATAGCCATTTGCCTGAAACGGTATAGGGTTTCCTGCCTAGGCAGGGGGTTGGACTAGAAGGCCTCCAAGGTCCCTTCCAACTCTACTATTGTATTGTATTGTATTGTATTGTATTGTATTGTATTGTATTCTCCACAGATCCTGCATTACAATTCGCACCAACAACAACTTGATATTTATATCCTGTACTGTACAGATCCCTCTAGAGGTGCCAAGCTAGGAAAGGTACAGAGCTATAGTTTTATGAGTTGACACTAGATGACTAGTTAGATTAAGATCCTAGTCTAACATGATTCAATTTCCCCAATTTAGCAGTAGAAAAGCAACACAGGTTTTTGTATCAGGCAGTTTGGTCATCATTCATTATTTCAAGAAAGCAAAGTTATTGTAAACAGGATACAATAAAATTGGCATGATAACTGTTAAGTGCACTAATTAAAAATTATTTTTTATAGTTCCTTCTTATCTCAGAATGCTATATGGGCTTTCATGCAAATTATTACAAATTGATGCATTGGAGTTCCTAAAAAAGATAAGAAGCTCCTGAAGTTTAGGAATGTCTCTTTTCTGGATTGTATCAGGAGAAATATACTTGTCTGGCAATACGGAATGGAGCTGCAGCAATAACATGCACTAATTATTATTCATATAAATGTAGTACTCCTTTGGGGTCTTGTTTCAAATGCAAAAAGCACAAAGACAAACGTATGATCAGACTCCATTATTAGGAGAATCTATTTGTTCAGTGCTCAGCTTCTGTAATACAGACAGTCCCTAAATATTATGGGCAATTCATAAATCAAGAAACTCAGTAAAACATATATAAGGATAGATCCAATTTTATCCTCAGAACTATCTGTAAAATAAGCTTAACTCTCATGGGTAATAAACCTGAGGCTGGAAATGGAAGCTCATTAAGCTCAATGCTCTTTAATTTAAAAAAAAAAGCGTGCATAGGTTTTTTTACATGTTAGAGAAAGTGCTATCTTCACAGTCTATTAATTCCATCATTGCATCTCATGATGCAAGCCATGTATTGGAAATTCTATAGGTAACCCTATACACAACCATTTTAAAAAGTACATTTTTTATTTTTTTATTTTTTG
The DNA here is from genome assembly GCF_964273705.1 of Natrix helvetica. Lineage (NCBI taxonomy): Eukaryota > Metazoa > Chordata > Lepidosauria > Squamata > Natricidae > Natrix > Natrix helvetica. The sequence continues at coordinate 197,104,574 of NC_138548.1, forward strand.
TCTTGGTCTTCCAAATGTCTCCCTCTATTCTATGAATCAGTGTTTCTGGCATGCCAGCTGAAGATTTCTGGGAGTTAAGGTTGAGAAACATTGCTCTAATCTACTTTTTAAAATGCCTCTGTTCAATTAGTATTGTGTACAGCTACTAAAAACACAGGCAGTGTCAAAATAGTTACTCTCATAGTAACTATGGACCTCAGAGCTTGTTCTCCTGAAAAGGTAGACACATCCATTTACCTCATCTGAACATCTACCTAGCAATGGCCATTCATTGGTCTTTAATGCTGCTCCTCTGGTGCCAAATGAAACCACAGCTCAAGTGATGTTTACTGGAAGAATGAGACTTGGAGCTAATTGTCCAAAATCTGTTTTGTAGAAAGATTGGGAATGCATCCACCCAATAAAGATAGTCCTCAACTTACAACCATAGCCCAACATTATGTATTTGCACTGGGGTTTGTTAGTATCCATTAGGATTGCCGTCATCATCCTCCAAAATGGCTGAGAACCCTACCCTATCTAATACAAGCCCTTATTGCTGCCAATATAAACACACACCTGAGATTAAGGAAATCTGTCCATTTTTTCTTCCCAAATAACAGCTATACAACTCTATCCCAAACAGCATTTCTATTTAGACAGACCTCTTGAGAAAACTCCAAATCAAATGCATCTCCCTAATCAGGCTGACGGTGTTCATCGGTGGCTGACAGTTATCCTGATTTATTAGGTGGGCCTGTGTGGGATAGGAGCTTGATTCATTCATTGGGAAGCCATGGCTGATTTTAATCAGGTTGCTGAAAAAGCTACAGTGGATAGTTCATATATTCTGCTTATCCAGAGATTGTGGTTCACGGACTAATGGGCCTCCAACTGAACAAAGAAATATATGCTGTAGCTTCCTCAGAGGGACAGGCCTTTTGAGGCTCAGGTGGCTCCTGAAAATCTTGGCATAGCACTCAGAAGTCTCCAGAAATTGCCATCATACTGCAATTGTTATGATCTCAGAAGGGAAGAAATTATACAGTGGACATCTTGGTCAAACTTAATGTTTAACGGATTATAAATTTAAAATATATATTTAATTTTTGACCTGGCTTCATGCCTTGCTTTATGAAAGTTGAGTGACTCCAACATGTTATTTAAAGACCATAGTTCAAAAATATTATACCTCATTAGACTGGCATATTTCACGAACGAAACCACAGTGTGTTTCAGGTGATAGGCATGCTAAAAGTACAAAATACACTGCTGCTCCATTATAATTGGCTTGACCTTAAAAAGAAAAGGAGTTGAACCAAAATAATCCTACTTTTTAAGAACAGACGCCTTAAACAGCCAGTAGAGTTCATGGTCCATTTAGCCCAACACAGACTGCATTATTTGGCAATGCTCTCCAAAATGACCCTACCAGTGTAGATGGACTCCAAGTCCCCCCCCCACTTTTTTTTTTTTTTTACCATTGCCCTATTATCTGGGATTGAAGTCTGGAAATTGGCTGCGCATTGTGAAAATAATAATGTTGGGTTACAAAGGCCAGATAAGTTGAAACGAAAAGGACTATTTGAAATTAGCTTTTATGCCAGTCTTGGGATGAAAGGAAGATAACAATGGAGACCCATCTTGCAAGGGTTTCCTAATGATCAGCTCACTTTCAGTTTTGTTCATCTCTATAAGCATGTTCAAAATGAGGACACAATAAAGGAACCCTTAGATTAAAACTCAAAGAAACAAGAGAACGGCTGTATTAGAGGTAATCCCGTCTTGCTATTACTGGTACATGTGCCCCTCCCCAAAGCTCAGGTGTCTCTGTACACAAAAAGCTGTGGTCACTAAAGAGAGACCAGTGGAGAACTTTTGTCATGAATTCTGTCCTTGGAGTTTACCCGACTTCAGTAGCTGATTCTTGAAGGCAGATAAAACTTTAATGGAAAACCTCTTGACTTAGGCAATTCTCAAGCATCCTCAAACTCTTGATGTTCCAAGGGCAATGCATTTCTCCTCATAAACCTCAAACTGATAAATATTGCCTATGGTTCCTCATTGTACAAACCCTGTAGTACACTCCCCTCCTCCTATTTGGGTTCCCAGAAGGCACACCCATTTCCTACATTGTGCTTGTTCTGTCATTTTCAAACAAAATGCAAGACATGATGCAGTTATCGTGGGAACTTGCCCAGCCACCATTTCATTATGCGTCACAGGCTGACGCACCTGTGAGCTTGTCGTTGTGCAGCGCATTCTCATACTGTATGCAGAAGGATTTCATGCATCACGTTACCTTTTGCTGAACAGACTCTGTGTGTGTGTGTGAGTGTGTGTGCGTGTGTGCGCGCGCTTGCGCGTGCCTGCATGGGTGCATCTCTCTTTCTCCATCACTGCAGCTGCAGTTACCATGGCAACTGAAGTGATTGATACAGGCATCTGCAGCTGGGGAGAAAAAGGAAAATATGGGTAAAAGGGATCAAAAACAAAGCACATCTCCTTCCTACTCGCTTGCCTCAAACTCTAGAAATGGTGGGTGGGTAGGTGGGGAATGTGAATTATCCTCCTTTCTTTTCCCTCTTCCATTTGGGGCTGTGGAAGCTCAAGGTGGGCAGGAGGAGAATCTGGGAAAATAGATAATTTGCTTGCCTTGCCTTGAGGACCAACAGGGAAGCATTCCAGGGAGGTGGGGTGGGAGAGTTAAGATCTTTAAGTAAAACATAACAGAGAAGATTGTGGATGTGGTGGGGGGTACAAAGATTGTGGATGAGGTGAGGGGGGGCACATCAAAGTACGGGGTAGAGAAAAGAGGCTACATTAGAAAAACCTTGAGGAAGACAAATGGATTGGGGAGGGGCTGTGGGTGGGACTGAGGAGGACATTCTTTGCCTAAGGAAGGCCCTGTAGGAATTTATAACAAATGCCAATCACATTCCTGGAGTGTTATCCAGCCTCGGCCCTTCAGCTGATGGTTCCCCATAGCTTTCCTTTGTTTGTTTATTTTTCTTCTTCTTCCTTTTCCCCAAATTGCTCTTCAAGTGATCATCATTTACTCAATCTCTACTCTAATCTTTTCCCCTTCTCCATCTTTCTACTGAGCCATGGCTATCCCCCTCCCTCATTTTATAAAAAAAACCTTTGGCTAACATTAGAATGCAAGGTTCAGAGCAGAGGCAGTAAGCAAGCATGCACTCTCTATAGAGAGATTTTTCTGTGTGTCTTTTTATAATCGTTTCAACTGGGGAAAGGAGAAACTACGTATGCACAAGAAGCATTGTGAAATGATGGACACCACAGGAATTGGAGATATTTTTCTAGATACATACGGCATTTATTTGTGAGTGTAATTTTTTTGTTTGAAAATATAATGTAGGTCTACAAGGTGTTTATATTGTTTCTCACTGCATTGATAAATGCCATTCTGTGTTTTATGAATTATATGTCTTTGTGTACTACAGAGCTTATGGTGTGTGCGTGTGTGTGTGCATATCTGTCTCTACTACAAGAAACAGCCACATTTCTATCCTGTTAAGGATTCTTATGAATTCATGTGTGAATGCACATTGAACGTGAGAGAAAGAAAGGAGTTATACTATAGTTTCTCCATTTATTTTTTGGTCTGGAATTGATTATGCATATAATCCTTAATACTGATAGTGTTGCTATTTTTGTCAATACAGTGTCTAACCAGATTTGATGTGGCCTGACCGCTATGTCTTTTACAAATGTGTTGGCAAGTCACACCAAACCCAAATAAAACCAACCACACAATGCTTTAATTTGATGGACTTGGGCCGTCAAATTTTTGAGTACTATCCTCAAGTCAAGTCAACCTAAGCAACAACTACAGGTGGTGTAGTTAGTTAATGATTGCCATTGAGACCTGAAATTCTGTCACTAAGCAATGAAGTTTATCACATGACCACTCCAGAGTACAATGTCACTTTTTCTGCAGTCATTAAACAAATCCCCTGCACTCATTAAGGGTGACATCACTTGCAACTTGACTGCAACCTGCAATTTACTGCCAGTGTCCTCATTGACTTGGCCAGAAGCTTGCATATGTCAATCTTGGGACTATGGGATGCTGCAACCACTGTAAGTTTGAGGACTGCTCATAAGCCTGTTTTTTTCAGGACCATCATAAATTCAAATGGTCATTAAACAGGGCAATCATTAACTGAGGACTACCTGTACCCAAACATTTTCTTCCCTTGGGAAGTCAACCACTGATGCCAACCTTACTTTGCAAAGGACCATCTTAATCCCAGTCCAGCATTTTCTACCAATCCACAGACAGCTCACCAGGTTTTAGGTAATTCACAAACCTGTAGATAGCATCCTACATATCACAGTATCTCATGTTCAAAGCTACCCTTTTCATTATTTAATTAGCATGTTGCTATGTCTAGGCATAATACTCTTCCACAGGCTGTAAAATCTGGGTTCTAAAGGTCCAGAGCAATATATCTTAAACTTTTTTCTCTTAGAGTTCATTTCCACTAATTATGGAGAACCCCAAAAAGCTTTTGTTTGTATGGGTTACATGTACTGATATTAACCATACTAAAAATTAAATTGACACATTTGCTGCTGCTACTGCTTTCCATGATTGCTTGATGAGATTTTAATATTGTGTTATTGTTTTTTAACAAAGGCTGTTAATTTTGATTTTTTCAGACTTCTGAGAGGGTCTTGGAGGGACACCTAGAGATCCTAGGAATACATTTTAAGAATTACTCTGGATTTTTTTTTCTTTTAATGATCTTGTGTAATCCCTTACATCAAGGTGGAGTCAGGGCAATTGAATAGAGCTGAGCATTTACTGCCTGGATGCCCTTTCTGATGCCTATGCAGTGCTCACAGCAGATATTTTCTCTTTGTGCCCAGAGAGAGAAATGTCTGCCACTACTATTCACAGCCTCCTGATTGAGAGGTGAGAGATCCACCTTTAGGCCGCCATGTTGCTCTTAAGAATTGTTCTGGATAATAGCAAAATGTTCTTTGATGCCATCTAGTGGTGCCCTGGAGTGTTGTAGGCCAGAGCTAATGTCCCAATTTCTTCTGTGTAGTGTTTTGTGATGGCAATTGGTCCATTAAACAGCTTGTGAAGTTAAACCAGTGGAGAAGATCATTTTGTTCCATGAAAGAAAATGGTTACAATTTGTGTGACAGGCCCTACTACTTAGTTGCCATCAATTAGCAACAAATTTTGATTCACATTCATTAGCAATCAAAGCCACAGATGCAGAATCTGCTGGAAAAATGCACGTTTTCTTGAATGAGCCTCCTTAGAGAACACTGGAATTCTGTTTCATTATTGCCTTGAACATGTGAATATCAAGACCAGTATGCAGATGTCTATATTCACTGATTTTTCATAACTTAATAATCTGTAGTTGAACAGGCGTCAATTTACTGATAGCCACAAACAAAGTGCTATGAAAACTCTATCCGTGCTATTTTGAGGAATTAATGTTAGGCTTAAATTATTCTACTTCACATACATTATGCAAAGACTGACTCTTTGGACAAGGCTCTAATGCTGAGGAAAATGGAAGGGAAGAGAAGAAGAAAGAGAAGAAGAGGACAACCAGTGGAGAGATGGATGGACTCAGTTGCCATGACAATGGGGCATCATTGAAAGAGCTGAAGGCCCAGGATAGGTCATCATGGAGAAAAATCTACCTATGTGGTTGCTAAGATTCAAAATAACTTGACAGCACATAATCAACCAATCAATATATTAATCAATTAACAACTGATGATCAAACAATAACACTTAGTGGGGGTCAGTCAACAGAAGGAGATATTTTACATGTCCCATCCAAACAAAATGCACGTCCTTGTTATACTCTGAGAACCAAAGAATTTTGGAGTTTACAGAAACAGTTTCCTGTAAATACTGTCCCCTAAAAATAAGATGTTCATAGCCTGTTGTTAGAATTCATTGTGCTCTGAGAGTTTGGGAGATGAACTTGGAGGACCTGAGTAGAGACTGCAAGTCTTTGGATTAGATTGGAATTTGGAGATTTGAAATATTATTTATCATATTTAGTGGCTGCTAGGCTGATGGTAAAATTCTAGATGAGATTTTAGCTGCACAGATTGAGAAAAACAAAGGAAGGAAAAGCTGGAAAATGCTATTTGAAATTATACTGTACAGGTAATCCTCGACTTATGACTGGTTACTTGGTGACTGTTCAAAGTTACAACTATACCCCCCCCCTTGCCCCAAACTACTTATGAAAATCTGATGTCCAGTCCCAGGTCCCCCATCCCCCCATGGTGACAGGACCACATTTACACACATTTGTAGAGCACCACAGCCACAGAATTTATGATGTTTTTGTGTGGAAACCAGGGTTTACTTCTGGCTTACAGCAAAAGCTGCCTTATAGTGAACAATGGGTTCACTTAACAACATGGCATCCACTTAACGATCACTGTAAAAAAATTGTAACATTGGTCCAGTTGCATGGTGACCCTTTGTGATTGTCATGATTTACAACCGTAATTGAGCTCACTGTAACTTGAGGACTACCCTTACATATATTGTTAAGAGTTCAGTTATTTCAATATGTATTGTATGTATTTTAATAATGGTGATCTTTGGAATGTAGATATGATTAATAAAATATCTGGGAGAAACTGTACCCTATTACAGGTGGAATGTACTCATTAAAACTTTACATATTAATATTATCATATGAGACCTGTGGCTCTCCACCCAATGGATGTGAAATCTGCTGACTATTGCTGATCTCTACCACAGTTGTGATACTGATGATACCTGCCTCAACTACAGTTGTGATACTGATGATATTGCCTTGATTTTTCATGTGCAGTGCCTGATAAAATGATTGGCTGATTCCTCTAGTTATTCTCTTTTTTGCAAGTCACCAGCCAGCTGGAAAAGCATCTGCCAATCACAGCCTGCAGCAGGAATGGAGGTGTGATCTAACAGTACAATTCTGTCCATCATCTCTAGGCTCCACCCTGAGGCTTTTCTTCTACTCTCTGTTTTCTTACAGTCCAAGGTAAATAAAGTTACATTACATGGAGCTGCATTGCATGGAGCAATTTTACTTAGTTATTATCCTTTCTATCTTCTACATTCTTCTGTGCTTGTGTGTTCAGTCTTTTAGTGGCAGGTAAGACTGTTGTGAGATCAGACCAGAAGATGTGTATGTGTGTGGAGGTGATGTCCTCATCAGCCTGAAATGGCCACTAAGCACTACTTCGATCACACCCACTAGTTAGTCATCTGACCTCACCTCCAACTTAAAGAGATTTTATACATTTTGCACTGTTACTGGACGGTCTTGGCATAAGAGGGAATGCACTGTCTGAACTCTAACATTGCTAGAAAAGACTTAAAATTGTGCTACTCATTGAGAGAAATTGGAATTGGAGAGAAAGGCAACTTTGTGGAGACATGGGCATCAAAAAGATGCAGCCATGTGTGACTTTTGGGATGAGACCATTTTAATTCTCAATTGAAAGGCAGGTACTGTTTTCCAGACTGCTTTAAATCTTTATGAAATTTGTTTCTTTTCTTTGACCATTTATATATTTCAAATCCAAGAAACAAAGAGCTGTGTATCATTCCTTGCAACAGCATTTGACTATACGGTATTTTTTGTGTCATGATTTTCAATACTAGCAAATGCTGGTAATCTTTGGATTCATATATGTTTCAACTTTAGTTAAGCAAGGTTTATTTGCTGACTTTTTATTATATACTGTATATTTTTCCTAATGTAATGTTTGACATGTTGAGAATATTTTTGTTCCAGACTTTGTGAAGGCTTATAATAAGAATGGCATTGTGAATTTGAAAAGGTCTTATTTAAATGTTATTGAATGTAAAAATGTTAAACTAGAACTTATGCTGAGAATTAAATGGAATATCTCCCAGCTTGACAGCCCCCTATACAAGATGGACCAACTTTCATTGTTCATGCTGATTGAAAATTATAAGTTATAAGATATCACAAAATTGGCAGGTTGGGAAGACTGTTTTTAAAGTTATTAATAAACCCAAATAACCAATTCATTTAGTTTATACTCCACCTTTCCTTTCTAAAAAGGATCCGGATAAAAGCAACTGGAGTATGTAGGCAGGTTTAGACAACATGGTATCCTCCAGTTGCTGTGGCTACAACTCCCATAAAAACTGTCCACCATGACCAACAGTCAGATATCTGGAGGGATCAGGATCCCAACTCCTTAATTTTGTTTCAGCAAGATATGGAGTGGGACCATGAACAACAGAAGTGGAAGAAGCTTCTCCTTTTGCTATCACCTGTTGAAATCCTGAGCTATAAAGCAGGGCTTCCGGACAGGAGGGAAATGCTGAGAGTACAGCTAGATCTCTTTGCTCAGCTCAAGGAATACTGTAAACCACCGATTCCCTTTTCATCCCATTTATTTCCCACAGTGAGGGGCAATTTTATTACAAGTGATGAAAATAGGAATGATGTGCAGATCTGAGTCTAATCATTAGCTGATCAAATGGTTCTAAGCTAATGAACAGATTCTTTTGGCCTTTCTTTGTACAAAAAGAATAATTTATCATACTGAGGACATCAGTCAAATCCATTCTGTTTCATGAAAATCTGATTCCCATGATTAGCAACTGGAATGACATTACAAAAGGACATCCTCCCCCCCCCCCCATGGCTCTTGCCCAATGTTGTACTGGTTGGGAATTATGGGGGCTGACATTCAACCTATGTTGAGTTGAGGAAGGCTGATGCGAGAAGACCTTATCAACACAAGGATATACAGAGAGCAACGCTGTGTGATTTGGATTTGCTTCTCAGTTTGTATAAATAATCTTATTTGCTATTTTCATGCCGTAAATCTCTAAATTAACATAATTTAAATATTGATAGTATTTAAATGATAGTAAGACAAAAGAATAGATGGTCCCTTATGGGGCAAGCAAGATTATCTACACAAACACAACCCCTGTAATACTGATAATTGCACAAAAGACAGCTATGTAACTACTTTGCCTACAAAAATATATAATACTATATATTTCAGTTCTACACATAGGCAGGTACAAATTAACTGTGTAGACCCATGAGAGAACATTGGAAAACTCAGCCTGTTTGAAATATATAACCCTTGGGGGGGGTATTATTTTAAAAAGCCTCTTGCTTTACCAATTACAATATAGCTTTCATCTCTGTAATGCAGACTAGGAGGCTGTCTGATTTTGTACCTATGACCTGGGATGAGAGTGTGCAATGGAAAAAGACCTGGATAAATGGCACATACAAAGGAGAGAGAGAGAGAGGTATTGGAAACAAGACTGATGGGAGAGATAAAAAGACAAAAAGAGGAGGGAAGGGAGGAGTAAAGAAGCAGATACCAGAATAAGCAAGCCACTGAGGAAACTGAAGGAAGAGATGGAAGCAAGTGAATGAATGAATCAATGAATGAATACCTGTCACTCCCTTCTCAAACCATTACTTCACCCTTCGCTGCTCAGTGCCATTCATCCCAATTTGTCCCCCCCCCTTTTTTTTTTGCAGAAATCCTCTCCCCATTATTTCAGACACTGTACGCTATGGGAAAAGGGGGGGAGACTAGTTGCTAAGCAACCTCCCCTCACTCAGTACCTGATCCCTCCCCCATTGCAGCATTAACCCCCCCTCCTCCGAATGGTACTCCAAATCCCCACTCCACCCCAAAAGACAACCTGGGATTCCTATTTTGATGTCCTCCCCCACCCACCCCCCAACAAACATTTTTAATCACTGTAGATCACCTTGCTTTCTCTCAGACACCTCCATCTTCCAGCCTTCTACCTTGCCCCCCCCCCCATGGCCCAAGCACCCCTTCCAGTGGGAACGATTAGAAACTCCCTTGACCCTTTCCAGTGCCTTCCTTCTCCCCAGACGACCCTATTCTGCCCTCTTTTCATCTTGCACGGGTTTACCATCCCCTGCTCATCAACCACAAATACACACACACACACACACACACACACACACGATTCCCTTAGTGCCTCGCTCAACTCGTCCCATCAGTCGCGTCCCATAGATCAATGCCGCCCCCATCCCTACCCTCCCACCATCCCTCCCTTTCTTACCTGCAGCATCACCCGATATTGTTCTTCGGGTTTCTCTACCACACACATGTTACATCCCATGGCGATGCCGCTCGAGGGGGGCGGACCGAGGGGGCCACAATTTAGGAATGGGGGGAGTAAATCAGCTCATGGGGATCCTACAGGTGGGGGGGCGAGTCGCTCGCCCTCCCGGTCCCCCCCACCCTGGCATAGCCCTGGGCAGGGAGGTGGAGATGCTGTCCAGTGCTTGCCCCCCATTCACCCCCCTGGCGGCATAGCGGCGGGTTTAGACCGAGCAGAAAATGGGGGAGGACGGCAGGCGATGTTTCTCTCCCCGCTCCCTCCGCTGGAGGTCGACGCAGGATCCCCCGGAGGCGAGGGGGACGCCTGTCGCTGTTGCGAAAAAATGCACCCTCGTCCGCCGTCTGGTCTGCCTCGCTCCTTCGCTCCGTTTGCCAAAAGGAGGAGGGGAGAGGGCGGAGTGAATTGGGGGTGGAGGGGGGGAAACGACGACGGACGCGGCGTTTATAAATATGGATGACTTCGGGGAGGGAGCCCGGCCGTTGTTGGCGCGACGAGCCTGCCAAGTCCCGCCGTCGGTGCCTCCACGAATTGGCCTTTCCGGGTGTTGCTCTCGCTCACCGGTGCCAATCTCCTCCGTCTTTTGTCCGTCTCTCGCCGCGTACAACGGCCGGCCTCCAATCTCTACCCGTCTAGTCTGTTCCCGTCTGGCAGCCCCCGTCCCGTCTGGTCCCCTGTCCCTCAGGTGTTGGCGTTGCCTTTTAGCATCCAGTCCTCCTGCCCCCTGCTTTGCCCTCGCCATCCACCTTCAGACGTTCGGTCAATTCGTGCACCTCTTTGCCAGGGCCTTTCCTCATAGTTTAGGGAACGAATGGAAATGATCCGCTCCGTTTTTCTCTCTATCCGTGTACCCAATCTCAAAACAAATTTGCTGCCACAGCCGACAGGTGAAAATGGAAAAGAGGCATAAGAGGGAGAGAGCCATACAAAGGCAGGTAAAACAAAATTGCAGAAGCTGATAAATGGGTCTGTTTTCTGGCTCCATTCATTAATTATGCATTTATACCCATTCCCATTAATGCTTCCTGCTGGATAAGGGCTTTTCTAATGTCAGATTTTCTATAGTAATCATTACAGATAGTCCTTGAGTTATGTTCATTTAATGACTGTTCAAAGTTACAACAGTGGAAAAAAAAATGACTTACGACCATTTTTCACACAAGTGTTGCAGCCTCCCCATGGTTACAAGATCGAAATTCAGATGCTTGGCAACTGACTCCTATTTATGATGGCTGCTGTATCCTGGGATCATGTGATTACTTTTTGTGACCTGACTAGCAAAGTCAAGGTGGAAGCCAGATTCACTTAACAATTTTGGCAAGAAAGGTCTAACTACTAATTTAAATTAAATAATTAAATTTAATAACTTAACAACTGCAGTGATTCACTTAACAACTGTGGCAAGAAAGTTGGAAAATGGGCAAAAATTATTTGACAACTCTCACTTAGCAACATAAATTTTAGGCTCAATTGTGGTCACAAGTCGAGGACTACTGTATATTGTTGGACATGTTCTGCATTTAACCTCAGAATTTCTAACACTGGGATTACAACACTATAACAAAACAAAACAAAAGACAGAGCATTGTATGACAACCAGTCAGTCTGGTAGTGAGGCCTTGAATTTCTCTCTCCAACCTACCTTAGAGGGCTAGTGTTGGGTCGAAGTGAGACAGGCAAGTGTTATGTATGCCTATGACGATTGGTGAAACTGCCAATCAAATAATAGAAATAGGGAGCACCAACTCCCAGTTTATATTTCAGGAGAATGGGGTAACCGCAAAGAAAGGAGCTATGCATGGAAATATGGGTCTGAGGGAGATTGAGAGCCTTAGACTGCCTGCCAAAATCTCCATCTGTCAGGGCTAGAGGTTTTCAGAGCAGAAGCAGAAGGGGGAAGGTATGTGAATTTGTTTAAAGCTCACTTTTTGGTTATTTAATTAAAAAGTCTGTTTGTTCCTTTGTTCCTATGTTTTACCCTGTCTCTTCCCCATATTCCATACAAGTAATTTTTTTAAAGCAGCTTAATTTCTAAACCAGAAAAAGGGGCTATCAATGGCAACAGAACAAAAGATACAAAAGACACCACACACACACACACACACACACACACACACACACACAACCGGGTGGTGGTGGTGGTGGTATATGCTATCTTGCCTTGAGTTTCTGAACAAAAGGCGAAATATAAATCTAACCAAGAAATACATAAACATCAACCAGGTAGTATGAAATACTAGTATCCTGACCCCTAGCCAAGAGTATTATGGACAGTCTGATACCTAGTGAGAAGATAATCAGGGAAAACCCAGCAGGGCCACTTTCTCCATGTCTGTAATTGTTCTCTCTGTTTAACCTCCCCTCCTTCCCCAAAGGGAAGACAATTTCATAACCGCCCAGTCACCTGCAAGAACCTGCCTCCAAACCAAGTAATGTGAATACGTCTGAGAAGAGTTTTATGGTTGCCTCACAAACATGCTGTGGTTTGTTTGGAAGTAAGGCAAATTCACAGAGTATGCCCTTCACGCATCACGCGATTTCGCCAGACTTGCTGGACCAGGATGCCCGTATTTCTTATAGTTCAAAAATATTGGATTTGACATTTCCTGAAGAACATTGGCTCAAGAGAGTCGGTGTATCTACTAAGAGCTGGAAAGAAAGCAAACCTTTAGATGTTAAAGAGCAAGTTCAAGAGATCTTTTCTCTGTTAACCTTGCAAATATCCATAACTGTAAAAATGGCGAGACAAAACACTATCATTCCATATGACCTAGATTTAATAACATATAATACAGCTGAGGTAAACAGGGATGCGGAGGCTCAGGGCTAAGATGCTTGTTGATCAGAAAGGTCAGCAGTTCAAGTGTTTTGGATCCCTAGTGCCACGTAATGGAGTGAGCTCCCGTTACTTGTCCCAACTTCTGTCAACCTAGCAGTTCGAAAGCATGTAAAAATGCAAGTAGAAAAATAGGAGCCACCTTTGGTGGGAAGGTAACAGCGTTCCATGTGCCTTCAGCCTTTTGACATGCCGGCCACATGACCACGGAGACATCTTCGGACAGCACTGGCTCTTGGGCTTTGAAACGGAGATAAGCACCGTCTCCTAGAGTCAGGAATGACTAGCACATATGTGTGAGGGGAACCTTTACCTTGATAGGGCTGAGTTTGTTATATGTTAATATTCTCTGTTGGGACTTTTTCCAGTTTATTGCTTTAATTATTAGCACTGCTGTTTTAGTTTTCAATTTATTAGTTAATTTTATTAACCATATTTTTCCACTTCAAAACAAAACTCCCCCCAACCCTCGGACAAGGTTAGGGAAGGTGTATGTGAGCAGGGTTCCTTTCCCCACATCCCTCTCCCCATCAGCCCCAACTGATGCCAGCCGTGGGAATGGGTCTAAAATAAGGCAGGGATTAGATGGGGTAAGCAAAGAGAGTGGGGAACCATTTGTTACTGCAATGCTTGCCCTGGGGTTCCCCCACCACATCTCATAAATGATTCCAAGCATGGAGTGAGTGGAGAGGTAAATTGATTCTTTGATTCATTGTGACATGCCAGAGCTGATGAAGAGCAGAGAAAGAGCAGCCTGTGCAAAGAAGTAATGGGGTTATGAAATGTACAATGGCTTGTCATGGAATTCCTTTCACAAGGTTCACTGGCTGGCTGAACGTACGGCTCCCCGAAACCCATGGCTATTGTTGAGGCACCGCAAATCTCTGAGGCAGGACATGTTGATTCAAGCAGCCTCCACCCCCATTTCATGGCACTTTCTCAAGGGAGCATCACTGCATCGCGCATGGGAAATGGCTGTGCCGGTCAGGAAAAATAGGGAGCCTCATCTGCTGTGGTCACAAAAAGGGTGAAAGGGCCCCAAAGACCAGAAATTATAACCATTATAATCTTCCTACCATTTAATGTTTTCTCATTTAATCTTACCCAATTACAACCCATGGTTATTTGAGTAGGATCTGCCTCTGAGTGTGTGTGTCTGTCTGTGTGTGTGTGTGTGTGTGTGTGCATGCACATCTGGGGAAAAAAGGATAAATACTGAGATCTTTATTTTAGGATTTACATCATCCTTACCAACCTAGCATCCGCCTCCCAAGTGGACCAAAGAGCATCTGTTCTGAGCTCTGGATGGGAGGCACTCAAGTCCAATTAATCCAGAAGGTGTCAGCTTTGGCATGGCAGCATTATGCAGAAGGAAGCTAGGATGATATAATGGTTAACATGATGAACTGCTCCTGAAGAGACTCGGTTTCTAGTCCACTATCAGGCACAGGAATTCCCTGGGTGATTTTGGGTCAGCCACACTCTCTCAGCCCAAACCACCTCACAGGGAGGCTATGGGGGGGGGGGAAATGTGGGGGAGGCACAGTACATCACTTTGAGCTTCTGAAGGAAAAAAAGGTTACCAATCTAACCAACCACTCTGCAAATATATAAATAAGTCTCTCTACTGTGCCTGGCTGTTCTTGTAAGGATAACATTAGAGGTGAACCATCAATTATGCCATCTTGATTTCCCAGAGCAAAGATAAAATACAAGTGCAATATAAATAATAAAGCATCTGCAACATATCTGCATCCTTAGATGCAGCCTTAATCAAGCAGTGATATACCTATTTAAGGGAGAAGTCATGAGAGGGGTTAAAGCAGAGAAGAGCGGAGTTGCTCCCGCACCCCCTCCTTTTCCTTGCTTTCCCCTACTCCCCGCTTCCTCCCCAGGTTGCTGAGGTTATTTCTCTCATTTCCCCTCCTCCCCCTCCTCAAGTTCCAGTAGTAGGTGTGAGTCCTGCAAGGATAAAAACAGTTTGTAGACAAAAGGAGAAAGCTCACTGCAGGAGGGAAAACAGCCAATTGAGGTGGAGCTCTGTAACCTTCATCCTCTTGTCCTTAAAATCAAATCCGGTAGTTAGGAGTTTTAAAGGAGATAACAATATGGTTTCTTTTAACATTTTAAAATCTGCATCTGTTCAATATCATTTGACCCTCGCCCTTAGATCCCATACAGAGCGAGCTCTAAGCAGAGACGTGTCTGTTTTTCACACTTAGTCAAGGATATGTAATACAGGCAAGGAATTTAGCATGGGGAACAGAGTTGAAAAACCTGAGAAAGTCAGCCTTTGGCTCTTTCGTTCCCCCCATCCTTTTCGGTTGGAAAGATCTAACCCTTCAGCACCTGAAGGTGGGTGTCAAATGTAAAATCAGTATTCATACAGCATCCTTTCTTGCCCCTTGACATATCAAGCAGGTCGCAGATCCATGAACCATTATGAGGCAATAGCAAAAGGCTGGAGAATTGGGGGGGGGTTTCAAAGTGGGGAAAAAATGACATCTTTCTCTGATGCTGACTTAACAACGGAGCAGGCAGGCTTGTGTCAATGTTGTAAAACCCTGCAATTCAAAAAGTTGAATTCCCTTTGTAACCTGCCATCCTTGTACTAAATGTTGTTAAACCTTATATTTCTACAGAGTATACCAGTCCAGCTTTATATTTGCTAACAGAGGTTAGGGTACTCTGTGCTGCTCCTTGGAAAATCCATACATTTTTTTTGGTCGAAGGATGGATAATTAAGCTGTGGGAATGTTCCTTGATCTCTAAAATAATCTCATGTTTTTTTTTAAAAAAATAAATCTGACAGAGAATTTAATTTAACATGGGAGCCATTTTTGGACTATAATGCCACCCATGACTTATATCACAGCCAAACTTGCATTTCTCTTAATGTTAAGTCATGGATGATTAGCTAAATAAGGTTAGAGTTCTGATAGATAGATAGATTGGATTGGATTTTAAGGGTGTCCAATGCCAGGAGAGTCTGAGTGGCTCACTACATTAAAAGGTCATAAAATAGTAAATCAGAACGAAACACAATCAACTTTCATCTGGCAAAAAAAAAAATCCAACAAATAAAATCCTATGGGGGTTTGGCATCCTTCTTAACCGAAGGTCTGAGGTGTGGTCCCCGGTTTTCGAGGCTTTCTTGAATAACATCAGTGTAGGATCCAAGGGGGAATGCTGTTCCAGAGGCCAGGCACACTGGCAGAAAGGTCACACTTCATGGTCCCAAGAGATATCATTGTCTATTGACTAGTACAGATTGTAATTTTTCACTTTAAATTTCACACTCTGCTGATTACTGTCATGGATACCTATGCATTAATTCGATTTTAATGACGATTTGTAGTTTTAAAATGATACAAGATGTAGAACTAAATTAAATGTTATTTTGAGAATTTGTACTTTGTTCTTCTGTATATCGCTTGTCTGTTTACTTGTATTTAGCTCTCTCTTTTTTCCTTTTCTTTTCGTTTTTTAAACACAAATTAAAACAAGAATAAAAATGCAGACTAGATACACAGAGGGAGAAATAATCCCAGAAAAGATTTTGATCTGTTCACTACAAGGCAGGAAATCCAGCAACTTCTTCAGCTTCCAAGATCCATTCCAAGGCAAGTGGTCTGTTACTGAACAGTTTCATGAAAAGGGATTTTTTTATAACCCTACAAACCAGAGGTGGGTTGCTGCTGGTTCAGCCCAGTTCAGCCAAACCAGTAGTGGCTCCGCCCACCTGGGCACTTTTGTGCATGCATTGCGTACACGTGTGCACAAGCGAACTGATAGTAAACCGGTTAGCAACCCACCACTGCTACAAACTATACATCTCTGTATTGAAACATTCTCATAAACCTCATGCAAGTAAATGTAGTAACTGGAATAAATGTTCGATGCATCCAGACCGGACATCCACATAATTTCTTGCTGGATTCTTTGCTCTGTATTACTTAGATTTTATACCTAAGACATCCAAATACCTTCAAACATTTGGTTGTTAAGCAAAGTGGTCATTAAGCGAAACTGCAGCTATACTTATGATCTTATTCCAGACTTCCTTTGCTTTACAGACCTGTGAAGATAGTAAATGTTAGTATTGGTCACCAATTTACTTTTTAAATCACTGTCATAACAGTGTTTGAAGCAGTCACTAAATGAGGACTACCTGGTCTGTCCTTGCTTTATTGTTTGTAAATGTTTGATTTTGCCAGGGTCTAATTCAGCTTTTTAATTTAATAAAAAATCCCTATGCAAATTACAATGAAAAAAAGCACATTCCCTAGGGTTCCTGATTTCAGTGGTTTGTGAACTCCCTGAGTAGGATGTTACTAAATCTACCCTGTCCGACTGCCAAAAACAAACAAGTCAAATCCTATTTTAGGGAATGCAGTCACAAAGAGATGGCTGGCCTGGCACGTTTCCCTCTGGCCAGATGAGTCTGTCTCCTCCCATTTGGGAATTTAACGTACTTTCTTCAAGATTTACATCTTCTATATGTGACTTTAAGGACATTACTGCTGGTTGCTATTTATGGAAAGTGAAATATCCAGGCAAAGGCCAAGGAGACAAAGCTTTAAAGTTACAGCTTGTATGGAACAAAGCAAGTGGAAAAATGCTTAGTTTTAGCCAGCAACTGAAAATGGCTATTCCAGTTCTGGTTTCAGTCTTCTGCATCTAGGAATGCATTTGGGTGCATTTGGATGGCTGTAAACTTGCTATTTTCTTGTCTGGGCAAATTGAAATGTAATTGAAATAGGGGCCCAGCTGAGCACTATGGGCCGTTGATTTTGCTTGGAACAATTTAATTGGACAGGTATCAAACTGCCCCCTATAAAGACACATATTTGCTGCTCTGTAAGCACAATGTTAATTAAATTAATTAATTAATGAGTTATGGTTGACTGCCAGGAAATGCCAGGCTTATGTACTCGAAAGGGAAGTCGGAAATTCCAGAGGAAGCAATAGTGAACTAGTACTTCAGTATTGTTGCTAGACATCATTATTGTCAAGAGCCTGACAATCATTACCAGGAGTTGAGTTCAGTTGGAGGGAGATTTTATTTTTGGATGCCAAATAGATCACTGATCTCCAGAGTTAATGAAACTGAGGTTCTCTCTCATAACTGTTGAAGGATGTGCGATTCACCACATCTACCTTTTGCCACAGAGATCTTAAAAGTTTCATGATTGTAAGTGAATAGTTTTTATTCAGAATTCTCCAATTTTCTCAACAAGTACGAAAGCACTTTAGAGGGTCCTTGATTTGAATTTCAGTCAGAGGGAAAGAACAGTGATACAAAAGCCTTTTGTTTGAGGAATCAAATGGAAAAAAATGCATACAACTAATAGAAATAGATCTGTCCTTTATCCTTTATCCTTTCATGATGTGGAGGTGAATTGGATTTTCATGTTCTGTTTGTCTCATTTGTTTTATGTGTTGTAATAACTATGAACATATGACAATTGTAGATAAACCAGATTTACTAATGTTTTTATAGCCATCCTACATAGTCGTTCGACTGTGTGCACATCTGTATGTATTTCAATAAGAATCTCTTTCTTACCACTTCTCCAAATAAAAGATGTCAGACAAAATACAGATAAAATGTATATATTCAAGTATAGTTTTCATTTGCCCAGAAATATTTATTATATTCTTTCTTTGGCTACAATTATTATTGATCCCTTATAGACATCATGGCATTCTTAACCTTTATTGTAAAGATTTGTCTGTGCTGGGAGAAAAAATAATTGATGTTGAATATTTGGAAGTGTGAGTATCATTTTCATTGTGGGTACAAGGAATTGGAAGCCAACAATCTGTGTACTACATGTCAATAAAATGATACAGTGCCACTGTTCCAAAAAGAAAAATAATAGTGCAGTCACACTATTACTACTATTAACACAAAAGTCAGATCAAATTCAGTAGAACAGTCAGCTACATGAATATAAAATAATGAGTGCAAAATCTATTCTTTTTCAGAATTCCTTGGAATTAAGGATTGATTTGATTTGACTGGAGTTTATTTCTCAGCAAGAATGCATTTGATAGCAATTTTATTGTGCCACTCTATACATATTGCTTTAAAAGACACTCTAGCTGAAGTTGGTGGAACATGTTAACAGGATTACCAAAGACTGCAGTTTCTGCTGAATAATGCAGATGTGTCAGTTGAGCTTCCAGAAGTTCTCTCTTGATAGTGTCAGATGTTTCAAATATCTGCTTAGCCTTGATCTCAAATCTGAACCAAAAACAATCCTAATCAACTACTGGTGTAATACATTCATTTTCCTCTGAGGCAATAACAATAGGGTGGAAAGATGCAAAATCAGCCAATGCAGAGCTAAGGATTTTTTCCTTTCTTTTTTGCCATTGGCTTCGTCCACAATTGAGAATTGGCTCCGCTCATCTTTAAATCTTCATCACACAGAAATAAGCAATAGTCACTAAGGATCAAAGGGGCTTGATATCAAAAAGCCATAACTTCATTGCTTTAATTTTAAAGCAAATGTGAGAATGGATCACTGTATTGGGAGGAAAGGGTGCTTAATTTTTCTTCTGCCAAAGTCCAGATTTTACATCTTTATTGATCCCTCCCTCAAGCTACCCTTAGCCTTGCTGTGGAAAAAAAATGCAAAACTGAAAGCATGTCACAGGAATGGGAAGGTTAATTATCCTATAATTGGAAACTATGCTTGGATTATAATTTAATAGGCAGTTATGTACCAAACCCCAATTTTGGGATTTTCTACATATGGACTTTATATTTCAAATTCATGAGAAATTTGATATCTACTACTAAATGATTATAGCTTACAATTTTAATTGGTGATTTATATTGTGTTAACAACATATTCCTAACACGAAGCTTAAGAGTGACTCTTCAGTTTCCCTTTTAATAAGTGGTTTAATACATTTTATAGTTGCTAAGGTAATTAAGGATATATTGGGAAATTCTATTTCCTATGATATTTTAGATTTCTTTACTTATCCATCTCACTTTGTACTTTTTACCCTGTTATTTTTTACGTGTCTTTTATCCTTCCTTGTTTATATTCTTCCTTAAAATGTTTAATACAATAACCTTTTATTGTCTAGCTTCAATTCATTTTAATGGTATTTTAAAGCACATCTACACAAGGAAGAACAAGACATGCTTTGAGGTTGCCCGTTGATAGTTCATTCTCGGACAACAAATTGAGTGGACTCACTAATCATCTGGTCAGGTTTCACTTAGATGAGATTTTTTTGCTATTTCTACATAAATTATAGCATTTATACTACATTTATATCTATAAACATCCATCAGAATATGCTCATTTGATGGAATTGTATGCCCCCTTGTGTCCTCTTGTAGCAAATATTATTTACAGTACTCTTATTTTTTTGGCAGGACACTAAATGGATATGCTGAAAACTGCATAAGGGGAAACGCGTAGATTAAAATCATACCCGCTCAGCATTAAAGGCGTGATTGCTTTAAAACACTAATGAGTTAAAAGCTTTTTTTAAGCTGAGTTATGGATCTACCACAATACATAACTGTGTGTACTGACCTTAATGTAGAACCCCAACCACATAGTAATATTACAGTGCTGTATACTTTTTAAGATGAGCAGCCTTTGAATTGAGCTTAATTCCTTATAACCTTTATATATAGATACATCTATGCACCTTCTTTAGACACAAGAAATGAAAGATTTATCATTGTCTTCTTCTGATGTCTCCCCCCCCCCCAATTTCTAATGTAGTGTACAGATCTTCATAGTCTTCCATCTACACAGTATTAAGCAAACCCAGCTCTGGTTGTTGTTAGTTGCGAAGTTGTGTCCAACCCATTGCAACCCCATGGACAACGTTCCTCCAGGCCTTCCCGTTCTCTACCATCCTCTGGAGTCCATTTAAGCTCACGCCTATTGCTTCGGTGACTCCATCCATCCACCTCATTCTCTGCCGTCCCCTTCTTCTTTTGCCCTTAATATTTCCCAGCATTAGGCTCTTCTCCGGTGAGTCCTTCCTTCTCATTAGGTGGCCAAAGTGTTTGAGTTTCATCTTCAGGATCTGGCCTTCTGAAGAGCAGCTCTGGTTACCTTTCTCATAATCACTCTTTAGATACTGTATATTGAATGTGGAGTAAGAACCATTAAACACTTATGGGCTTCCTTCTGAATGAACATGCATACGATTATACAAATTTATACTCTTTATTGTCAGCATACAGGTAGTCTTCAACATAGGACCACAACTGAGCTCAAAATTTATGTTGCTAAATGAGAAATTTGTTAAGTGAGATTTCACTCTCACAGGGAGGGACTTCTCTGGGTGCCATCCACCAAGCAATGCCAGAGGGCGGCACCGAGGGGCAGGGCCTTCTCTGTGATGGGCCCAGCCCTCTGGAATGACCTCCCCCCCCCGACATTAGGACAACAACCGATCTCCGCTCCTTCCGCACGAAACTCAAGACCCACCTGTTCCAACTAGCCGGCCTGGCCTGAATTATAGCTATTCTAATCCCTCTGGATAAAATTTTAAATTAGGTTTGACTTTGGGTGTTTTAATTGTTTTTTAATTGCTTTTTGCTGTTTTTAATTAATTGATTATTTATTTATTATGTGTTGTATAATGCTTTTTGTATATCTCCTCCTTGTTATTTATTTGTTGTGTAGCAAATTGTACGCCACCCCGAGTCCCTTGGTGGAGAGGGTGCGGCATATAAAATGGATTAATAAATAAATAAATAAATAAATTGTCCCATTTTACAGCTTTTCCTCCCACAGTTGCTAAGTGAATCCTTGCAGTTCTTAAATTAGTAACACAGTTGGTAACTGAATTTGGCTTCCCCATTGACTGCTTGTCAGAAGGTCGCAAAAAGGGATCACATGACTCTGGGACACTACAACCATCGTAAGTGTTGTAGTGTAAATCATGTGATCATGGGGATGCTGCAACAGTCATAAGTGTGAAAAATAGTGATAATGGCACTTTTCAGTGCCATTCTTACTTTGAACGGTCACTAAACGAATTGCTGTTAAGTTGAGGACTACCTGTAATGTGGCAATGCAGCACAAGAGTAGCTGATCATTGTGATACCATTCCCTCCTGCTGTGTGTGACCACTCCTTAACTTTTCATCTTCACACTCTATACCACGGGGGAGGGGGTCAAACTCGATTGTGTCACATGACATATTGTGACTTTTTTTTTTGCCTTTGTGGAGCCGGGGTGGGTGTGATGCATCTGGCCCATGGGCTGCCAGTTTGACACCCCTGCAATACACACATTCCCACAACAGCAGTGGGGCTTGAACAGTGGTAGGATTCAGCCCAGTTCGCACTACTTTGGGAGAACCTGTTGTTAACTTTCTGAGCAGTTTGGTGAAGTGGTTATTGGAAGAAATCATTAGGGCAGAGAACCGGTTGTTAAATTATTTGAATCCCACCAGTGGCTTGAAGCAATTGTATGCATCATTTCACTAGCAGGGGAGAAGAAAACACTGCTGGACTGTATGCCCACCTACCTTCTTAGGTTTGGTTTTGTGTCTCTTCTCTTACAATCAAAGATTGAAGGAGGATTTGGGAAATCACCAATTAGAGGCTCCCAGCAATAGCTCCTAGTATTAAAGGAAAGACAATTTCTTCACCCATAAGCAAGTGCAGCCTTGACTCTCCAATTTTTCTAGTGAAACAGCAGCATTTCCATCTCAAAGCAATTGTTATTAACAATGCTTCAGATTCTGCTTTCCTTTTAAAACACTGATAGCATTCCTATAAATGCCCATATGTATATTTACGTAGGAGTCTATATATGTAGCTGTGAAATGTAAAGAAATGATGCCAGAAAACTCATAGCAAGATGTGGGACTGGAAGGACAAAGTATAACAGCTTCCTTCCTTTCTCCAGTGGACGGTCTCCATATCATTGCACTGCGTATTTGTGGAGAGAGACACAGTGGAGGGATGGGCCAGTCTGCAACGCTGTTAAAAGCTCTGATTTAGGAGGGTATTGATTTACAAAATATGTCAAAATGCACTCACTTTCCTCACATGCCAGAGTGACACAAACATGCTCCAGTAATCTCTTGTTTCTGGTGTTTCTTCAAGTGATTTTATTCCATCATCAGCCCATCCCTGAGGCAGCCTTAGGTCATCCTTAGTTATGTGTTTTCCCCATTATCCCAAAATATACAGCATGATCTGGTACCCTTCCCCCATCATTCTTTGGCAGAAAGAGGATGAAAGAGAAAGAGGGCAGAGGGTAGAATCAGCACTACGAACCATCTTGGTGCAGGGATACTTCCTTCCTTAAGCATCCTGGGACTTTTCTTAGTCATTCTGATTTGGGCAGCTGATAGTCCAGTTTTTTCCCCAACCAGGCTCCCCCCCAGCTCAAGCACTGAGCCATTCTTCAGCTCAGAAACTTGGATGCACCTAAACACAGGTGAGTAGTAATTATTTATTTACACAAGTGACAGCTTTTATTTGGTCTAAAGAACACGGATTTAGTGCTTTTCTGGATATCAATTGATAATAGGCTTTTTTTCTGACGAGGTTTAGTACTATTCCAGAACAACACCATTACTCTCCAGAAGAACTGATATTAGCTGTTAGCTGGGCTTTCTTTGAATCTCGGCCCTTGTACAAAATAGGAGTTCTGATCAATGGATAAACCTTCCAGCAGAAATTAACTTTCTCCCCAGTGATTGCTGGATAGTTTCCTAATGATGTTTGATGGGAGGAGAGGGGAGAGGAGGGAAGGGAAGGGAAGCAAAGCTGGGGGATCCAGTAATCCCTTTCCTTAGCATGATCTGTACAACAGGATAGAGATCTCCATTGAGGGCAGAACATTTTAGATTAGTACCTTTTTCAAAGACTGGTGACAGGCACTTTAACTGGGCTGTGGGGAAGAACCCTTCAAGAGACTGAAGGACAGCACAACAGCACAATACAGGCAATACTTACAACTATTTACCGTGATTCAGTTTCTTGTTTCAACATCTTTTGTGTCACTTCTACAAAAGTTAAAACGGTAGGAGAATTCTAACCCTTAAAACAAAGCTCTACCAAGCACCATCATACCATAACATAGGGTTAGCAGTATGTGCATATCACAGTGAGAAGGAGTGTAATAGACTTGGATGCTAGGGCAGCATAAACATGAGTTACGGTATATCCTTGTTTCAGACTGATAGACAAGATTCCTAGTGGCCACAAGAAGGATTTGCTCCAGAATTTTGAGATGAAACATGTAGGCTACCTATTACCATGCAAGATCTGAGAAAGTCCTAGTTCATAAGACTGCAAAAGATAGGCAAATAGAGTGGAATTGGCAGGCAACTTGCAGCCCACTAGCCTTTCTGACTTTTTTTTTTGAGCTCAGTGCATTAGAGGCTATATATTAATCTTTTATAAATTTGAAAAAGTCTTCATAACTTTGTGGTATGACCTGCTGTTAATTATTCTTAATAAGTGAAGGTTGACCCTCCCCTATTAATTGAATTTAAATTTCATGATTAGTACTGTGTAATAATATTGATCATTTGTTTGGAGAGGGGTTAGCAATGCAGGAGGCTGCATACAAGCCCAATCCCCCCACCTGCAGTCATTTCATATATCTACTTAAGTTCTGCAAGACCATTGCCAGTGGTGTGACTAATACATTTTTCGGTCTTTTGATGTATTTTTTTTTTTGCATTTTGAGGGCTGCAAGATCTCCTTTTGTAGCAACAAATAAGATTATTTCACTGGCATTCGGGGTAACTGAAGCTTTGGCACACTTACTTGGAAGCAAGCCCCGCTGTGTATAGAGACAGTTTGAGCTAGTCATTGTATGTAGTTGAAGGAAAGATCTGGTGGGGTTTAAGCGAAATCATTTTTCATCCAGCTTTCTGGCAGATAGCAAGCCATCTACGGTTTCTTATTCAGAATGGTTTATATCCAAATAACTTAAGTACTGAGTTGCAACTCCTTGCTTTGTTTCAACATGGGTTTTTGCTACTGCCTTTGTTCTACAATTCTCATTAGCCCCAAACAGCATGAGGAGGGAATATAGATTGGGAATTGCAATCTATAATATATAGATGAATCCACCTTGGGAAAGGTTGGCTTGTAAGAAGATGGAATGCCATCTACCTCACCTCTGTGGTTTTCTGTTGCAACTAATGAAGGTATTAAGATGGTAACCTAGGTAACCAGATGGGCCCTTTGAATCTATAACATTACCTTTATCTTTGCCAGCAGTTGTTCACTTTTTATTCCTTTTCCCATTAATGTAGGTAATGTTTTTCCTAGCTCTATTGTTACATCCCCAGAACTTTACTAGTCCGACCCAGGGTTTTTGTTTTGGCTGATTGTTACAATTGCAAGATGCAGAGCAAAGGGAAAAAGAAATCCAGTCAAGCTATTCTTGCTGCTATTCTTGCACCAGTGCTTACTGATGTAAAGAGAACTTGGGAATACTAGCAATTGCATTACACAAAGGTGAATTAAAATACAGCCTTGACATACACTGTGCTGGTTTTTTGTCATTCTTCTTGCAAGAGGCATTCTGCAACTGTTGTAGCTTCCTGGTAGCTACAAACAGCGAAGTCCACACTAAAGAATTTTGCACACAAAAATGTAATTTAATTAGTCATTATTCCTCGGTTTCATCTTAATACTCTCGTAATGGTTTTTAAATTATTTATGAAGCCTGGAATTTCTCATAGTGTAACATTAATGAGTAACATGCAGAGGTATCATGGCACATTAGTTAGTGATGAACGACTTCCTTAGTTAGAAAAGCTGGAAATTGTTATGCTAACAGACCAAATGGGCTGTTTGGAAACCTCATCCAGAAATGTTCAGAGTAGCCTTGCCTCACTTTTTCTACTAGTTGCTTTGAATATAAAATGATTATATTTGTTCATGTTTTCCTACACTTACTTGACAAACTATTGTTCATCAAGAAACAGATTGGTATTTTCTTTGCTATAAATTTAGGAATCAGAGGATATGCACATTACATTAAAATATCATATCCACAATAGACTTTCTTAACAAACATGTACATATCTCATTAGAATTATGATTTTTTTTTAGATTTGGGGAAATATAAAACATACATTAAGTCAAATGTGACCAGACTTGTTTGCCAATTGCTGCTTCCAGCAATTATATTTACAAAGACAAAATTATCTGCCATTATTGAATACAGCTATTATAAAAGGCCACCTTTTGTTCTCTATTAATCAATCTTGGCAGAAGAATGGGAAATGGTGCCGTCTAGCCTCTACACATCAGCGTGCCCTTCAGACTCAGAAATACTAGTTAATCAAGGGCAAACTTTAATCTGTGATTAAAGCTTTACTTGATTACTCTGCCAATTATATTGATTAAATTACATTGATTAAATAGATGCCACAAGAGGTATCAGACCAACCTACTCATGTTTTTACATGCATATTTTTTAAACCAGAAGGAAGAAACAATATTTAGCCTAGTCCATTGTTTGCAGCAATAACTCGGGTATCACACTGGGATTTATGACATGTATGCAGGTATATCTACCATTAGATTCATCTTCTCCTTGCCCTACTGATGTTCTTTGCAGCTCACTATTACTCCAAAGGGCATAAAACCCAATGTTTTCAAAGGTCTAGCTCAAGAGATCTCGAGATAGAAGACAGAATGGTAGAAATGTGTGGAGCATCAATCCCAGCAAGAAGACATGTGATAATTCTTCCTTCTGAGAGAGATACAGGTGTTTCATATCTATTGTTATACAAAGAAACCTCCCCTCCTCCTCCTCAGTGCAAAGAAACCATAGAATCACTAGGGCACCACTTCTCCCACCCCTCCAAAAAAGCCCCACTGCCAACAAAAACCAGAGAAAACTAGGTTAGTTTCCTGAAATCTGATCAGACTCCATTTTTCCTCATATTATCAGTTTTGATTGGGAGCAACTTTCTGTGGTCTCAGACAGACTTTCCTATCAACTGGAGATGCCAGAGATTGAACCTGGAATGGTTCTATTCTGATTCAGTTTTCTGCTCTATGTTGTACAATCACAAAATCCCAGTGGAATTGGCAGAAGGAAAATTCATTTTTTAGAGATGTTTCCTAACTTTCATGCAGGAGTCCTAGAACAGCATACATGAGATAAATTTTCCCAACCATGTCTTCCCCATCACCAGTCCAAGCAAGTTCCAATTTCATCATTTATTTATCATTTTATAATTCTGTTTATATATATACATATTTATATATATATAAAAAGCTATCGAGAGAGAAAGTTAGATCGCAACAGGCCTGACAAAAGAGAATAATACATAGGGCAGGAAGGATGGGTGGGTGGAAATGGCATCACATTTCAGGAGAAAGAGGACTGTTTAAAATACTTTTTTTTCATTTTTTCTCTTTTTAATTCCAAGCCACCTTAATAGACCCACTAAAAGACTTCAAAAACACCAGTCCTAAGACATCTAAAACAAACTCAAGCACAAGGAGTTGGGAATATTTACAGAGAGGGAAAAGGCAGGAACGATTTTGTGTAGGGCTGCTCAAAACACCAGAGTACTTTTATTATTTTTTATTATTATTTTAAAAAACTTTGTATGCAAAAAAAGCAAGGATTCATTTCATCCCCGACAAGCAAGAGAAAAAATAGTCATCATTACAATAGACAGAGGTGGAAATGGGGTAAGGGTTGATTCAGTGAACAAGAAGCCACTTTTGAAAGACAAGAGTGTGTCGCAAGGCAGCTGCGTGAGATGCATTCAAGAAGCAGGGAGGGTTTTGGGGTATTTTTTTTTCCTGCTGTTTGAGAGGAGAGTTGGAGTTAAGATAGAGGGAAGTGGAAAGAACTGGATGTTGATCAACCCATGAAAGAGGGAATGTGAGTTAACAATGACAGAAAGGACAAAGGGATCCTTCTAAGTGGGCTTGTTCAGCACCAGGAGACCCAGTCTGGCAGCAGTTCTCAAACTGTCTTTCTAGGATACCTTGACATATCTTGGCAATTGATCAGAGGCTCTTGTAGGGCTATGGTAAACAAGTACTACTTTAATGGCAGGGATAGAATCAATTTAGGTGAAGCAAAGGGGACGTTCAATAGGACCAGCTGGTCCATGGCTTTCATGAATGCAAAATAGGTCTCTGTTTCCATGACAGAAAAGTGGGAATGTCTTAATGGGTGAGCAGACACGGAAAGGCTTTCCTCAAGGTAAAAAGTTTGAAAACCACAATTTTGAGAGAACTGCTGCCTTAGCAAGGCCTGATTTAGAAAATGAGCAACAAAGGGAAGAAAGAGTGACAGATCAGCAGAGCGGCAATCAGAAGATTTGGCTGGAGCACCCCTTCCCTTCTAAAAGAGGCATCAGGAGACAATCCTTAGAGAAGGTGGTAAATGGCAAAATTGAAAGACCCAGACTCTTTTTTGACTTTCAGCCCATTGGTATTCCTTCCTTTTGCATAGCCACAACTTCTGGCTTCTTTCTTAACCACCTTTTCTCTCAGAGGCAGAGAAAGGATTCCCTGTTTTTTCAGTTCCCAATTCTTTCAGGTCACCTTCTGTTTTGTCTCCTGTCCTGATCTGGGTTGGGATTAGACATTGCAGCACCATCTAACATCCCCTTCTTGAACAAGAACAAAGAGTGAACATTTGAGGATCTTGAGAAGGGGGGAGGGGTGTCATCTGCTCTTTTGGCAATTTTGAACCTTGATTCCCTCCCCTCTTATGAAGGCCTGGGCTTCACCAATAAGCTCATCCCTTGGATCATGTCATATGCCCCTCCCCTTCTCCCTCCCTTCCCCTTCCCTTCCCACCACACAAAACATGGACATAGTTTGGCTGAAGGATAACTGGTTGGGGGGGAAGGTGTGGAAATGAGATACCTTTTAGGTGGATTATTTGAGGAATCCCCTGATTTCTAACCCTCCCTGATTAGTTTTTTTGGGGTGGGGTTAGGCAGTAAACAAAGGGTAGATTCCACCAATTACTATTTCCATTCGAAGAACATTGATTCTTTGATTCTTTGCCTGGGTGAGGTGATTAACCCTGTGCTCACCTCCCCTGCCCCCAGCAATCCATAGGGAAATTCTCTTCTCCAGGACTGGGGGCGGGGGAATCCTTTGGGAAACCGCCTCCACTTATTCTAGGGCAGTGACCACATTGGTAGGACTGGTAGCCCCAGAGCTGTCATTTCCGCCTCCTTCTTTGCCTTTTTGGCCACTGTACTGGCCAATGAAGGAGCCATCCTCATTGAACTGGACGTCCACACTGCCCCCATAATCTGCCAAGCTATCGTCACTCCCCAGAGCCTTGATGTCACCATTCAAGGAGGGTTGGCTGCTGGTGAAGGGTTTCTCCTCATTGTCACTGTAGGGGGGAAAAGGACAACAATGAGAAAGGATAATAGAGTGGGAAGAATCATATCTTTATTTATAGCAATAGAAATTCAAAGTCAGATCAGTAATCTGAAACCCTGCTGTTGTTTTGGACTAAACGGTTCCAAATCCACAGCATGGTTGGTTTGGAGGATCCATGTTGCTTGGGGCTTTTAGAGGTTGCAGTCCAAAAGATCTGGCAAGCAGTAGGCTGGCAACCCTGATAAAAGCCACAGCATGCTAAGAAAATAAATAATAATATAGTAGTATAGATGGAAGCATAGTAGTATTATACATCTGCACATATAAGCAAGATGTGCATAGCTACAGGTGAGCATGCATATAAACTCATGCCAGTCCACATTCCATAAGGGGGATTCACACAATCTCAGAATGATTGAAAGGGAAACTCCAGCTGCCTTTATAGAAGACCAGAGTTTGCAGCTCACACCAAAATGACTTTGTCACAACATAAAATGAAAGGGCCCATCTTTAGCCAGCAGGTTATTAAGTGTCTGGAAGGCAAATCAATCTGATTGATGGGACGTAAATCACTCAGAAGTCATCCCATCTAAACCTTCCATATTGGTTTCAACAGTTAACGTGCAAGAGAACGTCCCTGCATCTTTTCATAGCTGGTGAAACCATGAGTCCATCTGGATCATTCCCTTCAGGAAGCCAGAAGGCCCTGGTTGCTTCTCCATTAAAATACATGCTAAGAATCTTTCAGTGGGCAGCATGCTGTCAATCTCCTTTGGAATGCAAAAAAAAAAAAAGGGGGACCTCAAGACAGGGTTTCTCAGATCAAGGAACAAACCAAATTTTGTATGACATGTCACAGGCCACACTCCTAAAGTAGGCAGAGCCAAGGCCCATTTTAGAAGAGGAATTCAAGAGTTTTAAAGGTAGTTAAGAGTCAAAGAACTTTTTTGGGGGGGGGCACTTCCAGGTGAAAAGTTCTATACAGTTAGCTTCATTCTCCCTAAGGAGAATTCAAAAAAATAATAATCAGAAGGCCTCATTCAGCCCTGGGTTACATTTTGTGCATGCTTGCTTTAAGAGGATGGTGTGCATAGGTGCTATATATTATACTAGAGTTGTCATTTATTTTTGTTTTGGAGCCCCAGTACTGGCTAATGAATGAACTATCTTCATTAACAAGACATCCATGTTGTCCTGGACTGGCAAACTGTCATTCCCTCCTCAGAACTTTGATATCACCCACAAGGGAGGGCTGGCTGCTTGTGAAAGATGCTAGAAAGCGTGCTTGTGTGCACGGATGTGTTCTCTAGAGGCAAAGTGAAATCGTGCAAAACAGGAAATGCCACTTATGAAGGGCACAACTCAAAACAACTTCATGCTGATATGAAAGGGAACTCATTAGTTGGATCTGGTCTCATCTTATTCCGTTATAATCTGTTAGTCATGGTTGGCTATGTCAAACTGTGAACAGGTTGCCTTATTTGCCAAATTGTAATGAATTCATTCAAAAATGGAATGTGATTAAAATGAAACAAAATGCAAACATTCATCATCCAGTGTTTCTCTATATCTCACACAGATGTTCCCAATATTTTCCTTAATTAGGCCCTTCTTCTCTCTTGGGGGAGGGACGTCGTTACAGCATGACTTTCCCACATAATGTATCTAAGATCTCAATATTAAAGAAAAAAATATTATTTTAAACAAATAACTGAAATTAGAGGAGATTGTGGCCGTCTTACAAGATATTTGTATTCTTACCTATATTTTGCGATATTTTGAGCAACAATGTCAAATAAACTCTGAGACATACAGACCACCTAAAGTGCCCTCATGCCATGAACCATGGCTAACAAGCTATTTGATTAAATTTGGAAAGGCATATGCTTAAAAATACAATACTTTTTCACTTATCAGCAACTAACAGCTTTCTCCAAGCATGTGGTCCCTGAATGTGCTGGAATTCAATTCCCAAATTCTGTTGCCATAGCTTCAGATTACGGGAGAAGAGCCCTCACACATCTGGAAAGCAGAAAAAGCCTGCACAATTTAGTTATTATAGTACAATAAAGCTCTGGTTTTTATGGACCTCAATCTGTGAGCTTGGGATGTAATGGGTAAAATCTGAAAGCACCCCAGCCGACAACATTCAGTCTCTTGTAAATTACTCAGGAGAATGTTCCTACACTGTCATATCCATTATATTTATTTTACATACATTTTATGCATTTGTACGATCTCATTACCATATTAATAGACATGAGGCTGAAACTCCCCCCCCCCCACATTTATCTATGAAGTTGAGGGTTATTTAAAATTAAGCATATTCACTGATTTTGTTGACTAGTTGAAGTCTGGATTTTATAGACTACTATATGTGTATTAAGGGAAATAATCATAAGGAAAATAAAATAGAGTGTAATTAGGAGCAAGTTTACAACTGTTGTGGATTCATGGCCACATCTGGAATTTTTAGGCAATATTATGGATGCTTTTTAAAAATGACTGCTGGGAGACTGGTCCTTTCAGAAAATGGCGGTCATGGAAGCCATTAAGCAATAAGAACACATAAATCTACCAGGATGGTATCTGTTGTTATCTCCTTCTTCTCTACTCCTGATTGCAGTGCTTTCTAATAGTTTTTTCCCCTTTTAGTCCTTTGTCTGAGCAAATAGACATGTTCCCAAAGAAAACATATAGTGTTCTGTGACTAAAGTAGGTGAGGTTTTTTTTGGTCAGAAGTGGCACTATAAAAAGCAAAATAATGATTATAGTACAATAAGTCAGTTTAGTCACTGTAGGCATTGGCCTGGAAAATGGAAGGCCATGAGTTCTAGTCCTCCCTTTGGACAAGAAAACTCACTGGTCAGTCTCTCCCTCTCACTGTCCAAGCCACCACACAGGGTTGCTAGGGAAAATAGGAGGGAGCATTATTTACACCATTTCGAGTTGTAAAGAAATAAAGATGAAATATAAACCAAATAGCCCAAAGGTGCTTTTTCAGGAGGCAACTGGACTTTCTGATTTATCTTTGAAGATGTTTCGCTTCTCATCCAAGAAGCTTCTTCATCTCTGATAAATCAAATAAATACATTGTTCTATGGATAAATAATTTTATTTTCATTTTTAATTTATTTTTATCCTACCATCATCATTTTATTATTATTTATTTATTAAAGGTATATGCTACCCACCTCACTGTCAGGCCATTCTGAGTGGGTATAAATAACTCAAAGAGGCAATCATACCTAATATTCTATCTTCCACTTATTTTCTCCACAACAACCCTGTGAGGTAGGTTGGCCTGAGAATGATTGACTGACCCAAAATCATCCAGTCAGCTTTCATGTCTACAGCAGGACTAGAATTTACAAGTGTCCCAATTTTTAGCCTGATGCCTTAAAGCTGCTAGACCAAACTGGCTCTCAGAATATATTTTAAAGAATATACTTTAAAATCTTGCTGTCATCTTCTCTTCCCAGGGATAAATGTAAACTTCTTATACTGATATTATCTGCTTTCTAATATTTTTTCCAGATATTATACGTATGCACATGGAGGGATCTATGATCCTGTCTCTTCTTTACTTACAAATCATGAATAATTACTAGTCTAACCAATATTGCTCTATTCAAGAAGCACAGGATATGAGCTCTTTTTAAAAGAGCTATATCAACAAAACTTCTCAGTCTTTAATTACAGAATAATTTTCACAAGAGCTACCATTGTTTTGCCTCTCTTTTATGCATATGGAGAAGACTCAGCTCATTTCCTTTCTTTATCTTCCCACTCTGTGAAAAGGTGACTCCCTTTTCTCTCCTGATACGTCTAGGCCATATCCCTGCTTGCCTCTAACCACAATACAAGCATCTTCTAGCAACATCTCTCCTCCTTTTCATCTCCATGGTATTACCTTCATCCTGTCCCTAGACAAAGAATAGGCAGGTGACGAGCAAAAAATAAAATGCAGGAAAGGAATTGACAATGGGGGATGGCAAATGTTATGCTAATATATCTTTGTGATTTTTTTAAGGGCAGCTGGATAGCATTTGAAGTTGGCGAAATGGCAGAGGGGGGAATCCTCAGTTTTCCCTATGTATTTCTTTTCAAGAAGTAGCTTGTTAACCCTTTGTTTGCATTCTACCGATGAAATAATTATTGCATCATCACACATCTATCTGAGGTCCATTCTTGAAAACACAGCAATGCTAGAGACCATTACTTGGTCTGCAGCATGCCACTGTCTCCCTTTTTTAAATTAAATAAGTAATTTTTTAAAATAAGATAGAAGCCCACTGGACCACAAAGCCAAGGAAAATGTTCTGATGTACTGAATCCCCATAGAGGTTATTTAGCTAATTGCCTCAGATGAATATTCAAAAGAACAGCATAAAAATGTAACAAACAAACAAATAAATAAAAATCAAGTAAGTAAAGCTCCTGTGTAGTATCTTAAGCAACACTTTGCCCTGCTCATGTATTAAGCAGAGATGGAGGCCTCATTTTTTCACCCTTAGCAAATCTGAATGAGATGTGAGTCTTGAAAACCTCACCCAGTTGGGGAACTTTAAATGGAAGCAGGCCAATCAGAGGGCAAAGGAGCAAATGCAGCAGTGTGGAACAGGGCTGTGGCCCTGCTCCATTTCTGCTTTCTGGGCAAAGATAATCCTATTTTTAGTTTGCTAAAGCCCCACCTTTTCTCCAGGAACTCATGTATAAAAAGGTTCTCCCATCTCCAATCTGGGTACACAATTTAGCTCACAATAACCCTGTGGGCTCTGAGATAACATTCGCCTTTACATTACTGACTGGTTGATTAGGGATTTGAACCTGACTTTCCTAACCCCTTAGCCACGCTGTCACACTGACCCCATGTGCTTAAGATACAAATACACTGTACGCCTAGACTGCCTTTTCATCCCTGGAAAAATCGGCACAATATTTCCTAATGCTGCTGTGCAACCATGAAATGAAATACAAAAAAAGGATTAGAGCATGGGTATCCCTGTGTGAGGGAAAGCCTGTACTTCAAAGAAGATAGCTGTACACTAAGGGGCATCAAGGTTTATAATAGTGTCATGGAAAGAGAACACCCCTAGGAGTAGATGTCAAATACCAAATGTATCAGAGAGCTTGGATTTCCCCCACTCTAACATTAAAATGTCCAGCTTTGCCTCACTGAGTGAGGAAGGTTCCAATACCACAAAAGGGAAGCAGGCAGAATTAGGATTCTGAATTCCAAGTCCCACTGACCAACAAGCATACATTTGAATGTGCATAAAGCTAAGTGGAAACCCTGTGAACATGTGTGAAGGAGAGCTGAAACAAAACAAAAAAGGATCCAGCCAAAAATATTTGATTTGCATGTAGAATCAACAGGCAGATGTGGAAATTAGTAGAGCCAAAAGAGCATCCAGGAAGCTCATTTTAGACTCTTGCGAATGAGTGCTACACCCAGTCAAAGGCTGTGTAGACTGACCCAGTACTAGAGAGAGAGAGAGAGAGAGAGGACTATGCAAATTTAGCAGAGAGAATTTAGCAGACAGACTGCACAGCATCTGCCAGGGATTTTCATAAGAGGGCTGCCAGCCAGTATCCCTACTTTGAGATCCAACTGGGGTGGGCAGCTGGCTAGATACAATTTTGGAACCCAGGGGAGGTAAATTAGAGGGCAAATAGCAAGATATGGCAGGCAGGCAGGCAGGCAGGGGAAGGAAAGGTTGTTGTTACCTAAATCTAATCATTGATGAACTTCATGAAGGGGAGATAATGAGAAAGAGAGGGAGGACAAACCATGCACAGTTAGCACTGATCATTTTTATCCCAAAAGCATTACAATCCTATCCACATTTGCACATACACCAAAGATACCCAGCAAATATCATTGTAGTGATAGAAGAGAATATTGGGTAGCTCAGGTTGAGCTGTGGGGTCCTTGGTGCTCCCTGAGCTTCCTGGCTTTCTTGCAGATCTTTCATTTCCAAACTAGGTAACATCATCTGCAGATGATGTCACTTAGTTTGATTATGAAATATCTACAGGAAAACTACCAAACTCAAAAAGCACCAAGGACCCCATTGGGTTTTCTTATTGCTGTGGCTGCAGTATAACCTGGTAGAAGATTTGGGATTGTTCAAACAATGGGATAGTTCTTTTTCTGAATTTCCACTCTAAACAAAAACTGCTTCCTAGAGAATGGAAATCAGAATTCTGGTTTAAGACAGAAAGGCAACATTCATATTATCACAGACAGCTCTGTTGTTCTTAGGCGCATAGATCCACATACATAAACACAAAAGAGACAAAGTTTTAAACAAGGCAACCCTGAAGAATGAAATTTCAGTATTTTGTTTTAACAATTTGATTATATTTTATGTTCCCAATGGAGGGAAAGGGGATGATTCTTTGAAAAAAGATGTCAGGGATGAAATGCATTTACTTCAGGGACAGCAAGCTAAATTTCAGTCTACCTGCAACTAATGTGGAGACTCTTGGCAAATGACAATTTAGGGGAAAATGTATTCTGAAATTTTAAAAGCCATTTTCATATGTAGTCCCTAACCAATATTCTTTCTAATGTGAAATATCCCTCTTGCCACTGCTATTCACTGGAGAGTAGAAACAGAAAACAATTGTTTTTAACATTATCCTTAGCCATTTTTATGATTATTTTTTCCCATTAATTAAGGAAAGAGAAGCAAGATTTCTCTCAAATGCCCTTTATGGAAATGGCTTTTCTTTCTCCCGGATATGATAAGGTCGGTGAAATCCAGAAGCATGCCAATGGGTAATGTTATCCTGGCCCTTCTAACCCCACCTTCCACCAGCAACATGCAGTGCAAAATTCAGTGTTTACCCCTTACATGCTTACCTCTCCAGGGACCTGGGTTAGTCAAGCAAAAGGCAGGGGGAGATTAGAGGGAAAAAAGAGAAAAAGTAGCATCACATTTCAAAGAAGGTAAAAGTTGAGGTCAAAGGAGAGAAATGGAAGGCACTAAGAGATCCTGGCACCATTCAGATGGCTGTGTTCATATACACAAAGATATATACATGCATATAAAGGGGAAACACTATGAACTTCCCTTTCTTTGGTTCATTGCCAATCCTTGTCCTTTTCATTATCTTATTATACCCGTGAGCATAATTTAGCACTCATGATAGCCCCAGTCTTCTATTGATGCACTGTGAATGACAGCACTTAGATCTTTTTGCTGCTCTGGTATACCAAGCCACCAAAAACTTGCTGACAGGATCTCATAAGTGTATTATTCATAAGTAAATCATTCTATCTCCTCCTGCCCTCCTCCCAACATTAACCATCTGTTGGCAAGTTAATGTGCTTTTCGTTTGCATTCTTGTTGTGTTGTCAAGCTGCTTCCTCATGCCCTTAAATCTATGGCTGATAACCCCAAAGACTTAAATAATCAAGGCTAAATTTGTACCCAAACCATATATATTTGTATCAAGATAATCCCAACTGATCATGGAAATTGTGTATATTACAAAACAAAGGAACTATGGCATGTCATTTATTTGATTCAATTTACTCTTTTCTAGCCCTGAAAGGGAACAATGATTTATTGTACCTGTATTCTCCAAAGGTCTCATCCTTCATGGGCCTGGCCTCAGAATCCACCTGTGTATCTTCTTTGTCTTTCACTAGGGTAGAAAAGAAAGTATGTTACACAAGGCAAAAGGGTTGGTGGGCAGGGACCCTCCAAAGTGGGACCTTGGGAAGGGGGTGGGCAGGGGGATTCCCCAAGAAGCAATGGGGGAAACTTTAACAATATGGAAAAGGAGAAGGGGGGGGGTTGTCTCTCAGTGGGGCTGGATTTCTCTTTAGCTCCTTGAAATAAGGGCATAACCAGCATGATGTGAATGCAAGATGGGGGGTGAAGGTTGAGAGCAACCCTATAGTGCTAGGAAATTGGAGTTAAAGGGACCGTTGTAAAGAAGCACATGTCCATCCATGTTGTACCACAGCCTTCCCCAACCCCAGGCCCTCCAGATGCATTAGAACTACAACTCCCAACACTCACAGAAAGAATATTCAGTAACAGCACTGGCTAGAAAACAAGAGTGATTTATGTCCCGCACCTCTGAAAGGTGCAGAATTGGAGAAGATTGAAGACTAATCCATCGTCATCTCTGGATAGTTTTAAAGACACTTGTGAAGCATTATAAAAAGAAGCAATAGTGCTGTAAGAACAATAGCTCTATTATAATACTGCTACCACTACTGCTATCATCATCATTATCTTGATTTACTGCTTTGTCTTTCTGCTCAAGAGTACCTTTTTATTCTTGAACTGAAAAGAACAAACATATTTTCTCATCTTCTTTGGCAAGCAGTGATGGGAGTTGAAGTTTTAGAAAAGCTGAGATTAAGCAGATAGCGCAGCTATGTCTATAATATATCTCTCTCTATAAATTGTTATGTGCGTGTGTATGTTCCAGCATAACTCTGGAACGCCTCGAGCAATTTTAACCAAACTTGGTACACAGGTGACTTTCTCTTTGGAGAAAAATACTGTGGGGGTAAGACACCCTTAACACCCCCCCGGAGTGTGTTCTGTTAAGCTACAGCCTGTTGTGCCGTAAAATGGCTTC
Source organism: Natrix helvetica (assembly GCF_964273705.1). Taxonomy (NCBI): domain Eukaryota; kingdom Metazoa; phylum Chordata; class Lepidosauria; order Squamata; family Natricidae; genus Natrix; species Natrix helvetica. The sequence continues at coordinate 197,142,524 of NC_138548.1, forward strand.
TACTGTACAGCACAGTGGATTTGCCATGATAATGGCTTCACAGTACTCCACAAGGGGACTCCCTCTGGTAAGGGGGAAAATCCAACATTAGAAATTACATTTGGTCTGGACCTTTCCCCCTTATAAATAAATACCCGGGCAACGCCAGGTTATCACATTGTGTTATATATTTCCCCACCATGTTTTTAGATCACTACCCTGAGCCTGATGTGCTATCTTGATTACTGGACTAAAAACTCATCATTTTCTGCCAGTCTGGCAGGCAATTGTGATTGTGGTAGTATACATCTCCAGCTCAGGAAGTCTGGCTTAAATGCATCTAGCCCAGACCAGCAGCTCAAGCGTTGATGTGAGCTTTGGATACAAGTCAAACTTCGAGCTCAGTTGTAAACTTCAGCTTCTTTTCTGTAAAATGGGAACGATAACAACCTACCTCACAGGACTGTTGTGAGGACCAACGGCACCAGGCACACTAAGCGTGCTATATAACTGATAACTGATAATAGCCTGGGGGGAAGCCCATGGGGGTCTGCCGCGAGGTGCTAGGGTGGGGCTGGGGGCACCTCACCCGAGTACTTGCCGCCCTTGCTGCGCTTGATGAAGCAGAGAAGCACTAGAACAAGGATGAGGAGGACAATGGCGCTGATAAATCCGATGAACCAACCTTCCGCAGCAAAGCTTTTTTGTCTCTCTTGAACTGTGGAAAATAATCAGTGCTTAGCATTAATATCATCTCACCAAAAGCTGCCTGTTTCCTACCAAGCAATGTGCTTGTCCAAAACAAGGGGCAGAAAGATGTTAATAGCCAATCCACCCCATAAGGACAATAAGCTACAGAGAGTGAGAATCTAGGGCTGCTGCTCTCCATGCAAAAAACCATACCATGGTCTGTCAGTGGTGGGTTTCAAACTTTTTTACTACTGTGGGCATGGCTTGGTGGGCATGGCAGGGGAAGGATACTGTAAAATCCCCATTTCCTTCACATCAGCTGGGACTTGGGAGGCAGAGAATAGATGGGGGCAGGCCGGCGGGGCCAGCCAAAGATGGTGTACTGGTTCTCCAAACTACTCAAAATTTCCGCTACCGCTTCTCCAGAACTGGTCAGAACCTGCTGAACATCACCTCTGTGGCCGCTGGGAGAATATTGGGGACTAATTCAAAGGGCTCCTTTTCATCTTTCCTGAGCTTGAAAGGACCTTGAGAAGCTGCACTACTAGATCTTTTCCACCTCCTCCTCCTCCTCCTCCTCTCTGATTGAGAGATAAAACCCATCTTCTTTCAGCATCTCTTGAGGGAGATGATTGCACATACTGCTGTCTACATTACACTGATCCTTATTTTAAAAAGAGCTTGCTTATTTCTAAAATGGCAATTAAGGAAAGTTTTAAAAGATAGGTTAAATTTAACATGTAGGGTATATTGTTCATATTCATACTTGAAAAAGAATATCACTGATATAATCCTTGGGGGGCGGAGGGTTAGCAGAAAGCATTTGCAGCTCATTTTAACTGGATGACTGGTTTCTCTTTAAAGAGAGCTGCTTTTATTGACTTTTCCCAGATGCATACATGATATGATCCTACAACCTGTGAAACAATATAGTTCAGGATCCCACCCTCTAACCCACAAGCCTCTGCTATCAGGGTCCATCCTCATGGCTGCTGCTGTGTTGCAATATTTTCGGAGATGACTTATTTCGGGGGAGGGCTTATTTTAGCGCATGCACTCAAAAGCCCGATTGGGTTTATTATCCAGGGAGGTCTTATTTTCAGGGAAACAGGGAATAGTATATTTGTAAATAATTTAATAAATAATATTTTAATTAATAGGACTACAAAGAATAATCAGGATAATAAAAGCTTCTTGGATAGTCCCATTGACCTTTGGGGTCAATATTGATTAGGGTAACCCTAATCTAGCTAGTGCCTTGATGACCTATGAATTACGATACCTCCTGAAGTTTACAGAACAATAAACTTCCTGTTCTCTACAAAAGGGGGAAAAACCAAATTATTACTCCATTTGCCCAGCAACTATTTCCCCCAAACTCTGAGCAATCGGTAAAACATTGCCTGCCTATCAAGAGACCATTCTCCATGTATATGAATGCCTATTGAAACCTATGGCAAATGCCATGATAAGAGTAGGCTTGCTGGCAGACACTTTTCTCAAATACTATAATCCTGTGATATTGACTAAGTTCCTCTAGCAGGTTGCTCTGCAGATGGATTTGCTTGGGAGAAATCTAGTATTAGTAGTGAATTCAGGAAGAATGAGGAGGAAGAAAAGGAGAAAAAAAATTCCCACGGAGGAAGGCAGCTTACCCACGCGTCACAAGATCAAATGCTGAGCTGGGTTTGTTGTGCCCAGCCAAGCTGGGCTGCAGGGTGTTTTTGTTGTTTATTTATTTATTTTGGGTTGGTGTTTTTTTTTAATATACAGAAGGAAATGGTGCCAATGCCAAAACAGCACCAATTCCATGTATGGAGGGACTCTGGAGTTACAAAAGCAATCCGCTAATTATGAAATGAAATCTCTTTTAGTGAAACCAAAAAGTCCCGTAAAAAGCCCAATCCGCTTATTGCTAATTTCCTAGGCAGTATATAAATACATGTTCAAATTATAAGATTCTAAAGTAGATTAAAACAAAACAGCACAGAATAGAAGCCGAGCCAAACTAACAGGAAAGATTAAGTAGGGTAAAGTTTTGGGGAAAAAATTATGTCTGTCCATCTACTTAGGGTACCTATTTATTTAGCAAATGAATATCTCTCCACTCATGTGCATGGTTACCAAGTGGCTTACAACAAAATAAAAGTATAATCAACTACTCCCCACCCTGAAATGTATGCCTCAAAACCCATGAAAATAAATTAGAATCCAAGAGCAACTCCTCAACATAGCAGCTCAAAAGCAATTAAAGACTTGAGAGCATACAAAATAATTTTTATCTAGTGCCTAAAAAGTAGCTATGCAGCCTGCAAAAAAAATCTACTATCTTATTCCTTTCCCATAGCTTGTATCACAGAGTAAGCAAAGGAAATGGCAATAAGAAATGAACACTTTCTGAAAATTTCTCCGTATCACAAACAACCACAAAACACCATTCTCGTGTTTTAAGCCAAAACAAACATATTATGCTGTACTATTATCATACTCAGGTCTTCCTAAAATTCGTTTACTAGTTATATTCTATGAAATATAAGGAATGAAGTGGTTTTCTTGTCTTTGTTGCTATGACATTTAACATATGGCAAGGCAGTCACTAACTCCCTGCTTTCTTCATCTTTTCCAAAGCCTAATGCGTTTCAAGGGTCTCCTTCAACCTCTCGCTTTCCAACAGTATGAAATTGGAATATGTTTTTTTCAAATGCTGGAGTGGTTTACCTTTCTTTGAAATGTCACATCAAATAAAACAACTATAAATAATAAATTACAAAATGTATTAAAATGCCTGAGACATCAGGAAGGAGGCAATATTTAAAACTAAATATAAGGCAATTACAAATACACATTCTTTGCAAAAAATTAACCCTCTGATATATCGAAAAATCCCAGCTATGAATAGAATTAAAAAAAAAAACCTGGAACCTTGCACAAATAATTTACCATTAAAATGTATTACATACTGGCCACGTACAACCCCCCCGTTTAGCAAAGGAGGTAAAAGTTGTGATACATCACATGATGACAATATGACACCACGAGTTTGACACCCTTGCTGTAGAGCAGGGGTGTCCAAACTTGGGAACTTTAAGACTTGTGGACTTCAACTCCCAGAATTCTGGGAGTTGAAGTCCACAAGTCTTAAAGTTCCCAAGTTTGGACACCCCTGCTGTAGAGTCTCTGATTCTGAATGTATGGACTCATTCTTCAGCAAGAGGAAAGAAGGAAGATCCAGCAAATTACTATACAGACCAGTTAGCTGAGATTAATAGCTCAGAAAAATCTAGAGCAGATCATTTTGATATGGATCTCAAAGCATTTTAGAAACAATAAACTAAGAGGTCAGCGTGGATTTGTCGTGAACAATTCTTGCCTTATCTATTTCTTTTTTAAATTGGATCATTTTGAATTGATTGTGGGAATACAGTAGGCACAACTGTAACTTGATTTCAGACAAAATATCCCAATGTCATGAGTAAAGTAAAGCGAGTAAAATGTGGGCTGGATAGCATGATAATTAAATGGAGCCAAAGCCTATTCAGAGTACTCACCTACAACTACTTTCCAATAGAAAATGTATAATTTAATATAAGCTTATAATTTAAGCTTATATTAAATTATACATTTTCTATTGGAAAGTAGTTGTAGGTGAGTTAATTCATAAATCACAGGAGTGTCAAGTATTTTGGCTAGGCTCCTTAAGTAGTGTGTTCATTTCTGGACATTACATTCAGAGAAATTAGAACAGGCTCTGAGAAAGGCAATGAAGATGATCAGAGGACTACAATCTAACTCCCATGAGGTAAGATGGTTCAAATACCTGGAGGGGATATCACTTAGAAGAAGAACCCTTTGGTCGTAAAGCACAGATGGGTTTAAGTTATAAGAAGCCCCATTATCATCAGCACCATCTTTTAATGACCCCTTAATTCCTTGCAGGATGGAGTCTGGGCAACTGAATGGAGCTAACACAGTGTTTAATGGCCGAATGCCCTTCCTGTCACCAATGAGGAGTTTTGTTCAGCAGATATAGTTTCATTGTGCCCAGAGGAAAAAATATCTTTCCCTACCTAGGATTGAACTCACAGCCTCCTGATTGTGAGGTGAGAGCTTCACCTCTAGGCCACTGCACCACTCCTATAGGAAGCCCCATTTTGACTGAGTATTTTTTTAAAAATCCTAAGAATTTCCGAAGAAGGAAAGAGTTTTCTTAAGCTGGTTTCATTCCTATCTGGTATATGTGGTCTGATTGGTGGAAAAGCCGTAAAACTAGAATACAAGGCCAGATCCCAACCTTGGTCAAGTAGTTGAAACTGCATCTCCATGCCATTTTCATTTTCCCTAGCTTCATAGCTAAATTAATTAGGTTGGGAGCACACAGTCCATGAAGCAACAAAGCAGCAGCCCTCCCAATGGCTAGTAGTGGATGATCAGTTCCACTCATTGCTAGCTTAGGAAATCATCCTACACTTTAAAATACCACAGTATCAATTCACTAGACAGCATAGTACTGGCAGATGTGCAGGGAGAGAAGGATGCTTTGCGATGGGTGGACAAACAGCAGTAAGGAGAAAGTGACAGTGACACCCCTGGGAGGGATTAGTGGATTCATTTGGTTAATCTGATAGACAGTTGTGAACAAAAAGGGTGTCCCTTTACAATCAGCCCCTCAGGGTCTCTGTTTGAAATTTGCCATGCACATTCCTAACAAGGCAAACCTCCTTCCTTTCCAATGTAATTATATTCCAAAACAAAAAAGTGAGGATGTCACTTGAATTTGAATTTGAACAAGGGAGAGTTTTCTTTAAAAACTTTAGGCTTGATAATTGGAAGCCAGAATTTTTAACTTTCCTAATTTGCTACTGAACTGGGAAATGAATAGAAATTAATCATTTCCAGAGCAACTTAGATCAGATGTTTCCAAACTTCTGGATCCATTCTTGGAAAGCATTCAGCAGGCTTTGCACAACCCTGCTCTAAACTATACGTATGTATCAAAAAGTTTACAAAGAGGACATGGAGTGCTAACTGTCAATAGCTATTGTTCATTTACTTTAAAGTTACATAGTAGACCCAATACATTCTTTTGTTGCTAGAAACTCCTTCCTTCCTTCCTTCCTTCCTTCCTTCCTTCCTTCCTTCCTTCCTTCCTTCCTTCCTACCTACCTACCTACCTACCTACTTCTTGCATTCTACTAATAGTTGCTTTGAAAGAGTGACAAGGAAATATCAAAATTTACCAAATGTGACATTTATGTGGTGTTTATCACCTGTTTTTTGATTGAGTTAGGAATTCATGGGAATAGTTTGTAATCTAGATCCACATTAAACTATGGATAAAATTGTTATTCTAGAGTTAGCTTGTCCTCCAACCTCTGATCCTATTCTGGCCAAATAAGTTAGTTAAGGAAACAACAAACAAGTAATTTTAAAAGATGAATTTTGAACATTTCTAGATTATTAATTAATAAATAATAAACAATAATGTCTTGGACGATTCCTGGTTCTCCAATGTAACTTACCCACACCACTGGTCTCCACATCTGACTCCCAAATGACTTGTATGTCGCCAGTACGGTGTTCTTTCACTAGTCGAACACAATACTGCTTGCCTGGCTGCAAATCTGGAATGCTGTATGAGCCCTGGCCAGAACTGGCCTTCCCTACAGGATGCCATTTTCCTTTGTCTGTTTGAAATAAAGGGAGAGAGAAAAAGGTTATGGTTGAGTTCCCCGCTCTCCTGAACCAGTATGTGTTGCCTTTGATTTTAGTTTAGTAGGAATCCAGCCAGTTATAAATGTATTGCTGTCACGGATTAATACCCAATTTTTCATTATTCTTCAGCTAGCTGATGGAAAGTAGACTTTGCTATGGACTCCCAGTCATCGAAAACCACTTATTTCCTCATAAGGGAAGTAGGAATTTACAAGAGGAGGCCTTCAAAAGGAAGAAACATGCCCCATTGCAAATCACTGGTTTTGCAACATATAAAATTAGCAATTTCAATAAATCAGCTTGGCAGGCAGGGAGAATTCCTCGTCCCTGCCAAAGATATTGCTACAGATGATGACTGGAAAGAGGGAAGAAAAAACAATAAGAAGAAACCTGATGGGTCAGGTCATAGATTCCATCTAGTCCTGCATTCAGTGTTGGAATTGAATGGAAGATTTGGAAAGCTCACACATTTGAAGCCTTGAATAGAATGAAAAGCCTCTCTCTCTCTCCCCCTTTCCCTCCTCCCTCCCTCCCTCTTCAGGTGTAGGAAAAGAGTGGTAGAATGTCTATGGTACGAGATGTTGGTGAAAGAAGATTTTGTAGGGGGGCATCAACAGTGAGTGATCTTCAGAGCCTTTCACCCCAAAAGATGCTTACTCATGGCTGAGATAGGACAACGAAGACAATACAAGAAAGAGGACATCCACCTCCCTCCTCTTACCTGTTTTGCTCATAAGTTGGACTGCAAACTCCACATCTCGCTGGTTCTGACGAGGGATCCAGATGATGGTGGTGAAGTTTTCTCCTGTCTCACCCACACTGATGTTTACAAAAGACAAGTTCACTGGGCATAGAGGCAGGGAGAAAATGAGGGAGAAAAGTATTAAAATCACAATCTCTGGAGAATCTACACAAGTCCCACCCTTGCAGGCTTCAGAGCGAACAGCAAGGTCATGAAGACCTCAGAAAAACTACCAGATTAACTATATTCCCGCTGTGGGAATTGGGACATACTCATCCAATTTCTGTGGCAGCAATATAAAACTAGTTTGCCAATGGAGTCGGTGGCCTAGCAGGTTCTGTGGTAGTTCCTCATTCATACCTGCCTTTGCTTAATTTCCCAGCCCAGACAAAATCAGGCATCTGGGGCGGGGAAGGGGGGATCCCTGGAAAGAAGCTTTTAAAAAGTAAAGGGAGAAAAAAAAAGTAAAGCTGAGATCAAAGAAAGGACTCCCACCCTGAAGGAGCTGCTGTAGTGTAGCTGCAACTGCACAAAAAATGGTCCCTGTGAATATTAATGTTTTTAGCTAAAAATTCCATGTTTTTACATTGTGTGTGCCTAATGGTTACTCTCTCCATGAGTTCTGATTATGTTGCCAACACAACCTGATACACGGCTGCTGTAGTTTCCTGTTTTCAAATTGCTTTACACATGCGGGACCATCCACTATGACATCTGATACTTCAGTATCGCTGAGTAGATACAGACACACATATGTTCATATCATGTTATTTACTTTTGGGTGAGCAGCATTATGTAGAGCGCAGTAAAAGAATAAGAAATAGTTAGATAAAGCAATTAGAAGGTGAGATAAGGGGAAAATATTAGGAAACATAGCACTCAAACCATTCAATACATTTCTCCATATTGTTATATCAAGCTAAACCAAGCATTCTACCACCTGAAAGACTATACTGTCATTTTATTTTGAATTCAATCCACATTCATTCAGCACTCGTTCATTCTCAGCCCTACCTCTTCTTATTTGACCACCCACACTAAGTAACTAATTCTATTGTATTCAATTTCACATGCATGCTTCTTTTGAATACCCAACTCTCGCCTCAATATAACGAAATAGGCAGAACACACTCACAAAGCTTTTCACAGCTGAAAGGAGGACAAAATTAAAGGAATTGTGACGTAGAAAGGCACAGGCTAACAGTGTAAACAATTCGAGTAAACCCTAGTAGAGATTTAATCTATGGAAATATCATAGGGCCAATTATGGTCCACAGGGGAGTCCTTGACTTACGACCACAATTGAGATCAGAATCTCCATCACCAAAACAGTCATAAAGTGAATCATTACATGATTCAATATTATGACCATTCTTAACATGGTGGTTAAATGAATCACCAGGCTTGTTAAATGAATCATGCAGTCATTAAGCAAATCCAACTTCCCTAATGGGCCACAGGTTACAATGACAAAACTGCAGGATGCTGCCACTGGTTGTAAAGGTGAGCCAAATTGCAATCACGTGATTGCTGGAATAGTGTGATGGTTGTAAGTGTGAAAAGATGTCATAAAGCCATGGATGCTCAGGAGGAGGTCAGGTCAGTCATAGTCTCTCATCCCAGCCTACTTTACAGAGTTATTATAAGTGAAAATTGAAACAGGGAGCACCATGTTTTCAAAATGAGCTTCTGAACAAAAGGCAAGGATCAAACCAAACCGGGGATGGGGTGGTGGGTGGGATTAAGTGTATTTAAGCTCAGCACATTAACCATGGCTTCTAAGAGAATATTGTAGGAAATATATCATCCCTTTCTCTAATATTAGTAGGAAATATTTTTAAGGCTTCGCATACCTGACTCGCGCATTGTATGCTCCTCAAGTAAGGATATTTCTCCTCGACCCTCTTTGGTTTCTGCCCACAAGGAGAATTTGTAGGGAGTGCGGGGATCAAGATCGCTGAGATTGAGGTTTAACTGGGTGGCTGGGATGTGGATGTTGCCAATATCCATCTCTGTCTGATTGGCTAGGCACAAGATGGCAGAAGAGTAACAGGTCAATTATCAGACAATAATACCATTGTCATCCAACTTGCTGTCCCTATCGGATGGATTTCATTTCACAGAACCTGTCAGCTTGGAGAAGGCGGGTAACAAGCCAGAAAATGCAAATCCTGTTCTGAGTCTGTAGTGTTCAACAAGCATAAAACAGGCAAGAAGGAAGAAGCATTAAGGGAAGGAAAATGGGAGAGATATTAAAAATGGAATCGGATTGCTAGCATTTTGTGGCAAAAACCACCGAATGCTAGCTAGTGATTCTCGCCACAATATGCTAGAAATCAGATTCCATTTTTAATATGTCTCCCATCCTGAGTCTCTTTAAGTCCTTTCAGATTCATCAGAAAAATGATTATCTACTACTGAAAATAAAGGAATGGAAGGAAGACGCAATCATTTTGCTTTCAAAAAACTATAACCCATTCTGGTGCCACATATTTTACTAAGACGCAGGTACATAGAAACCAGCATGGTGAAAATCCTGTGAAACCAGTCTCTGCCTTGAAAAAATATTGTAAGAAGAGGTAAATTCAGCTTATAGAAAACAAGACTTGAGGGGAGGAGGGTGGAAATGGTAGGGTTCTTGAACTAACTGAAAGACTGAGGGTTATTCTTCTTCTGTATTACAGCAGGAGGTAGGATTACAACATCAGGTGGAAACGGCAGGAAGCAAATTTCAGCAAAACATCAGGGAAGTATTTGATCTGAGAAGCAGTTGTTCTTCTTTGCTGGGGATTTTTAAGTATAGGCCAGATAGTCATCTCACAGAGATTCTAGCTGCATCCTTCATTGCTGAACCTTGATCACCTTCAAAGGTCCTTTGACTCTATCATTCTAATTAACAGTATTGATGCAGAAGTAAAAATCACTCGAAGAAAGTTGGGACAAGAACAGCAGCATCAAAAGCAACATACCTAAATATAAAATATGTGTGAGGGTTTTCCTCTTCGGGTTCCCTGTGCTACAGTACAGACCCTGAAAAACCCAGAGCTGCTACAGACTCACCTTGTTGATATCCCAACACGTATCTCAGTAATTTCCCGTTAGGGAATTTTGGAGGCATCCACTCTAGCAACACTGCTGTGTCCGAGAGATAGTCCAGCTGAAAGGATTCAGGGATGCTAGGTACTACGTAAGGAGGCAAAGAGAAATGGAGAGTGAAGGGCACAAGGAATGTAAATGTGAAGGAGTGGGTTATAAGTGGGAAGAAAGCTGTAGTAGACAGGGCATGCTCCATCCTTTTGCATTCTCCAAATACTTGGAGCAAATTCCTATTAGCAAGAAGAAGCCCATCAAAACAAAAGATCTATATGCCGTTAACAATGCATTCATCGCATAATTCTTAATTTATCTACACTCTCTGTCACCTTAGTATTGCAACCAAAACCACAACAGAGGTCCTGATAGAATGAAATCACTGTTGTTATGAAGAGGAAATAAAATTATCCTACAGTAGAATGGATGGGAAACTTCAAGTCCCAAGGACAGGTATGCTTTGAGTCCTTTTTGACTGCAATGCTGTACTGCAATTTTTCTGCCACTCAGAGGGTGGGAAATAAAGAGTTTGATGTCTTTTCTACATGACATAATACTACACCACAAGAGTCTATCTTAAACACGCAAATTGGGAGTTGTGCTGAGGATTACCAGATCACAAAAAGTGAGGGGTCCTGAGTTCCAAAAATGGATTTCTATGACAGCTTAAGCCCAATGAAACATCTTATCCTTGAGACCAAGATGGTACCTTTACTATAATCTTTTAAGATTACCATAGATAAGGTGACCAACCGTCCTCCTTTAGGGAGGACAGTCCTTCTTTTGTAAGTTCTGTCCTCCCTCGAAAAGTTTCCTCCTACATGTCCTCCTTTTTGATATTTGAAGGCTAATCTGTTGCGCGTTATGTGACATATTTTATTAAACAGTTTTTAATGGTGTTTTTTTTACTTCATCGCAAGTATATTGAACAGATATTGAATCTTGTGTTGAATTTTTATCTAAAGAAATGTTAGACATTAAAATAGACGACAATTGTCTCTTTGAAGAAATTAGAAGACTGAATGTATATTTAAATTCTGAAAAATTAATACAATGGGAAAATCAAAACGTTGAAATTGATAAAAGATGGGTGGATATTTTCAGCCATTTCAAAAATGAACATATTCCATGTGAACATTTATTTATACTTGTTCAATTTACGTTGTGCTACCCTGGAACTAATGCAGCAGTTGAAAGAGTTTTTTTCAATTGCCAATGATTTTTGGACAAGTGAGAAATCGAGATTAAATGTTGATACTCTAGCTGCAGCACTTGCCGTAAAATCCAATATGAAGGATATTTCTTGTTCAGATATTTCCAATATATTGTTACAAGATGATACATTGACAAAAAATATTAATTCAATGGAAAAGTACTCATTTAAATAATAATTAACAGGCATGTAAGCATAATTACAATATAAAATGTTGCAAATGTTTTTATTATGCATATATCATATTTTAGTGTATTATTGTTGCAATGAATAAAATATTTCTTTTATTTACGATATATTTTTTCCAATTTATTTGTCCTCCTTTTCATTGTAAGAAAGTTGGTCACCTTACCATAGAGCAGTGTTTCTCAACCTTGGCAGCTTTAAGTGCATGGATTTCTGGGAGTTAAAAGTCCACAAATCTTCAATTTGCCAAGGTTGAGAAACACTGACAGGGAACATTTGAGGAGTAGATTGTCAACTCAAGCTTGACCCAAAGCCCTCTCTCTAGCTTTTGTTTTTAGTGGTTTGCATTTTTATTGTTATGTTTTTAGAATTTTCGAGTTTAGTGTTAATTTTAGATAATCTATGACTGAGGCAGCATATAAATGATGCTAACTAATGAGGCCTTCACTAAGTTTTAATAACATAAAGAAAAACATAATTTCCTCCAATCCAAAAAAATCCAGCTCAGATATGGATCCACACTCAGATATGCAGTAATATATTTTGCCCACTTTCTACTATTACTCCTATTGCAGTGCTAACCATTATTTCTGTATAACAGTAATAGTAACAATAACAGCAATAATCCCCCCCCTCAATATCTACTTAACGCAAAGTTTCACTTTTTAGACAATGGTTTCTACAAACTGATTAATTGACCGGGCAGGGGAAGCTGTGGTTAATAGAGGCTCATTTTAATTTATTTGATTTAGGATTAACCCTCCTTCAATCCAGATTTATGCTTTATACCAAGGGTGTGAAATTCAAGGCCCGGGGCCCAGATTCAACCTGTGGGGTACTTAGATCCAGCCTGTGGAGCTGCGCTGGAAACAGTGAAGGACCGCCTGCGGTGCCTCTGCCAGAGAAAATGGAGCTCAGGAGGGCCACCTGTTTTCACTGGCAGAGGATTGCAGGAGGCCGTCGCAGGTGAAAACAGAGTTCAGGAGCCCGTTTTTGCTGGCAGAGCACTCGGCCCACCACAGGCGCCCCAACACGAGTGGTATTGAGCTGGCCATGCCCACCCCAGGCCTCCAAGGTTCAAACACAACCCTGATGCAGCCCTCAATGAAATCAAATTTGACACCTCTGCCTTATAGACTATTTCCCTGGTTGCATTCCATATTTTCTCGTAAAATTAAAATATCATAAATTGGGTTGCCAAATAGGAAAACAGTTGGACAGCCTGGGATTTGTTTCCTTTCAGCACATCCCATGCCTTTCAGATCTGGCCTGTGAGCAAAGGATTTCTGTGTTCACAGCTCATGTTTCAACTCTTTTGTACATTCTGTCAGATATTCTGCACATAATGCGAGGTCCAAATAAAGTAACATGGACAGAGAGAGCTTTTAGGAATAGGAGCAGATGTTGGAAAGAGGTTCAGAAGGTAGATAGAGGGAAGCACAGATTGAAAGGTCTGAGGGTGAAAGGCGGCCGGTTCTTACCTCCCTCAGGTGTAACAAACTCCATGGCCTCGCTGCGGGGCCCCTCCCCCCGCCCATTCAACACTGCCAGCTGAACCTGGTACCGGCTCCAGGGCCTGAGGCCCCCCAGTATGACTTCAGACACATTCCCCAAAATCAGCAGCTCCCCGTGGGGATGGAAGTGAAGATGGGCCTGTCGGCGGCTTCGTTCTGCCAGGGTTCCCAGCCTGAAGTAATACACCTGGTGAAGGTGGAATTTCAGAGAAAGAAAGAGAAAGAGGGAGAAATTATTTGCCCAGATTCAAGATACCCACATCTACCAGCTCACTCAGTATTGGCAATTTTTTTTTTTTAATGCCTGTCATCGTAAGTGGAATCGCTCACTCCTCCCCTCCAAAATGTGTTGGAAGAGTGCCTCTGAGCATGTCAAGAATTATGTCTCCTTCTTAATTTGTATGAATAGAAGGCATACAAGGCCAAAACGCTTTTCAGCATGTACCGAATGTTCCCTTCCCTGAAGGGCACCTTTAACAAGGAATCGCTCACAAAAAGCAGGGAAATGATACAAACAAAACATACAATTTCTGGGTTTACATTCAGTTGTAATTCTAGCCTGGTCAGTAAACTTCTGGCCGAATGGCAGTTCTATTCAGAGTCTTGCTGAAGTCCCACAGGCCAGTGTTTACCCTGAGTTTAAAAAACAAAAAAATTAAAAAGCAATTCTGCAGCAAATCAACCTCAGTTCTGTACCATAAACATCCACATCTTGTAACCTATGTGGCTATATTATACCTGAGGACTTTCCACTGTTCCTCTTATGTGGTGAAATTTGTTCTGCATCAGTTGACGCTTTATATATTATTTACTCTGGTTTTACTACTTGGAGATGCAATATTACAATAGCTTGAGAATTTATATGAAGGATAAAGTTTACAATATGAAGGCAGTTAGCAGGATTTATACGAGAGATAATGTTTACAGTAATTCTGACATAACACATTTCTCTCCCACCCCACCCACCCCCACTCTGGATGTGGAGTTTTCCAAATATTTTGAATTTTAACCCATAATACTCCAGCTAGCCTGCCCTTTGAAGATTCTAGGAGTAGTATTACCGCAATTAGGCTGCAGAAATCTATCCAACCACTAGATATGTCCAATTCTAACATATCTCGAGGGCACCAAGTAATTTAAAAAGTACTTCAAATGCTGTCCTCCAGGATACAATGCGAAGTTCTTATGCCATACCTTGAATCCCTTGAGATGTCCCAAAATTTTCTCTCTGTTGGGAAGGATCCAAGAAAGCTTGATTGTAGTGCTGTTTATCATTTCAATCAGAAGATCTTCAGGGACAGCCTCAGGCACTGGGGAAAGAGGGATCCTTTACACTTAAAATTTCAGCAAGAAAGGAAGGGGGGATGAAAGTTCAGCCTGACAGTTCTACAAAGAGACATGACATTGGGAATTCTGCAAGTGCCAAGACTCCAAATCCCCAAAGAAAACCCTGTTGGGGAATTCCTCTATTAAGATAGTCCCAAATGTCATGAAGTAGCACAACAGCAAGCTTTTTGATTGTATAATATGCTTTATCAAGTTGGAAGCAAAGTTGGCAGAGAGAGAAAAAAATCAGAAATGGCATTCCCAATCCTTCTAAGCAGTACAGTAAAACTCCTCCCTGCCAGCATGAGAGAGAAAAAAGTTGGAGTATCACAGGAGGCACAAATATAAATTAAAATGAAGTGAAAGAAGAAATCTCTAATGTACTGTGCAATATTAGAAATGATTACTAAGAAATCTCCCAGTGAGGTTAGCTAAGTAGGTTCAGTATTGGAATGTTAATTGGGTCAAGGTCTTCCAGTACTACACAAATTTCAGTTTGAATTTTTGGGAAAGTTTTAGTTGAAACTGCTGGCTGAATAAACAGGCAACAGCCCACCCTCAATTTAGAAAAAATAAAATCCAGCCATTTCAAGGACCTGTCTCCAGTATTTTTTATCTACATATGACCAAGGTGACTATGATGGTGAAAGCAAGAACTGAATTCTGTCATTAAAGACTTCTGTATGCTTAAAACATCCAATTATACAGGACTGTTGGCGTAAACTGTTACTTATCTTTTTGGCAGTTTCTGCTGGATATGGGCGAGAAGTAAATCCTGCTCCGTTTGTTTTACTAAGTAGTAAAACCATTCACCATCCAACAGAGCTATCTGTCCTTGAAGGCAGCCAGACATTATAGAAGAAAAGCCACAATAGATTGTGGCATGTTTCTCAACCTGCGCAGCTTTAAGATGCCTGGACTTAAATTCCCAGAATTCCTTAGCCAGCAATGCTGGCTAGGGAATTCTGGGAGTTAAAGTCCATGCATCTTAAAACTGCCCAGGTTGAGAACAATGGACTATGGGTTTCAAAAATTAGGAGGCACCAAAAATTTTCCAACAGCAATTTTCAAACTAACAAGCCTGCAAGGATGCTATCAGACTCCTTCTCATTGGAGGAAGCAAGAGTAACACATTTGAATCCTTTTTTCTTTTTCGAAAGCAAACGTTTTCAGAAATAAGGATTTAAAAACAACCTCAGAAATGTGAGAGAAATGGAAATCTTAAATTCAGGGTGGAGAGCAATAATAGCATAGCAATGTTCTACTGGATGTTTCGAAAAAGAAGATCAGTGCTCAGCATCTAATTTGGTTTCCTGCCACGGTTGGCATTGAAATCATCTACATTAGCTCCACCCCTCCTCCATTTGACCCCCAGATGTACTGGGATTAAAACTCCCTCAATTTGTAACATAACTGAGTTTTGTTGAATCTATGGGCATAATGCGAATGGATCCCTCATTACTCACCATCCTCCCCTGAGTAACCTTTTCCAGGTTCAGGTTCAGGCCCTTTGCCAAAATCATTCTGTGCTTGCACTTTGATCTCATAAGGCGAGAAGACAGGGGTATCTGTCACCAGTACAGGAGGCTCTTCAACTTCCACCTCATCCCATTGTCCTTCATTCTCAAGCCGCCATTGTACGCGATACTTCACCATTGGGGCATTCCACTCCTTCTGAGGCAAGGGCTGAAAAATGAGCAGGAGGAAGAGAAAAAATGTACAGTCAACAGCAGCCTTGGGTGAGAGAACAAAGTTCATTGAATGGGAACACTTTGGCAGAACACTTTTCAGTAATCTTTTCCAGCTGTTTTGAAGCCGGCAATGAGATCACTTTCACTCCTGCATAACAATAGCAAATCAAAGCTATACATTGGCCTCAAACAGAGGAAGGTACTGTAATCTGGTAGCCTACTAATTAATTTGGATTTTTACACTTCGCAGCTCCAGCCAGCATGGCAGAAGAATTGTGAGAAAACACTCTACAAAAAGAAAACAGAAGCTTTTCATAATCTCTTACAATTCTAGAACTCTAGGTTTAGTTAGTTTACTTTATTGTCACTGTAACTCGTACAATGAAATTAATTGCCATCTTCAGTGTACATTATAATTATAAAAATAAAACACAAACACACATCCTTCACATTCTATACAATTGAATTGAAAACCGATATTGCACTATACAGTAGAATTCAATATAGTTACTGCCCTGCGATAGAAACTGTTTTTCAGCCTATTTGTCCTTGTTTTTATTACCCTGTACCGTCTGCCAGATGGTAATAGTTCAAAAAAAGGGTGCCCAGGATGAGATGTATCTTTAGGAATGTTTTGAACTTTCTTAAGGCAGTGGGAGCTATAAAGCTCTTCCAAAGAAGGGAGAGGGCAACCAATGATCCTTTGGGCAATGACGTTAGCCCTCTGGAGTGTTGTCCTATCTGCCTCTGTTCAATTGGCAAACCAGACACAGGTGCAGTAAGTTAAAATGCTCTCTATGGTGTATCAGTAGAAGGTCACCAGCAGGGGACCTTTAGGTCCCCTAAAGAAGACAAAAGGTGAAAGATTTGTGACAGACTAAATCATAGGCTTTTTCACCACAGAGTGTGTGGATTCTGTTATCTGAAAAAGCAGCAGTAGCTATCAACTCTGCTTTTATTACCCTTAAAAAGTTATTAGAAAAATCAATGGGGGGATAAAACTATCAATGCCTATTAGTCACAGTATTTTCAGGATCAGAGGGAGTAGGCCTCTTGACACTAATTGCTCAAGAACACAAAGAGAAGGGTTCTCTCTTGCCCTTTCTAGAGCATTTGAAACTTTATGAAGTTAATCTTAGTGTAAAATGTGAATGATTAGCAAGTGATTGTTTGTTTGGTCAGTTTTTGTTTAAAAAGTAAATTCATGGAGGGGATAAATTAATTGTGTTTACACATAATGTCAAGGCTTTTAAATTATAGTGATCTTGTATATACCTAAGAAAGCTATAATGAATGGACTCACACATCTTGCTTAATTTAAGTGAACCTCGTTATAGCTTAGGATGAAATGTGAGCCCACTCATCCTTTTGACCGTAGCTTTCAGTTAAAAGGAAAAATGGGCCATGACTTCATGGAAAGCAAAATAAGAAATATCTGCTCAGAAGGGTATGGTATTCTCATGAACGATGCACTCATGCAATTACATGCAGAATTTGCGATCTTTGCGGGTCAACAGGTGCATACCAATAGATACTGCAGTTTTGCACAGCTGTGCGGTTAGAAGACTGAGAAACATAAATCGACTCCATGTTGTAACTGGGTTCATGGACACAGCCTGCCATCACAGGCAGAATAGAGGATGTAAATTCAACAGATCTTTGAAACATTTAGCTGTGCAAGAAGATAGTATAACCTCTTACAGAGACATATTTAACTGAAACAGATGATAAATTTAAACCTTTTGCCTTTTAAGCAAAAAGAAATCCTTGAAAAATCACTGAAATATTACAATTTTTTATAGCAAACTTAGAAATAAAAGTCCATCTTAAGGGCACAGGTTTTTCTAAGAATTAGCAATGTAACCTTCTAGTTGAATGTCTGCACAGGAGAATCCATGCTGTCAAATTGAGGCCTTGGTGGTCTGTGTAATATGCTGTCTCCTTGAAAAATAAGTTTTCTCAAATAAGCAGAGAACATCTCAGTGACAGAGTCAACGTTCAGCTGCCTCTGTCACTGTGGGGGTTATTAAAATGCACAGTGATAGTAGCTGGGGAAGAATAAATCTTAGTAATGTGAAGGATTAGAGCAAACACCTATAAAAGTGATTTAATCCATTTATGATCCATCTGCCAATTTCCGATCATGAATAGAACTTCAGAAACTGCTTGTTGGTAGATGCAAACAGATGTAGGCTGAGCAGAAGAAGAGAAGACGCAAGGCTTCAGATTAGGGCATCCATTTGTGGAATGATTATATCCAGCTTAACATGGCTGGCTGGCTTTCAATATTACCACTGCAGTGTCTCACTGAATGCATCCATTTCAGAGATTAGTAGTTAAGCAAAGCAAATCTGCTAAGGAACCACATATGTAACTGAAGAAATGGAAGATGTTTTGAAAAGTCATTTTTGGGAACCTGGTAGTTTGAACATGGAAGTTTAGGGACAAAGGCATTTAAATTAAATTAAATTAAAATATCATTTATATTATTATCATTTATATTATATAGGTTTTCCATTAGCAAGATATGGGTTGAATGAAGGAAGGATCTAGCCAAGCCACTTCATAGGTAATGTAGGCAGTACCTGGAGTATAGTTAGCGCATTGATTGAAAGCTAAAAATGATAACTGTTTCACAAAAGGGGTATTTTTCTCTTGTAGAGAGAATGTGGAATGTAGGTCTGTGACTTCTGGACCAGAGATTATAATGAAAGGTCACCAAATTGTGATGAGCCTGCATCTAAATTGAAGGGATTAGAACTTTGAGGCAGATCACTGGGTTAACTCGATCCCAAAATTCAGGAGCAGATCTATGAAATGTAGAAGAAGAGTAATAACAGGAGGGATTCTTTTTTAATGTATGAATTAGCTGTGAGTCATGCAATCAAAGAAATGACAAGTTTAGACCTTTTTTCCTTTCATTTCCTTTAGGCTAAAGAAAAAACTGAAGAATATTACACTTTTAATAGCAAAGATGGAAATAAAAATCAATCGTAATATTACCAGAATATTACACCAAAGAAATGTGGATGTAGAAGACAAATCTGTAGCCTTTGGGTATTGTTCCTGGTTGAAAATACCTTTTCCAAGCAAGTTTTTTATTCACAGTGCTTTCATTAACAAGTCATTGTTGAGCTGAGATTAGGGTTTACGGGGAATTTTAGCAATTGAATTGTTATTTCTACAGAACTAATTTATTACCTGACCTAAAATAGCTTAGGAAGGGGATTTACCCCATTTCTTTTTAATTATTTTCCTCGGGTATTCAGAAGACAAGCAGGCAATGGACAACCTTACAGTTCAGTTAACCAAATATGAATTTAAATCAAACTGTGACCTAATCCTCACAAAAAATACATGGGTATTTCAGATATGCAGGAAGCAGAGGCCTGGCTAACAGGTGCTATTTATTTCATATTTCCTCTGTCTTGGTGATAGGAAAGTCAGCTTCTAATATTTATAGCATAAAGAGGTAGGTACAACTCACAGTAGGCTAGATAACTGAGCTCATCCCATCCAAATTCCCAGGAAAGAGGATAGTATTTTAAAAACACACTCTTTGTAGCTCAAATTAGAGGTCTGAACATCCCAAAGTAGTGTCCATCTTAGTAATATGATCTTCTATGGGACTAAATAAAAAAACATGAGTCTGAAGAATCCCGTTGCAGCAAGGGGTTCTTGTCCCTCAGGACTGTTCAGTCTGTTGTATTTATTCTTTGATTACCCATCTTGTTATGACCTCTTCCAATGCCTACTGCATACTGTCCACTCTTGATTTTTGTTGCAACAGCCAGAATTATGGCACCAGAAAGTTGTCAGATTGGAAGTCACAAAAGGGCTATGGAGTAGAATATGCTGCTTTTTCTGTCCCTGGACTCATGACTATCACAACAGATAGCAGCAACAGAGCAACAGCTGAAAAAAATGGAACATGGGGCGGAAGCAGTGGTGGGTTACAATCGGTACGTTCCAGTACGGATGTACCGGTGCCTCCCGGGAGCACCAGGTACCATTCTGGTATGGTGCTCCGGAGGGCCCACCTGGCCGGCCGCCGTCCTTACCTATTTGAGCTCTTCGGGGCTTCCAGCATGCACACGGAGTGTATGACGCCGAGCAGCTGGAGCGTCACGGAGGCATTGCGGAGCGTCGCAATGGTAAAAATGCATGTGCGCGCTGCGCACGTTCATGTGGAGGATGCCGGGCCCCGTTGCACTGTACCAGTTGCAACGAGATCCGGAACCCGCCACTGGGCGGAAGGGGATGAGCCTGCCAAAGATTTTCACACTTGTTGTTTTTAAACTGTACTCTCATTGTCTGTACATTAAATCCATCAATTAGGGATGTACATCTGGTGAGAATACTAAAAAGAGCCTTCTTGGTGGTGGGCCCTTCTTTATAGAACATAATTCTCCAAGAGATACACTTGACTCCCACCCTGTTGTCTTTCCAAAAGGCCCTTTAAAAACTTTTGCCAGTGGATCTGGGGACCATGAATGGAGATAGAGCCAATCAAGAGGCTCATTTGATTGGGGAGAACCTGGAAGCGTCGCAACGAGACTGGTTGGAAAAATAGTGGGCTCTAATAAGCACTGCAAAAATCCAACCAGACAAACTGCTGTCAGGGCGGTCTTTGGACTGGAACTGTCTTGGAGGGATGGGGAAAAAGAAGAGGTGTCTCAGACAACCAAGAGGAAACGGCAATTCCTCAGTAAGTTGGAGAAAAGCTCTTCAAACTGAAAGTGGGGGCAGTGGCCATGTTCAAATGACCACAATAAAGCTGGGGCAACCGGACTAAGCTTTTTGTGCAGGAGTGGTGTTGGAACGAAGTGTTGGAACCGGGTGAGTGATTGGCCAACTCACAGGTAAAAAGAAACCCTAATTTTGAACCTTAAAAGGGTCCCGGAGCGGAATCAGCGGCTAATTGGCATTTGGGGAATTCTATGGAGGAAAAAGGAAACAGTGGAGGTTAAAGTGCTAAAGCCTTAGAAGATACTTGTTTTTACATTTGGAGTTGAACATACTAAAAATAATAAAAGGAAAGAACCCAGGGAGGAGGGGGAGTTCTTTTTCTCCTTTTTCTATTTTTTATGGAATTAAAGTGATTTTTGACAGTTTTTGACAGTCAGCTGTTGGGAGTGTATTGTGGATTGGAGAGAGCCATCTACTGGTGAGATGAGAATACTACAACACTTAGTGAAAAAAAAAGTGAGCGTGCAGCTGTGAAATTTGACCTTGGCTACAGGAGATACTTTGTAACTGTGAGAACTTTTAAGGAGTGCTTGTTTTTGCAACATTGTTTCATTTTGACTGTCTATAGCTGTGGAAGAAAATAAATTTTAACTTGGATTGGACTGGACTAACATTAGAATTGGATATTAGAATTTGGAAATAAAAGGGGGGAAAGAATTACATGGACTTTAAGCTTTAATTAAATGTGATATAACCCAAAAACTTTAGAAAATTGTTAAATTAGTTAAACTTGTATTATGGAGCTTTGGACGTATGATGAACTATTTGAGATGCTAAAAAATGCACATGAAACTTCAAGTTGTAAAAAAAAAGTCAGAAAACCAGATGGAGCATACAGACCAGGAAATAGGAGAAGAGGGGGCAAATGAAGCACAAGAAGATAATAGGGAAGAAAAAGGAACTGAAAATAAAAACAGTTAGTTGATTTCACTAGGATTTACAGTGATAAAAAGTAGACAAAGAAGAATGTCCCCCGAAAAAGAAACAACCAAACAGCAAAGAAGGGAAGTGACTAGGAAAAACCCTGGGGAAAGCTACTAGAATAATAAAACTAAAAGTGAGAAAAAAGATTTTGAAGAAGGTTTAAGGTTAAGGTTTATTTAATTTATAGACCGCCCCCTCTCCCCGTAGGGACTCGGGGCGGTGTACAGACCATTCATAATCAAAACAACAGAAAATAACATAAGGCAAAGAACAAAAACAACACACACACACTGTCTGTATATAAAACCCCAAAACCAATTTAAATAATTAAAAACAATTTTAAAACACGTTTAAAACCCCAATATAAAATTTAAAAAGCCATCCAGGAAAGTAGTAATAGATGTTAAATACAGTTACGATTATAATTATAATTAGGCCAGACCAGCTACTCGAAACAGGTGGGTCTTGAGTTTCTTGCGGAAGGAGCGGAGATCAGAGGTGGTTCTAATATCGGGGGGGAGGTCGTTCCAGAGGGTTGGGCCCATCACAGAGAAGGCCCTACTCCTAGGCACCGCCCGCCCGCATTGTTTAGCGGAAGGTACCCGGAGGAGGCCCTCTCTGTGAGAGCGGATTGGTCGCAGGGATGTATGGGGTAGAATGCGATCCCGCAAATAACTAGGTCCCGAGCCATGGAGCGCTTTGAAGATGACGATCAACACCTTGAAACGCACCTGAAAGGCCACAGGTAGCCAGTGCAGCTCGCGCAGGAAAGGTGTTACATGGGAGTACCTAGTACTCCCCATAATAACCCGCACGGCTGCATTCTGGACCAGCTGCATTCTGGACCAGAAAAGATACAATAATCATAAAAAGAAGACAAAGAAGAAGAAGAAGCTAGGACAATGGGGGAAAAGAAGAAAATTAATAAGAAGTTGAATGTTTGAGAGCCCAAGAGAAAATGGTTAGAGGAGGAAGAAGGGAAAGAAGACATATATTAGTAGATTAAAGAGAATAGTATTAAGATTGTTAATGTTATGTATTTAATTAAGATATAAGGAAATTATAGTAATATTGTCAATTGTAGATAAATTAAATTAAATGCTCTTTAAAGCTGAATTTGAGGATATATATGCTTATAGTAAAATAGACCAACATATGAAATATGAAATGATAATTTGGTTTAACTTTGAAGCGGCAATTAGTGATATTGTTTATGTATTAAGATGAAAATAAGTATAAGATGTAAAATATGGAAATAATAATATGGCTGAAATTGGAAATAGAACTATGATGTAAAATGGATTATGTTTATGAGAGGATGTAAAAGGAAAGACCCAGAAAACACTTTGTTTATAAAATATGTCAACATTTGTAATAAAAAATAAAAACCTTGAAACAAACAAAAAGAGAGGCTGATTTGATTGTGTTGTTCATGTCATGGGGAGTGGAATGTGGGTTTTTTATGGGATTTTATTATATGGTGGATTTTTTTAAATTTTGTAAGCCACATGGAGTCATCTATGTATAAATTGGGCTGCTACATAAATGTGTTTAATAAATTAATAAGCAGGAAAGAATGGTGGTCTGCCACTTCCTTTCCAAATGTCAGCCTGAGCAGTTATGTCATGACCAATTGCTTGCCATGTGTTAGGGTTGTGGCCAGTGGTGGGTTTTAAATTTTTTTAGAACCTCTTCTGTAGGTGTGGCCTGCTTTGTGGGAGTGGCTTGCCAGCCATGTGACTGAGTGGGAGTGGCTTGGCAGTCATGTGACTGGGTGGGTGTGGCCAACTTGTAAAATGTGGTGAAACTCACTTAACAAGCAACCAAAATGTTGGCTCAGGAACTCTGGCATTGAAGTGTGCAAGTCTTAAAGCTGTCAAGTTACAAGACCCTTGCACCCCTAACTCTTTAGAGAAAAAAACCCCAGGGGTGTTCAAACTTGACAGCTTTAAGACTTGTGGACTTCAACTCCCAGAATTCCTCCTCTCGCTCTTCATCTTGATGATGTGCGGATGGGCGGGGGGAGGGAGCTGGAACCGGTTCTAAACAGCAATGTAGATTTGTGGAACCTCTTCTATAGAACTGGCAGGAACCCACCTATGTTCCCTCTAAGCTGCGCGGGTGCGCGGATGCGCAGGTGGCAACAAAACACAGCGCAGCAGTTTCCAACTGCCGCGCAGGGATCTTTAGCATGATGGACAAGCTGCAGGCGGCTAGGAGGCTTCTATCAGCTGGGCCGGGATATTAGAGTGCCTGGACACACCCAGAAGAAGGCGGGCCTTTGGCCAACAGAAATGTGGCTGCCTAGGGTTATGATTGGGCTCCCTCCGCCGGCGCGTGGTTGATTGACAGGGAGGCCATTCCCTCCTGGAGCAAAGTTAAGTTGAGGGGGGGGAGCAGCGGCAACAGCAAACTCTCCGTGGGACGTGCGGAGCATACTTCCGTCGCAGTTAGTCGCAGTTTGTTGGCTAAGTCCCTATGGCTGGGCTCCCCGCTGTTGGCTCCACTTCTGAGATGCGGGTGTGTGGGAGGTGCTGGCCACGCAAGCAAATGGAAGCCCACGCTGGGTGGGCACATGTCTGAATCCAGCCTCTGCATTCGGAGCATAGGGGCTCGAGGTTTTTTTCGCAGGAAGGGGGAGTCAGCTGGTGCTCCGTGGATTTTATTTGATTTTATTGCTCGAAAAGAAAAAGAAAACAGAGGCTTCTTGGTCCGCCTAGACCAGAAACTCAAAATCCGGAAAATTAACCTTGTTTAGGAAAGTTTTGCGCTGATGGAAAAATAGTGTTTTCCAGTGAAAGTTTTTCCTACTTTTCCTTGTTTGCTTTTTTGGCGTCTATTCCTTCTCTTTTCTTTCTTCCTTTTTTTCTTTCCTTTCTTCCTTCTTCCTTCCTTTCCTCTTTCTCTTTCTCTCTTTCTTTTTTTCTGCCTCTTTTTCTTATCCTCCCTCCCTCCTCTCACCTTTCTTTTTCTCTTTCTCCCCTTTCCTTTTTTGTCTCTCTGTCTCTCTCTGTGTGTGTGTGTGTTTGTGTGTGTGTGTGTCTCCCTTCCTTCCTTCCTCCCCCTCCCTCCTCTCCCCTCTTTGTTTGTTTCTTTATGTGCCCCAATTGCTAATCTACATCAATTGGTAATTTATTCATAACTTGCTAATATCACTGCAGACTTTTGGATAGTAAGGGGGAAAGCATAAAGCATATAAAGTAATTCATAGTATGGAAAATGTGGATAGAGGGAAGTTTTGATCCTTTTCCCATAGAAAGTCATCCATTGAACTTGAATACAAGTAGTCCTCAACTTACAACAGTTCACTTAATGACTAAAGTCACATCAGCACTGAAAAAAGTGACTTAGGGCTGTTCTTCACACTTATGATCATTGCAGCATCCCCATGGCCACATGATCAAAATTTGGATCTTTTGCAACTGCCTCATATTTATGATGGTTGCAGTGTCCTGGGGTCTCCTTTTGCAACCTTCTGCCAAGCAAAGTCAGTAGGAAAGTCAGATTGATTTAACAACCAGGTTACTGATTTAACCGCAGTGATTCACTTAACTGTATGTAGCAAGGAAGGTTGTAAAATGGGGCAAAACTCACTTAAGAAATGTCCCACAGCAATAGAAACTTTGGGCTCAATTAGGGTCATAGATTGAGGACTATCTGTATATAGGGAGATTTCTTTACTTAATGTATATTTACATGGTAGAATTGAGTTTCAAATAACACTGATTTCGTTGTTGTCTTGGGTGACATCTATGAAAAAAATTCAGATGCTCAGGCATGAAAATGTGCTGCTCAAACACTATACTTTTCCACTCACACTGAAAAAAAATTAGAGGGAACATTGGAACCCACCCCTGTTTCTGGCCATCCAAACGAGATGCATTACTTTTCCATCTCTTGCTACAACATGAGGTAAGCAGCAATGGCCAAATCTGGAAGGAAGGCACTGCTCAAGAAAAGATTGAGGAAACCATGCATTGGAAGAACCACATGTCTCCAAAACACCAGCAGGTGGAGGCACAAAGACAGACGAGATGGGGGCAAGAAAAAAAAAGGAAACATCTTATAATAGAGGTATGTTGCAGATTTTCCTCAGTGGTCATCTTTTTGTGCTTTCAGCTAATGGCTAAAGCAAAGTTAAAGTTTGTCTGTTAACAGTTCGCAAATGCAAATATCACTTATAAGCAAGGCTTACTTTTTGTCTTCTCCTTAGGAACAATCAAGCAAACAAAACCTTTTTTAAAGTACCAGTATTTTGCTCTTAATTCTACTGGGAGAATGCTGAAAATGAGGAATTTTTTTTTGGATTAAATACTTCTGTTCATTTCACCTTCTCCAAATAAGAGCACGATATGCTTAACACTTCTTGATTACAAAGCTAGTTTTATTATCCCAATTGTAGTCTGAGTCAAAGCGCTTCTGGGAATCCTGCTGGCGTTAACAAGGAAGGGGATTTCCATAACCAACGCCCCCTTTTCCATGAAGAGAAAGACATTGCTAATTCAGGAGACAAAAAGCAACTGGCATCTTTGAAATGTGTGGGATTTTACATGGCATCTTCCTTTAGGCGCTACAAATGAACCATGTGGAGCAACCAGTGCCAGCCCAGCTGTAGCAGGAATAGCAGCTGAATTTGGTAGACACCTCTCTGAAATGAAGCATCTGGCATCAGTTCCCTCCTGGGAATTCAGCCAAAATAACCTATCATTATGACAAGCGTGTCAATTCAGGGACAATTCTGGAAAAGAAGCACGCTGGTATGCTGCCACCTATTTCTGCTGGAACGCAAACAACATAGCAAAACCAAACAGAGTTAAGTGACTAAAATGGACAGTTGGGGTGTGGGGGCATACACTGCTTCAACACAAACATGACTTCCAGACCTTGCAACACACATGTTTTCTGTCACTTCCACACACGTGGCAAGTTGACCAATGGAACACATGGCAAGCTAAAGAAAGGAAGATTCACCATGTGAAGCCCGTATGATTTTGAACGGCACAGGAAGCTAGCAAAGTAATAGCAACTTAACATATTTACACATAAGCAACTTATCTGTATTGCTGTAAACTGCCTTAAGTGCTTACAGATGCCTAACAAAGTACATGTTTAATAATAAATAAATAAACAAACCACAAAAGGGAATGTGGACGTGATAAATATATAGCATCAAGAGCATGATGATACAGAATGATCTTTGCTTCCCATTTAAATTATTAAATGAATTAGGTACAAACAAATCACAATTTCTCAGGAGGAAATGCCAGAATCAAGATGCTTTTAAAAATCCCTTGTGTACTCATCCACTTGATCTCTGGGGGCGGGATATAAACAAAGACAGCTGAAATTTCTCATGAAGTGTGGTCATGTTTAGATAACTGTGTGAACTGAAAAGATTGAAGTACAGATATCACAGGAATGGAGATACACTTCCATCCCAAAGACCCATCAGAACATTGCAAAATTCAGATAGTTGAACAGGATGTGTGCATCTGGATTTGGAAAATGTCGATTGCCTTGAAGGCAGCAGTGGTGCCCTTCCTCCTGAAGAGACCATCCTTCAGTCCCATCATATGGGACAGTTTCAGTCCAATCTGCTCCAAGGATAGAATTGTTGTGGCCCGCCAGCTGCCAGCAGAGCTGGTGGCAGACTCAGGCGTTGAGGTTGGGGAGGAACTTGGGCCAGCTTTGGAGTCTGGGGAAGGCTCTGATGGATGCTCTGCGTCAGACGCAGAGATAGAGCCAGGGCCATCTGACATTTCCCAGCCACCAGATGGGCAGCTGCCTTTGGAGGTTGAGATTAGTGAGAGGAAAAAAAGCTGGGGCCTGTTCCAGATGCGCGTATGCGCAGAACTGTTAGAGAAGAGAACAACGGAGGACAAGGAGTCGACACAGGAAGCAAGGCACATGTGGACGCTGAATGGCCTCTTCCTGGATGGGGAATAAATAGAAGGCAAGGGGAGTGGTAGTCATAGGAGACAACAGTTCGGATTGCTGAAGATTTGGCTCATCGTGTTTCGTGCCTCAGAGACTGCTTGCCAGAACTTAATTTATAGCTTTGCCACTGGGAGCTCACGGCAAGGAACTGATAAGGTCTGTTACTGCAGTTAACACTTTGAAGGACTATTGCCTGGACTTTTCAGTGTGTGAATGTCATTAATTCACAGGAGATAAATAAAGAGGGAGTTTTCGTGACAAAGAGTTTGTTTCTTGTTTCTGCTAAGTCTGGGTCAGAACAAGAATAAAGAGGCTTGCAAAACCCAAATGTAGATCTCCAATCATGTACGACATATAACTTAATTGGGACCAGAATTTCCATTGCTAAGCAAGGCAGTTCTTAAGGGAGTCACCACCAATTTTAAAGCCTTTTTTTGCCACCTTATTGACTTAATAACTGCAGTTCTTAAGCAAATCATGTGATTGTTAAAAGAATCCAATTTGTCCCATTGACTCTGTTCTCGGACGTTGACTGGGAAGGTTGCAAATGGCTGCCAATCCTGAGATACTGCAACCCTCATAAATATATGCCAGTTGCCAAACAGTCAAATTATGATTGCCTGATTGTGGGGATGCTGTGATCATCGTAAGTGCAAGGACCAGTCATAAGTCACTTTTTTCAGTACCACTGTAATTTTGATTAAGACACTAAATGAAAGGTTTTAACTTGTGAACTACCCATATGTTACTTCCTTTGGGGATCTGTTTAAGCCTCCCATGTGCCTGACAACGTTAAGCCCATGGACTGTGTTCATGATGGTGAGCTATATTTGCACAGACATGCTCAAGGACCTTATACATTAAGACAAATCTTTCCATGAAAAATAAATCCATCAACCTTGAAAAATTACACAAAAATCAGAATGTCTTTTCAGTAAAAATTCAACAACTACAGCAACCACTCCTTGCACTACAACTGAGTCCTATAAATGATGCCAGGGGCACTGAATCTGTGGGTGAGGAGCACGAGAGATTGGGACCAATATCACTGAGGTAAAATAATATTTTACCGTCCAGGTGATGATCATATTCGTGGTTTCATTTCCTTCTCCTCTGACGTTAGTTGGGTTTCTCTCAGGTGCTGGAAAACAAAGAGACTAGAGTTATACTGGGATGTCTGTATATTTTGAATCAACCAAGGCCAAATATCCACTGTGTCTCCCAGACTGAAAATGCCTGTCCCAGAGGCATTAGGAGCCAATGTTTGTGGGGCAACACTATTTTGTGCATGGCATGGTTGGGTTAACTTTTATAAGGACCATTGCCCATAACAAGGGTCCATCCCTAGAGCCTTCTTCCGGCATCTTGAACTTTCTTACCTGCGGGATCAGTGGCATGACTGGCAGACTGGCTGCTTAATTCACTTTTCCCCTGGTCATTGCTGGCCTGCACGTAGAAGTTATAACTTCTGAATGGAGAGAGGTTAAGAATAGCCCAAGGCTGGTTTCCTGGGACCGTAGCTAACCATTCCTTTTCTGCTGGCCCAAATTTGGTTTC
The DNA here is from genome assembly GCF_964273705.1 of Natrix helvetica. Classification (NCBI taxonomy): domain Eukaryota; kingdom Metazoa; phylum Chordata; class Lepidosauria; order Squamata; family Natricidae; genus Natrix; species Natrix helvetica. Next base: position 197,171,834 of record NC_138548.1, read on the forward strand.
TTCACAAAACACATTATATTCTGTGATGGAGAAGGGAAACAGCATTTCAAGAGTTTGAATGATTAAAAAAAATCTTATTAAAATTGCTATCACCTTTCACTAGGCCCCTAAGGCTTTCCTAGTTTTGTGCTACAAAGCACATGTACATAGATGACGCTAATGTTTGGTTTGGTGTGATGTGCAAATCCAGACATTTGGGTTAATTCAGTACCTCGGTTGACTGAACAGTTTCTGTATTTCTACACACACACAGAAACCGAGAAGTTTTAAGATGGCATTTTCACCAATGTGTGAGTTATATCTAGCTTCAAAATTTAGGGATAACTCCAAGGAAGCACTGAATAGTCATTTTACACATCACACACAACTGCATCTTTTCAGTCTTTTTCTTTTCTTTTCTTTTCTTGTCCCCTACAATCATTAACATTTTATTGAGTTATAAAGTAATGTAAAATACAAAATACAAAGTAAATAGGGAAGCAATGGGGAAGGAGAGGTGAGGAGAGGTAATTTTAAAAAAGGAAAAGGAAGCATTGACTCCCGACTCTTACAGTAAAATAGGCATTAACATCAAATCACAACTTTTTGCATTTCCACAATAACATGAACAAGCCATCTCTATAAAGATCAGTCTAATCAGTAAAACCCAAAGTCAGAGTTTCATTCTTCCCCACATCAAGCACAAAGTTCAGAAGCAGTCTCCATGAGGAGACAAACGTACTTTTGTTTCAGTCAGTCTTTTTCATTTGATTGCTTTAAACGGTGAAAAGTCACAATATCAACAAAGAAATATAAAGTTGCTGCCTGGGGTGCTTTCTAGCCACAAATATGTTCTAAGTGCTGCTCTAAGAGAAAAATAGAAGCCAGGGAGGACCATGATCGACCTCTTGCTTTGCCCACCCAAACTGCTCCCAAGCAGAGGCATCCATGGGAGGGTTCAAATGAGAAGCGAGGGATGAAAGCAGTGTGGCAATGTCAGCTCTGCCCCCTTCTGTACGCGTGTCATGACCCCGCGCATGGATACAAAAGGAGCCAAGGTTGTGGGGCAACAGTGCTGCTTTTGTCATTTTGATGAAAGCAGCAAGCCTTGTGGATGCCTTTTCCAAGGGGAAAATCCACGCGTTCTGATTAATCAGAGGTCATTTCTCCCTAATGGCGAGATACTCGGCACGATTCCTTACCCTTTATTTCTCTGTTGTGGTTATCTCCAGGTGTCCATGTCAGCTTTACTTGATGATTCTGCTGCCTCTGGACCTCCAGATTTGACACTGGGTCAGGTATGCCTGAGAAAAAAAGACAGTAATGAGACGGGTGCTCATCTGTCTGTCCTCACTACCGAAGGAAAATTCCAAGATTTTTTTCCCCCATACAGCTTTTCCAAGCCTGTCCCACAATGTGAAATTTTGAATTCTTTTACTCCACCTTCAGGGACAGAATTACATTAATTATTACAAATTATATGCTGACAGAGTAAAGCTGATTGAATTTGTAGGCTTTAAAGTTATTGATTGATTAAATGTAATTAAAACTAGCTTGTTTAAACAGAGGCTTATTTCTGAAAATTCTGAACTTATCTGTCAGTTTTCTGTACATTTGTAGTTCAAAACCATTATTCATTGGGTTTCAGTCTGTATTTTTATAACACGCTAGAAACAAATTCACCTCATTAAAAACAGCCTGATGTCTGCTTTGTCTTATACACTGTGTTTTTATATGTAGATAAAACATAAATTATATTACATATGTAAGTAAATTACAGCATTTACATTTATACTTATATCATTTATAAATGTTATTTTACAAGTCGTTTGAACTGCGAGATGGTCAGCAAATAAATTCGATAAATAAATAAATTTTGTTATCAATATTTAGAATTCTCCACATTTCAGTTTTAAGAGTTAATCTTCTCCCACTAAAATTAATTAATTTACCAATCACAACATACCATCTTGAATAATTACTGTTATTTTTATTTATTGACAAGTTGCTTTGGTTCAACTATGTTTTTATTGTAAAAGTGCTGTACTATAGATGGCTTTGCCAGAAATATACATGGACCAAATTGCAAAAACAGATACCCAGCAAAAACCTAGTACTTTAAAAAATAATAATAATACCAATTTTGTAACCATGAGGCAGGAATATTACTGCTTCCCTTTGAGATTTTCTGGTCTGAAGTTTAACATCAAGAGAGAAACAATCCAGATCTAATTTTTCTTTTTTTGATACTTGCCATACACCAAAAGATTGGCACTTTTTTCTACTGAGTCAAGGGTGGTCCAGGCCAGGCAGCTGTATGTTCCTTGATCAGAGAAGTCCAACTTGGTGATGGTCAGAGACATGTCACGAATGATGTATCTAGGGAAAGACCAACATTCAGAGTAAAGTTAATGCAAATATCCTTCGAACCCTAAGCTTTTATTCAACATGATTGTACGCTTTGAACTTACTTGTTATCGTCATCTGATTCTTTAATATCTTCTCCATCTAGGCGCCATTGGATACCACGCTTTGGAATACTCTCATCAAACAGTACCTTGCAGTAGAAGGTCCCATTCTCACCTTGCTTCTTTTCCATGTTGATAGGTCCCTCTTCGATCTGTGTTGCTCCTGGAGTAGGGATGGAATACTGTATTGTAGCCTCTCTACCATGAACTCTTAGTGTGGGCATCTATCGTCCTCTCATACATATATCCCATGTGACTTGTTTTTTTTTAAATCATTCTTCAGCATGGCTCAAATGTGTCCTAATACAACTATGACTGGCTCAATACATTTCCCAGTTTGAAAATCTCAGTAGCAGTCCCTCATTTTCACCTTAAGGAAGTAAAATATGATTCCTTCCATTGAAAATTGTCCTACGCTTTTCACAGAGACTGAACCACAAACAAGACAACATTTCAGGCTAGCAAGTGCCTTGAAAGAACCAGAAAAAAAAACAAATTTCAACCAATGGTTTAGTGCTACTCTTTTATTAAGTTCACATAAAGCTTAATTATGCTTTACTCAATTGAGCTAATTTTGGGTTTGCACAATGCATTGAACTATAAAGGGTCCATGTGGGCTGAATTCACAAAATTTGGTAGGCTGAAATGTTGTTAGTTGCTGATCTATGGTTCAGTGTATTGTGTAAACAAATCATTTCACATTTGATAGCATTGCAGTTCTCTAAAACATCCATTACATTTGCTCCCAAGTAAAACTGCCATCTACTTAATTTTAAATAAAAGTCTTCGGGTCATTTTCCACAAGAAGAGATTATCTTTAAGCTATTCTCCACGCTGGAGAAAAGACAAAACATCTTTAGGTATAAAGAATTTATTAGGAAGCATAAATAAACACCAACTTCCCTCATCCTCCATCCCAGGAGGGATATGAACTCTCGGAAAGGCTTGCCAGATTAAAAGCTTAGTTTGATGCCACAGGCAGATGGCCTGGCAGAACCTCATCCACGTGGGCATTGGTAGGGAGGCAAGGAGGAGGCAGATGATGAAATGAGCATCACAACGTTGTATGCCACGTGCATGTGTGTAAGGAACAGAACATCATGACACAATGCTGATTTCAATGGATTCTAGAAATGCCTCTGATCTTATGACCAATAGTAAAAACTCTGGTATACTTATGAAGTAGAATGTTGTGGAAGAAAACAGTTTTAGAGGATTTAGCTGAAAGCCACGGTACTTTGTTCCAGGTTACTTCCTTCCTATCGCCTCTCTTATGGTCAACTATTTTCTGTCATATTTCCTCTTTGATTTAATACGTTTGGGAAACCTGATCTCACCTTTGACAACCAGGCGGGCAATGATGGAGACATTGTTTTGATCATTCTCAGCCAAGCAGGTGAAGTTTCCTGCATCTTCACGTCGGACTTCCTGAAGTTTCAGGGATCCATTTGTGAATATAAAGGTTCGCTCGTCTTTTAGGGCAGGGGTCATGTCTTCCATAAACCTGGAGAATGCAAACGAGAAGGGGGACTGAGAAATAGAGATCTCCCTCTATAGTCCATCTCAGTGCACTCAGAGTTGCTGCCATTGTTTTTGCAACACAATCTAGCTCCTAATAATTTTTTCACATATAACACCTTTAATTTATTTATTTATTTTATTATTTATTTATTATTCATGCTTCTAATTGCCTTTCTTTTGCTTCAAATGCTATTACTTAGGCCTTTATGATATTTTGCCTAATATTGCTTATCCCAAAAGAGAATAGAGCAATGGAATATGTATGTTTGGTTTTTCTTTCCCTCATGTAACTTCTGCAATTTCCTGAATATGCTAATAGTATAATTGTGTTTTTCACTGGCCCAATTCTCTCCCTTCATTGGCACTGGCATTTTGCCCATTAGTTTGTTATTTGACAGAGCTAGGCTAATAAAATCCAAAGAGGCATTTGATTTTCCAAGTACAAATGAAAAAGACTATCACTGAATTATACTAAGAGAATTTTGATATATAAGTGGAGCTATATAAACAATATCAGAGCAGCTGTGGATAAATCAAAACACACTGTGCTTTCTGAAAATGACCCCAAACAGAAAGCGTACCACTGCACTTTAGGTCTAGGTGCCCCAAAAGTCTTGCAATGTAGGATCACTATTTGGTTCTCCACCACAGCATACTCTATGCCATCTGGGGTCAGGATCTCTGCAGGCAACCCTGGAGTAAAATAAAAAGGCCAATGGGTGTAAAGCAAGATACTTATCGCCTCAAGAAATCCTACCTAGCCCTAAGTCCTGTCAACACATGTACCACCTCAGAAGAAGGGGATTGTAAGTCAATGGAAAACAACTAGAAAAAAGTCTCTGTACTCAGCGTATTCAGTGTTTTTTTAAACATCATGATGTGGACAGATGGTGGACACACGGGCCAGAATAGCAGGTAAGAATAAGTGTTCTCCTCATGAGACGATTAGGTTCACTTTTTAATATATTTCCTTCCTTCCTTTCCTTAAGTTAAAGGTTTCTGGGAAGAGCCATTGCTAAGATGACTACACACTTCCTCAGTGGGTTGCTATCTCCAATGCCACATCATCAGGGGTGGTATTCAGCCAGTTCTGACAGGTTCTGGAGAACTGGTAGTGGAAATTTTGAGTTTGGAGAACCGGCAAATAGGCTGGCCCCGCCCCCTGCTGCCTCCCAGCTGAGTTTTTGTTGTTGCCCTGAACAGGAGAACAGAGCAGGAAAGCAGGTTAGTTGGGGTGGGGAGGGAATTGGGATTTTGCAGTATCCTTCCCCTGCCCACAAAGCCCTGCCCACAAAGCCACACCCACAAAGCCACACCACGCCCACCAAGCCATGCCCACAGAACCGGTAGTAAAAAAAAAATTGAATCCCACCACTGCACATCATGCCTTTAATTTGGAGGCAAAAAGGGCCTTTGTCACTGTAAGGCCTTTGTCATCAGGCCTGAGCAAAAAGAGAAGCAGATTCTGTACATAATTTATAAATACTGAATGCCATTCCCTGGAAAGATGACTGAAGTGCAGACTTCATTCACACTTTTATCTTGCTGCAGGAGAAAGAGCTACTGGAGGAATTTTAAAGTGGAAACTGAAAGGTTGGTGATGTGATAGAACAATTGGAATAGCCTTTGCTAGATTTTTTTTTTGCCTGTCCTTTGAACTGTGTGCAGCCCCATTTTGATTCAAAGTGGAGAGATGAACTTACAGACAACAAGGATGTATGCATTGGCCAGGAGGCTGCCGTGCTTATTGTGGGCCTGGCACTGGATAACAGCGGTGTCATTGGGCTGCACCTCGCTGAAGATTAAAGCCCCTGATTGAATCTTCCTTCTTGGATCTGGCATCACATCTGAAAAGCAGCCAAGAGGTTAGGCCCAGGAAGCTAAGGTGGTATTGTAACCTTCTGCTTTTTCTCTGCCTTTCTTCTCACCCAATCACTCACCTTTTAAAGGAGTCCCGTTTATGCTCCATGACACTTTTGGCTTAGGTTTTCCATCAACTTCGCAATCCAGGCGGACGTTCTCCCCTGGTCCATAAATCTGGCTCACAGGCATTTTTATCCAGTATGGAGCAGCTGAGAAAAGAAGACCGCATGAAAATAGCATCCATTAAGACAAAATTAGCTCACTACAGTGAGGAAAGTTAACTCCCCAGATCTCTTTTTATATAGAGCCGGGGTGTCAAACTGGAGGCCCGAGGGCCGGATGCATCATGCGCAAGCCACGCCCACCCCAGCTCCACGAAGGGGGAAACTGTCGCGAAACATCACATGATGGCAACGCAATGCCGTGAGTTTGACACCCGTGATATAGACTAACACAATACTCACTTTGTAATGAGTTGTCCTTAAACTCCCTTTCTATTACCTCTCATATTTCAGTCAAGTATAAGCAAGTTGATGCTTTATTTGTTTTGAATCACCATGCCAACCAATTATTAGAGAGTCTGGGGGAGTGGGGGTCATCATACAAAACAGCTGGAGGGCAAAAGTGGCACAGTCCTTCTTTTATAAATTATTCAAGGGAAGAAGCTGCCTTTTTCTTCAACTAGGAAATTTCATCTATTTCAAATAATTGTCGTTTTAGTTTTGGACTGAGTATGAAATGACTGAATATAAAGTGTTGAGTATTATACACGTTTTCATGGCAACATCACTTTGCAAAGTCTAGAAAAGTGGAGTTGACCCAAAGCTACAGGCTGTTGTTGGGGAAATTGTGTGCTGCAATAAAATATTGTATAAAGATTTGCTAAGATGTGGTATGTGTAGTCCTTGGAATGCAAAAAAGTGTTTCTTACTGGCAATCACTGGTATTAAGCTTAAGTCCTAAAACCATGAAATATCAGAATAATAACTGAATAGTAATTATTGTCTTTATTTAATGGGGAAAACAATCCAACTGAAGTTTGGAAATTTAAATTTTAATGGCCTTCAAAGAAAATACAAAGCATCTGCTTAAATTTTCTCCAATGAATGCAATGGAGTGCTAAGTTTGGGCTGCATTATAGCTAGCGTGTCTGGTTAAGCTTAAAATCCAGGTTTTTATTCACAGTCAATATTTCAGTTATATTTGGTTTTATACCACTATATATAGAGAGCACTGAGCTGCTAAGGTCTATGGGTTGGATTCCTCAGCTCTTGTTGCTTTGACACTAAAATCAATATATATATATATATAATTGGAAAACTACATTTTTTTAAAGAAACTTCCATCTTTCAAAGTAAGCTGCCTTATTCAATATTTTCCCTTAAGGCAATTCCTTTCCCTTTTCTCCCTTTCCCCCAAAGAATTTTAAAAATGGCTGTTTCCTCCCTATTTTTCTCCCACTCTTCCAGCTATCATCCTAAATCACATATGATAATTATGCTGTGCCTCCATTCCACTTGCACTTCTGCACACAACTGAATGTCCTTTAGTGAGAGAAACCCAACCTAATGATGTCACATCAAATGGTTGGCCATAGGAGAAAGGAATTTAGAGTGACATTGTGTGGTAACATCTATTCATCTCACCATAATCTTTTCTCAAAAGAGAAATCTTGCTACTTGCCAGTCTGACTACTACAAATCCTTCCCATTTTTATCCTATCGGGCCCTACTGGATTAAAATTGTGGATGGAAATACCTTCAACGTTAACGGTATAGGTGTGGCGGATGCTGCCGTGCTCATTACGAGCGATGCACTGATAGTCCCCATCATCATCCTCCGTCACACTTGGGATGCAAAGGGTTTTATTGTAGTTCTCAAAGGTCACCCCAGGTGAAGGGTTCAGTCTGTTCAGGTAGATCCATTCCACCGATGGTGTAGGGCTGCAGAGAAAGGGAAGAAGAAAAAGAACGTGTATAAAACTGGGTTCTAACTCAGGCGGATGTTACTGATCTAGGTCACTGCTCAAAATTACGTTGTTCAGTTAAAAAGAACTTTATTTGAAAGTACGTTTTAAACAAGATCATAAAAAAAATTGCAGATGGGAGAATTCATCATCTTAGAAGAGGCATATTTCTCCTGTACATAAAGCGGAGAAGGATATTTGCATTTTGTGAGGTTTGTGGATATTCCCCCCCCCTTTTTTTTTAAAGAATATAGTTATATGTGTATGTATTTTTTTGTAAAGGAGTTGCCTTTATTACCTTTGCAATTAATTTTTCTTTAGAACTCGTCAGATGCATTTAGATCAAGAGAGCAGTACTAGTGACATCAGTCAAATCTGTTTAGTCCTCCCCCCCCCCCCAATTTAGCACTCTTTCGATTTCTTGGATTCCAGAGTCCATCATCTACATTCCCTATAGGTTCATTATCTGGGGATAACAAGAGTTGTGGTCCAATACAACTTCAACCTTAAACTGTCTACTGTGGACCTCACCCGATTCCTAAGAGGTCCGTAAGGGGGTGTGTGCATAAGCGCACCAGCGTGCCTACCGTCCCTGTCCTACTGTCCCCATTTATTTGAATTCATTTCCTTTGTTAATGTCCATGTTTATACTTATACCTGTTATATTGTACATGTTTGACAAGCTAAATAAATACATAAATAAAAATAAATATATCTGGAAAGTGCTAGATTAATGAAAGCTGACTTGGGCCATAATTAAATTATCTCATTGATTTAAATGCATTTGGCGTTATGATGGAGGAGTAGATGATTCTCAGATGATCAGCTCACGAGATACTCAGCTCCTACCATATTCATTTTGTGTTCATAAGAAACCTGTGAAGTAGTTTGGCCTAGAGAAATGTGAGCTTCATAGCAGAGCAAGGATTGGCTTGCCAACCGCCACAGCAAGACACCAGGCTGTTTTGCCTCCTCGGTCCTCTCATTATTGTTTGCTTGTTGCTACCTAACAGCATAGTTAATTAAACCACTACTAAGCATGTAATCAAAGGGCATCATTCCACTTCTCTGCTGATGTTTTCCTTCTCATCATCAAACCAGCAGCTGAATAGCAGGAGGAGCTGAGTGTCCCCTGAATAGCAGATGAACAAAATGTTGTTCTAATTACTGCTGATATATTTTGGTTTTTAAATCTCTGCTTCTATCCAACTTGATTGGAAGCCACCCAGAGTTATAGTGGGCGGCTATAGAAATGTTTTAAATACATACTTCCAAGGCCACTCAAAGGATGGAGTAATTTCTATGCAGTCAAAAAGGGGTGGAAATGACTTTAGATTAGAGGTTTCCACTGCCTCTCCAAACCAATAAGGAGCAAAAATGAAATCCCAAGCTGTATTTTCCTCAGCAATTGGAAGTCAGAAGTCACAACCCCTTAAAATATGGGTGTCAAACTCGCAGCGTCACATTGTCATCACATGACGTATCACAACAATTTCCCCCTTCACAGAGCTAGGGTGGGCGTGGCCTCCGTGTGAGGCATCCAGCCCATGGGCCACCAGTTTGACACACCTGCCTTAAAACATATCCATTCCCTTTCAAACACACATGCAGGTATAAGCTTCTCCAATCTACCAACCTATCCACAAAAGAATGGGGATAGCATTAGAAACAGCTACTGAAATCAAGGTATACTCTTATCTCATTGGTCATTTTTGTTATCATACCCACGAGGTATACCCAGCTCTCCCATTCTCATTCCCATTCCCCATTCAGTCAATGGGGAAGCCACATTTACTTAACAACCATGTTATTAACTTAACAACTGCAGTGGTTTAACAACTGTGGCAAGAAAGGTCATAAAATGGGACAAAATTTAATTAACAACTGTCTCGCTCAGCAACAGAAATTTTGGGCTCAGTTGTGGTTGCATGTCAAGGGCTACCTATATTTCATCAGTTTATGGGTTTAGCAAAGTATCTTTCAAATCTGTAGTAGCAGTCATTTGGCTAATGTTCATTTTCGTCCATTTGTACACTTAAGCTCCCTGTGCAAGGACATCTCTCTCGACTCATGGCATTTGAAAGATATAGGATCGGATTAATATATATATATATATGTGTGTGTGTGTGTGTGTGTGTGTGTGTGTGTGTGTGTGTGTGTGTGTATGTATGTATGTATGTATGTATGTATGTATGTATGTATGTATGTATGTATGTATATATATATATATATATATATATATATATATATATATATATATATATATATATATATATATATATATATATATATATATATATATATATATATATATATATATGCTGGTTTTGTTGTATTTGGGTCTTTTCCCGTGTAAGGTTGAGATTGTCTTTGCAACGTTTCGGCAGGATCTCACCTGCCATCTTCAAGCTTTTTAAGCCCACAGCTTGAAGATGGCAGGTGAGATCCTGCCGAAATGTTGCAAAGACAATCTCAACCTTACACGGGAAAAGACCCGAATACAACAAAACCAGCATACCTACACCCGTGAAAATCTACGAAAACAAATATATATATATATATATATATATATATATGTATGTATGTATGTATGTATGTATGTATGTATGTATGTATATGTATATGTATATGTATATGTATATGTATATGTATATGTATATGTATATGTATATAGCTTGAAATAGATCTATATTAGTCTCCCTTTATTTATTTATCAGCACAAATGCAACACAAATGTAACAAAGGCAACATAAAATATGGTTTTCTGCCTGGATGGTCTCCTGGAGTGAGCCGAAAGACAGAAAAGGGAAGCAGTGTGCTCGCTCCCATATTTGGGCATACCAGAGGTTGTGACACAATACATACATACGTACGTACGTACATACATACATACATACATACATACATACATACATACATACATATATTATTTTTGATGGCAGACATCTCCAAATACTTACAGTCCTGCAGCAATGCATTCTAATATCAAGGGCTTTCCTAACAAGGCCACATAGCTCTTGCGTGTGGTCTCTGGCACAATTAGAACTGGTTTCTGGTATGAGAAAGTGTTGGCTGTGGAAGAGAGAGAAGAAAAGAGTTACTCAATATCAGAAGACCATAAAGCAGCAGAAACCTGTACTGATGGCCTAGGCCCGTGATTGGGAACCTATGGCACGCATGTCAAAGGTGGCATGTGGAGCCCTCTCTGTGGACACGCAAGCCGTGGTTCAGCTCAGAACCACCATACATGCGTGCGCACCTCCTGGTAGCCAGCTGATTTTCAAGTCTGCTGCGCATGCGGGAGCCACGCGTACATGTGGGGGGGGTCATGCATGCATGCAGGGGTGGTCATGTGAGGGGGGAACAGCGCCCTCCCCACACCCCATTTTTTGATCCAAGAGGCTTCAGGGAGGCCCTGCTAGGCCCAAAATGGGGCTTAGGGGGGTCACGTGCATATACGCGAGGGGAGCACGGGTGGTCATACATGCATGGGCAGTGGAGTGGAGCACGCGGGGGGTGTCACACATGCATTGCATTATGGGCATGCGAGGACAAAAAGGTTAGCCATCACTGGCCTAGGCCAACACAATTGCAGAACATTTGGCTTTTTACTGACTTTATATTCATATTCTGAGGGTAAAGAGTGTGTCATTGGCTCCACTAATTTGCAGGCAGTTTTACACACTCCTTCATAAAGCCTAGTTCAACTTTCCAAGCTTTCTAAATGAGGTTATGACCTAGCCTGCCTGCTTTCATTCCTTCATCCCATTTATATGCCGCCTATCTCACTCTGAAAAGAAACTCTGAGCAGCTTTAGCTATTCCCTTGGATATTTCTTTTAAAGCTGCTCAGAGTTTCTTTTTCACAACAGCTTGATGAGGCATACTAGACAAAGAGATAAGAGATCAGCTAAAAGTTCCCTCAATGAGATCTGTGATCATGAAGACTTGAGTTTAGTGTCCCCATCTTTATTCATCAGCTTCTCGTCTTGGTCATTGCTAGGAATATACAAAAGGGTTCTACACATCACTTATCTACGACTTTATCTTTGGTGTAGTTTCTTGCTATATCTGATAAATCATTTAGTTGCTGAGCATTACGTAATGATAATAAATTGTTGTGGCCCAGCAGTGGCCAGCTGAGCTTTTGGTGGACTCTGATACCTCAGACCATTATGGGACTGCTCTGGAGGATGAGGAAGACACTGGAGGGTGCTTGGAGTCAGAGCAGGAACTAGAGAGGCCTGTTGGCCACCAAGTGGCATCTGAGTCAGGGAGCAGTGAAGAGGAACAGAGGGAGGTTGTCCCTCATGTGTGTGTACATAGAGCTGAGAGGAGAAAGGAACAGCTGTGGAGACGACGTCATAGAAGGAAGTAGGGACAGCTGGCTAAGGTTGTGGCCCCTCCCAAAGAGTTTATAGGTGGAGCGACGGGAGGGGAATCTTTGCAGGAAACAACAGTCCATTTTACTAGCCGTTGAGAAAGCATTCTGTAAGTTTAATCTTGGTTTCTTGAAGATAGCTTTCTAGGTTCCTAGCCAAGGGGTGGCTTTATCTATGTAATTAGTCGTGGCAGACAGCCAAGCCTCTGTCTGCATATTCATTGGATTCACGGGACAGAACAATAAATAATAAATCATATTCTTCCATAATTCACTGCTACAAAGCTCTTCTCAGAGTTTTAAACTTTGCATGAATATACCTTTCAATTTTCATAATTTCATCTCTGGTTATTTCACAAACCCTGCCTCCACTTCTTTGATTCACTCATCTCTAAGCTCCCTAAGGGAGCAATAGATTTTTGCTGCCAAATATTAAAGGCAGTTTCCCAAGTTAAAAAAGAAAAAGAAAGAAAAAAACATTCTACCTTATTCTACATGGATCAGATGCATTTTGTCTAATGTGTCCTTGAGGAAGATAATGCAGGACGCAGAATACAGAATAGAATTGAAAGACAGAATAACAGTCTTTCAATTACAGGAAGTCAGATTTGGGTTCAATGTTATATAAACATTCCGAATGGTAAGAGCTTTTTGATAATAAAATTAGTTGTCAGAAGAATTTTCCTTTGTGGATGTGTTCAGTTAGAAGTTGGGCAACTATTAAATGGGGATATTTTCATTCGGGTGCCAGCGTTGGTCAGTGAACCAACAGCCTAGATGAGCGCTTCCACTTCAATGACACTGAGCAATGCTGGCCATAAGATACCAAGTGAGAAACATCAAAGAACAATATTGGGAACCCACCGCTGCAGCGTTCCTCAATGTGTTGTCCTTTAGATGCTTAGACTTTAATTCCCATGGAAATCCAACACATCTGGAGGGCAACAGGATGGGGAAAACTGAAACACTAAATTTGAAGCAAATGACTGATAACCGACAGTAAAATCCAGTCTAATGAAGATTTCAGGCAAGAATTCATCTCATACTTTTGCAGGTTTCCACAAGAACTTTACAATTCAAACATTAAGCTGGGTAAAAAGATGTAATTGATATCTCCCTGCAATAGCCAGCTACTTCCTCACTCCATCACACAGAGCACCTCAACATAGGGTGTCCTTAAGACTTACTTGGGATGACTTTTAGTTCAATGGGTTCTTTCTGGATAATGAGTCGGGGACCTTGGAAATGGGCATTGCAGATATAATCAGGTTGACTATCCTTCATCTGTACATTGGCAAAGTAGAGGTTTCCATCCTGCCCTACAGTGACTCGTTCATCTTGGGCAATGTGCTCAATCTCTGCAGAAAGAGAGATAGGAAGGAGAGGCAAATGAGACACAGCAAAGCGGGAAAAAAAGTATCCTAAGACAGCCAAATGCCAAACCACTTTGTTTCTTGGCCCAAGCATTCATTTGAGGAAAGAAAGCAAAGTTATTCTATTCCTTCTAAGTCATAATGATCATTTTCATGAGGAGATTTTGGAGGAGGTGGTCACAGCAGAGGAACTCCATTCTTTTCTGTGTTTCAAAAGGAGATTTTGACTTCCAAAACAGATTCCAAACACTTGGGACTAACCAGAGTGTAAATTAATCCCTGAGAGTGGAGGATTGGACCCATATTCTTTCCAGTCAAACCTTCTCTTTCCAACAAGAACATGTCTCCTAAAAGTTTATAGAAAGCCCTTCCCCTCTCTTGCTTTCCCATATGTTTTGGGACTATTACAGAGGTTGGCATGTAATATATTCTGAAATGATCCAGCAGCCAGTTCAAAGCAAAACACTATATATAATGCATTTATCTGTTTCTGTATCTTTAATCAGATTATCTTTAATCAGATTTAATCTTTAATCGGATTATCTATAAAACTTCAACATCTTTCTTGAATGACATGATCAAAAAATTACCTGGGACCAAGTATTTGCAAAACATGTGTGCCAATATTGCCATTCTTCCATCTTTACTTACCCTTCACCTACCTTCACCTACCCATTTACCATCCCTATCCATCAAACACTTCCAGATTCCTTCTCTTGTGTTCGGAACCTCTTGCCTTTCATCCAAAGCACATGGCTTATTGCCAGCTCTTCTAGTTCTTTGAGAAAAGTAAGCAGTCCATGTGATCTGTCACAATCAAATTCACAGTCTTTGGAAAAGACAGTTTCTAATACTCACTGCTGTTGAGCCAGTAGATTTTAGGTGGATCGGCACTGGTGGGTGGGTTACAGGGTAAGACTGTGTGGGTCCCTTCTTCTGCTGTGATGGGTGCCACCTCCTCCTTTGGCCACTGTGGGGCATCTGGAAGGCAATGAAGCAGGAATCGAAGCAATTAGTGAATGGGGGGGGGGGTTATCATGGAGGGGGAAAAGGCTACTGTACACAGAGAGAAATTGGCTGCGTAGTCCTCTGGGCTAGGTTTTTAATATATCCAGTTATTCACTGTGCCTCGGGGAAAATGTATTTTAACAGGTTTTTGATCATTACTCAGTGAATGGAGATGCTTTGCCATACTCAGCCAATTAAAGCTGAGGCAGTGTACCAACCCATCTGCTGTCTCAGAGAACTAGTAGTCACTGACACACTCTTGTTTAGATGCGGCTTCTTGACTCATGCTTGATTTCTGAAATCTTTATTAGTATGGCATCCTCAATAGCAACAGCAACAGCATTTTATTATTAACTTTGATTTATTTTGAGAACCTCAGCCAAGAGGAAGAATAAAGGATCAGTGCAATTTTGGAACAAAGAGAGGATGTTCTTAAATCATCACTACTAGTGCTGAAAAACACATGCTTTTTGATATCAATGGGTGTCTCCTTTCCTGTATGCCTCCAGCTTTTAAATCTTTCTTTCTTCCTTGACAGACGTGCAGAAAGCAAGGCTGGGCAGGAGAGAAAGGAGGCAGGAGAAGGAGGGGCTGGCAATTACATCACATGACACGATGCTACCATGACAACTGTATCCATGGGAACAAGAGCAACCGGCTGCACTCCAGGGAGCCCAGGCAGGTAAAAGGGGGGAAAGACCCAGGCATAGACATTTATGGCAAGAGGGAGGGAGAAATTTATTTCTCAAAAAATTGGAAGTGGGGAGTATGTTTGTGCAATGGACACCTTAAGCTGCATCATTGTGGGTCCTAAAATAAGCTTCATCAGCAAAGCCAGAATGAGAAATGTTTGTGTGTGAATGTATGTGCATATGGGTGTGTGCAAATGATGCAGAGCTGTGGAGGAAGAAAGAGAATTGGTGGGCACACTTATAAAAGAGGGAGGGGAAAGTAGGAAGGACACCTTGGGGGAGGCAGAGAGGTACTCACTCTCAACAATGATGCGGCTCTCGGAACTCACGGCTGTGCCCAGTATGTTGCTGGCATAACACCGATACAGCCCATTGAACCTAGTTGGCACATTTCCATTGTTTGCATTGATGATCAGAGTCCCTGAATTTTCCAACTGTTTTATCCCTCGCACCTGTTCTGGATCAAACTGTTCCCCATCTTTGGTCCAGCGGTACCTGCCAAAAGGGAAACACATGACAAAGGGAAAAGGGAAGGAGAAGGGAAAGGGGATGCAATCTTCCTACTGAGTTCCTGTGCTGTTTTTTTTAATAACCTTTGACTGGCAGGTTGGTCTATATCTATACATAACCTTGGTTTTCAGTCTGCACTGATTAAGGTGGGTGTGACTGGAGAGGTGGCGGTGGAAATGTACAGTTGGGGGATTTAAAAGCAGGCAAACAATCATTCCTCTGAGACACAGAAGAACTGGGGTAAGGAGAGAGAAATCAATTAGAAGAGGAGCAGAGGTCCAAGTAAGGTCAGGGACATTTCCAGCATAGGAGGGAATAATGGAGACATTAAGAACAGAGCAGAATTTAGGAGAATTGTGCACTGTGAAAAGTCCAATATCAATACTGGAAACCCATTCCTAAAATCAGCAGTCTCGGGGCTGTATATATAGGAGATAAGTACTATCTTATTAGATTGCTTTGTTCTGAATCAAAATTGGGACTTAGACTTGAAACAGAGGAAGGTTAGAGCTGGAAAAAATGGAATTCATACAGATTTGCTCCTTGCAGAATTATCATGTCTTATATTATTATTACTGTATAGTATCTTTGAAAATCCAGTTTGGTCTAGTGGTTAGGGCAGCAGGCTAGAAACCATGAGACCATGAGTTCTAGTCATGCCTTAGGTCAGCTGGGTGACTTTAGGCCAGTCACTTTCTCTCCGCCCTTGAAAGGGAGGCAAGGGCAAACCACTCCTGAAAAAAACCTGAACAAGAAAACTGTGGGGCCTATTCCAGGCAGTTGTGAGGACTCAATATTGAGTTGAAGGTAGAAAAAAGTGTACCGGGTAATTAGATGCCTTTGTTCTCAATATTATATATATATATATAGCTCGAAATAGATCTATCCTAGTCTCCCTTTATTTATTTATCAGTACAATTACAACATATATATATATATATATATGTATGTATGTATGTATGTATGTATGTATGTATGTATGTATGTATGTGTATATATATATATGTTGTATTTGTACTGATAAATAAATAAAGGGAGACTAGGATAGATCTATTTCGAGCTAATTAGCTCTCATCAGCTAGCCTTACTGGGATTTGAACCTGGGCTGTATTATATCTTAGGCAGGAGTCTTAGCCACTAAGCCACAGGCTCTCCTCCTTATCAGTTGAGCCAGGGAAATAGGTATGTATTTGTGTTACAACCCCTGGTATGCCCAAATATGGGAGGAAGGTCACTACTCCCTCTTTCTGTCCTATATATATATATAATCTCTATGACACCTTTCCAAGGAAGTCAGTGTTCTTAACCCAATATAGCAGTTGGATGAGTAAGGTTGACACTACACATCCATACTCTTACACATGGAAAAATTATACAGAATCTGCTATTACCTAGTCCATCTCAGTCACAGAAAGTCACTGGAGAATTTTAGGTCAATCAGTCTCTCTTAGGCAAACTACTTCAATTGATTGATTGATTGATTATGTGCCATCAAGTCAGTGCTGACTTTTAGTGAGGACATAGATTCCCCCCCCCCCCCAAGACAATCTGTCCCTAAGTTGGTTCTTCAGGTCATCCAACAGTGCAGTCATTGCCACTGTAGCTGAGTTCATCCACCTTGCTGCTGGTCATCCTCTTCTCTTTTCTTCCACCTTTCCTAGCATCATCAAACACCAAGTTGGGGGTGTCTCTCTAACAATAACATTTCCCAGTGTCAGCAGGCCTCCATTAATAATAAAAAAGTGTCTCCAGGCCAAATTATATTGACTTGGGAGATAAATGATTAGATCTTCTGATGCCTTTTTCTTCGTGGTTGAAGGGGGGGGGGAGAGGAGGGAAGGCAATGTTAAATTAAATTATGGCCATAGCACTGGGAATGGTAGTTAACTGTTTTTATTCAAAATGTGGCCCAAACCCAACTCCGCCGTGCTCCCCCCACCCTAGGGCCCAAACTATAGCTGCTGATATTACACTCAAATACCTGCCTTGGGGAAAAGAGCAATTTTAACCAAAAAAATCAGAGAGCTGGAGAAACTGCTTAAGAAAAAATAGTTGAATCTATTTCCTCAGACCAATTCTTCCTTGCCCCTCCACAACATGAAAGTTGTCTATTTTTCAACAAATACAAGCAAGAAAAGATATGTTTTGGTCTTTAGCTCTCAGAGTTATGGACAGAACTATCCTAGGATCCTAAGGAGGATATTCCCACTAAATGTTTTCCATTTGGAATGGAGCCAGGATAAGGGGAAACAATACTGAAGCTTGTCCACACTCACGTCACAGAGGGATTTCCAGTAGCCTCCCATTTCAGGATAATCTCATCAGTGGGATATAAAACAATCTCCTTGTCTGGTTGTGTTGTGAATTCGGGTGGCTGTTGTACTAAGAAACAGAAAAGTGGGACGGAAAATGAGCAATCCAAAAATCCAACACAGAAGGGACCACTGGTCCCATACTTTGAAGACCTCACCCTATCCAAGAATAACGTAATATATTTGCACTGCAGACAGAGTATAAAAGTATAGCAATGTGCTATTCATATCAGCAAAGCAATCACTGTTTGGCTTCTTCTCTCTCATCCCAGCGGCCCAGCCCAATCACCATTATCATCACCATCACCCCTTTTTGTGGAAGACTCACAGTTTGTCCGGTCAACTGCGTCAGCAAGAAAAAAAACAAAAGAAGAAAGAGAAGTGCTTATTAGTGATCATTCCATCATTCCTGTGCCTCAAGAAAAATATAAGCACACAGTTTGTGAGAGCAAGACCAAAAGGAAGAGAAATGCATAACCACAACACGATCAGCCAAATGAGCACACTTTAAGTAGGAAGCACAAGGGTGCAAGACAGAACCCATAGACAAGATGATCAGTATAAGTGACCAGGATGACAAGATGATCAGTATAAGTGACCAGGATGACAAGATGATCAGTATAAGTGACCAGGAAAGCCAGCTGGATGTCAGCATGCCATATTCGGTGAATGAAACAATTGTGTTCCTCTGCACCATTAGAGTGTTCAAGGTGTTGATTCTCACCTTTAAAGCGCTCCATGGCTCAGGTCCTAGTTATTTGCGGGATCGCATCCTACCCCATACATCCCTGCGACCAATTCGCTCTCACAGAGAGGGACTCCTCCGGGTACCATCCGCTAAGCAATGTCAGCGGGCGACGCCCAGGAGTAGGGCCTTCTCTGTGATGGGCCCAGCCCTCTGGAACGACCTCCCCCCTGACATTAGAATCATTACTGATCTCCGCTCCTTCCGTAAGGAACTCAAGACCCACCTGTTCCAATTAGCTGGCCTGACCCAATCGCAATCATGATCTAATCCCTTGACTTTTCTGGCTGGTTATTTTAAATTTTGGGGTATTTTAATTTGGTTTTAATTATTAATTAATCTTTGCATTATTGTACAGACTTGTGTTTAATTTGTTTTTATGGGGTTTTGTAATTGTTGTATATAATGTTTTTATAATGTTTTTATTCTGTCTGTACACCGCCCCGAGTCCCCTTGGGGAGAGGGAGCGGTTGACAAATCCAATAAATAATAATAATAATAAAAATAATAAAAGTATTCAAAGCAAGGCAGTATGAAAACAGTACAGAAGAGCAGAGTGAGTAAAAAATCGGCATTTGAAAGCAGGACGCTTGCAGGAAACTCATCTGATAAAGTACAGAGTCTGGAATGTCCCTTGAAAGTGGAAAAATAACTTTCTGTACCCTTTGTGTAATCTAGATGCTGATGGCAAGCAAGAGATGATTGCCCAATGGTTGGTGGTGCTATGCTCAACTCCCAGGGTGAAAATAATGTGTGTGTTTTTTGTTGAGAGGAAGGTTAATTTTGCTTGTTTTGTTGGTTTGTTTCCTTTTCCTTTTTTCATTAGTAAGAGATCTTGAAAGCAGCAAATTTGAGATGGTGGGGGAGGAACTAGACTTTTACTGCCTATGTGCTTCTCCTATCTCCTCTCTTCTCTTAATACAGATTTGTCGGGTGTTTTTTTTTAAAAAAAGGAAAACATCATAATTCTAAGGAAAACTATGCCTCGCAAGAGATTTCCCAACCTGATACTCTCCAGACGTTTGAGCTTCATTATCTCTCATTTGATTATGATGAGTCAGATAGTTAGTAATGAAGCCTGGCACATCTGGAAGGGGAGATCAAGTTGGCAAATGGCGATTGTGGCGATTACCTCAGACTTCTCATTGCTTGAAAAAGTTGGTACCTCTTGATGTGCCATTCGAAGAGAAAAGTTATGGAGCTAAGCAAACTTGTGTGCCCATCAAAAATTACCTGAAGACTCAGACAATTAGAATAGGGATTTTTTTTCAACATATTGTGAAATGAGAGGAGACACATTTTTTCTTTAGTAGCCTGTTCAATTCAGAGCTTCCTTTGCTCTCTGAATTGACAGTAGTTGCTTTTAAAGTTTTCTCTTAATGCAGAGAGTGCAGGGAAATATAGGCAGTCCTCGATTTACGACCAAAACTGAGCCAAAAATGCCTGTTGTTAAGTGATACATTTGTTAATTGAGTTTTACCCCATTTTATGACATTTCTTGCCACAGTTGTCACTGCAGTTGTTAAATTAGTAATCCCGTTGTTAAGTGAATCTGGCTTCCCCATTGACTTTGCTTGTCAGAAAATCGCGAAAGGTGATCACATGACCCTGGGGAGGCTGCACCCGCCATTAATATGAATCAGTTGCTAAGTGTCTGAATTTTGATCACATGACCCTGGAGAGGCTGCAAAGGTTGCAAATGGCCATGAGTCACTTTTTTCAGTGCTGTTGTAACTTTGAACGGTCACAAAATGAACTGTAGTAAGTCGAGGACTAACTGCAGGTGATAGTGTATGTTTTATAACATATGCTACAATTCTGTAGCCTTGCAGTGTTATACTATAGCACAGAACAAAAAATGCAAATTGAAAATACAATAATAGTACAGATATAATATATGGGCATGTTTTTAAGTGGAATCGATGCATGCATGGGTATTTAGAGAAGACATGCAGGTGACTCTCCTTTATAACCATATTAAAGCTCCACAAATCTATATTTATATGTAAGAGATGTTCAAACCAGGCTGTTCCATCCCCATAGGAAGTACTACCGCAAGTATCCTAAGTTTAGAGAAAACACATTTTATATTTGGAATGCCCGGTTCAAACTGATACAGCTCCTGGTGAGGTTGTAAGAGTATCAAGGCAGTGTTCAGTTAGCCCACTTCAGGCTCAAAATATTTTATACTTGGAACATTGTTCACACTTATTACTCTTATACAAACACACACACACACACCAGATTACCAACGTAAATAATAGGACAATTATCCTAAAAAATACTTTTAATTAAGTCAGTGGATTAATTCAACTCAGTATTATCTACATTGGCTATCAGTAACGCTTCCGGATATTAGGACATATCTAGGTGATGCCAAGATCTGAATACAGGATATTTTGTATGCAAAGCATGTGTGCTTTGTTATAAAACCACAATCTATCTCCTCTTCTTTATTTCACTGGTCAATCAGCACCATGAGAAAGTGCACTTTATATTAAGTGCTCCATTTTCATTCAATTCCCTATAAGAAAAGTTGCCTGACATTTCTAGGGACAATGAACAGGGCCATCGGAGTTGCAGGTGGCTAGCTGGTTGTGTACTGTGGAGGAGTGCCAGTGGACTGGGGAGGAAAGAGTGCTGAAATGGTATCCTTAGCATCAGTGACAATGCTTGAAAACAGCAGGTGAGGTTTTCACAGCAGGGAAATAAACACTATTGCTTTTTGAATGTTTGCAGATCACAATGCCCTCGCAGGGAATGGTTTATAACCTGAGGGTCTTATATTGTGGGTCGGCTGTGTAGAAAGGCATTTCCTATGCCAATGTCTTTTCACTTCCTTACAGATGAAATGTGTCATGGAGAAGGCCAAACATTCAGCTAGCCTCCTCAGCCCCCTTAATTTAACAAGCTGAATTGATTCTTATAGGAAGTGTTGTGTTTGGTTGAGTCAGCGACAGGTTGGAAAAAAGCTCCAATCCAATTAGCGGAGGGAAAGGGTCTCCAGGGATCTCCTTGCCTACTCATCCAGACAGAAGGGGAGAGCAAGGCGCACAAACACAGAGTAAGGGCGAGGTGGTGTTGGTGGAATGGGATAATAATAAAGAACCGAAATAGAAAGGTGAATTTTTATGAGCTTATCGGAGAAAGAGTTTGTCTCCACCATTATCACTGCTGCAAATTAAGATTTGCAAATCATAACATGATTCCAGAGGCCTGTTGAAGCCTAAAGCAAAACTCATAGCTCTTCAAAAAAAAAAATTAAAAATGGGAAATGGAAGAAAGATTTTGATTTGCTTTCTAAACAGTCTGGAGAACGGACCTTAAAATTACAACATATTAATAGGCGCAGTATAATTTGCCAGTGTTTTTGGAAATCAAATCAATAAATATTAATAAGAATCAATAGCTAAGATTAGAAATCTGTTCACTTTGGGGGGGGGAACTAATTTGCATACAATTTATGAAATGTAAAAAAAATAAAGTTATTACACTATCATTTATAGTGAGTCATATGTCTCACTATATACAGCACTATACTACTACAGTACTTCTAACAAATAGCATTATGTTGCATATGAACTGAATTAGAGTCTGCCTATTCTAAATTGTGTGTGTGTGTAACTGATAATGATACTTAGAGACCCACAAACTATCCATTTTATGGGCTAAAACAAAAAAGTGCTGTCTCTTTCCCTTCTCAACTGGTCATCAGTTTAAAACAACTGATATAACAACAGGATTATACATAATCCTGAAATTGTGTTTAAATATGATGGAAATTACTCTCAATTTGGCAGATTTCTCTTTCATCCAATAGCATCATATTTTGCAATATTTTGTTTTCTTCTGAATCCAACACTTGAACATTTTAGGATCTGAAGCATCAGTACAGTTTTCTCCAAAATCGGTACCTTCTGCTGGCTAGAAAGCACGAGATTGTGAGTTCACATCCATCTTAGGGTCTGTTTATTTTTTATAAAAATCACAATTTAGCCATCATATTATTGTGGTTTCCATTAATAATTCTGGATTAGACAGTGCCCCCTCCCAACTTGATTCTTGGACAATGTCAGTAACAATTAGTATCTCAAAAAAATGCAGCCATTAGAGCTTGTCACAAAATATTTACATAACAGTGATGGATGTCACCAAAAATTTGTCACTACAATGCATAAAGCCTAATATCTACATATAAATTTTCTCATATGCTCAAGTCCACTTCTAAAACCTTATACCAAGTAACTAAGCTTTTAAAAAAATCAGGTTAACACTGTCAAAGAAAATGCTTTTCAGAATTCATATCCTCAGCACAGAGTTCCCTGACACAAAAGATCCATCAGACTGGTCCTTCACGTCCTGTTCAACAACATCCTATTTATTCCATGAAACCATTGTAGGAGATTGGTTTAAATCAAGAGTATGCAATACAATGCTTGTGGACTTGCTATTTGTCTCCTCTAAGACTCTTTGGCCCACTTGATTTTCTTAAAGATTTCTTCGATACAACCATTCTCATTCTTATGAAGCTGACTTACTACAAAATAATGCACCAGCCTCTTAGCATAATTTTTATTTAGACACACATATGTTTGTTTTCAGACTTTCACCACCTCCAGATGGTCAGATTCCAACTGACACTGAATACAGAGTATGAATTATGCCTAACGGAGAAGTTGCCAAAAAAAGAAGGACTGGTTTTGTTCCACAGATTTAGACATTAAAAAAAAAGTTAAAACACATCGCGGTTCCTTTCCCCATTGTTCTCCTCTGCTCTAATGTACACTTTCACTAATTGGACAGGACAGAAGAATTCATGTTTATTAGCTGTACCACCACAAGATAAAACCTCGTGAAGGGATGATGTTCATGGGAGCAGCAGAGGCTAACCTTGAATGCTCTCCCTAGTGTTAAAAGACAATACCTGTTTCCTGATTTCTGTGTGCTGTCCTTGGTGCTGAAAACTGGTCTGTGTTTTAAAAAAGCTTGTTGAGGGGAACTAACAAGATTCAAAACTATCACTGAAATCAGTATGCAAAAGAGAAGAAGGTAAGATTTGTAAATCCTCCTATATTTGGCAAATTATAATAAGCATAAATGACAGTACTAGAGGGCTGTGACGCAACTGCTATTGCAATTTGATCTGGTAAATAGGTATCTGGATTTCGATCTAGAATGTGATTCGTATTATATAAAAATTATTCCATATAACATGGATTGCCTGATTATATAGGGTAAAGAAAAAGTGGTCCTGAATTAATGTGGACTGAAATATAAAAGTCTCCAGCAATTGATAAACACACTCAGGGGTTTTAGTCATAGACAGAATGAAGTGTGGATTGTGAAACAAATATAAGAAGAGCAGTTGTGCTGAGATAGAAAGTTATAGATGTATATATAGAGAAAGATATAGGAATTGATAAGATTATCAGAAAGAGAGGGATAAGAATTTTTTTTAAAAAGGCCTGCATGAATCAGTGAATGAATAAGGTATAAGCAAGGATAGTTTTCAAGGACAGGAAATTATGGAGTATAGTAAACGGTATTGGCGTAAACTATGTCTAGTTAGTACATATTTTGTTCTTGCACAACAAAGGTTAGCCAAAATAAATAAAGTGATGAGTTTATATATCTAGAAAAAGATAACGTCCGCTATTAACACTGTAGATGACTCGTATTCATTGTCTGTTAGAACTGTCTCCTTTTCAATGGTATTGTGACCAATCTATCTAAGTGTTGTGAAATGTCAGAAATATGAAATTATTTGCACAAAGAAGATTTCAAAGAATGTGGGAAAAAGGTTCACGGCTGGTAAGTAGTTCACCAAATGATGGCATGGTGTTTAGAACTAATGTCATAAAGCTGAGATGCAGCAGGTGGGTGCAAAAGACTCCCTTCAGTGTTGGACTGAGTGATTCCTGTTTTCCCATTTATCTTTCTTCTCTTGTCATAAACCATGCAGAACCACCCATTTGTATTGATCAACATCAACACAGGTAGACTTCAACTTAGGACAGGGGTGTCCAAACTTGGGAACTTTAAGACTTGTGGACTTCAACTCCCAGAATTCCCCAGCCAGCCATTCACTTAACAACCATGTTACCAACTTAACAACTGTAGTGATTCACTTAACAACTGTAGCAAGAAGGGTCACAAAATGGGGCAACCATGGCAACCATGCTGGCTGGGGAATTCTGGGAGTTGAAGTCTGCAAGTCTTAAAGTTCCCAAGTTTGGACACCCCTGACTTAGGACTACAGTTAGGTCCAGGTTGTTAGGTTGTTAACAAGGAATTTGTTAAGTGAGTCACACCCAATGTTACAACCTTTTGGCCATGGTTTTTAAGCAAATTATTGCAGTTGTTAAGTGAATCATGCAGTTGTTAAGCAAATCTGGCTTCTCCCATAGACTTTGCTTGCTCAAAGAAACTGGGAAGGTCACAAATGGCAACCATGTGACCCTAGGATGTTGCAACAATGCTTAATAAATGCCAGGTGCCAAATGCCCAAATTTTGATCATGTGAATGGTCATAAGTGTGAGGATTGGTCATAAGTCAATATTTCAGTGCCGCTGCAACTTCAAAATGGTTGTGAAATTAATGTTGTAATTTGAGAGCTACCTCTATAGCTCTCATATTTGGGGGGGGGGAGCTGTCCTGTTAGGGTGGCGGCATGTGTTATTATCCCAAAGGGTCCTCCCATTGATCTCTGATGACACTGCGTAGACTAAGATATGGAACATTATTAGAAAAGTTAATATCCTAAATAATAGGAAAGACAGTACACTACAGTGGAGTCTCCCTCTTAACTATGGATCTCCTTGGGTAACTTTGAGCATCTCTCCCTCCCTCCCTCCCTCCCTCCCCCACATCTCTCTCCCGTTTTATCTCTCAGTCCAAACTATCTCACAGAGTTGTTTGGGAATAAAATTGGTGAGACTCTTTTCTGTGTCTGCCACCTTGAGCTCTCTTAGAAGCAGTAGAATATTAATTCAGTCAAGAAAACAGAGTAAGGTGCCTTTTAAACACTATTCTCTGTGGCTCTAATAAAACATTGAAAATGAAACACTCATACACCTCCAAATCACGGACCTCCAGAACATTTCTGTGCTGCTTCATGACTCCAAAAATGATCCAGAATTAACAAAAGACAGCCAGAATGCCTCACAGACCCTCCTGCTTGTGAATGCTTATACAAGGAGAGCTTCCACCCTTCCCATTTTAAAACACATGCAGCAGAATATCATTGTTACTCACAGCCTTCAGGAAACTTGATGGGTTCTGCTGGAGCACAGAAAATCAGAACCAGCGGCCACAGCATCAGCAGGCAGGCAGGTGTTGAGGCCATCTTCTTTGGCAACACAGGCCAGGCCTCCTTCCTTCACCTGGGTAGCAATATAGCCAAGGAGGAGACAGCTGCATACAAGCCCTAATGTGACTTGTGGCTGAAGAAAGAACAAGAGAAAGAGCATGCATTAGCAAAAAAAAAAAAAAAAGAGTGTAAATTGGTTTCCTTCCCCCTCCCAGTAAAATGTCCTTTCCCCAAGGACTGTAGTGCAGACTGCAAAATGGATTGGAGGAAAGGGGAAAAAAAGCATTGAAGCCCTGTGTTTATTTGTTTGTATCATCCTTCAGTCCAACTTGTTGGAGGAGCGTGCTGTGTGAAGTGGATAAGCAATTAGTGAAGCATCCTTCTTCTCACAATGACTATTAAAATAAAGGAGGGGGAGAGAGGGTTACAAAGAGAAATAGAAATTAGGATTATCCTTAAATTAGAATAAAGGCAGAGTACACCCCAATTCGTAGAATTTGCCCTGGAATGTCTTTTCAGTACGGAAGGAAAAGAGAGAGCTTCTTTTGTTCAGGGAGAGAGAATGGATCATAAGGAGGCAGAGTGGAGGGGGTGGGAATCTGGAGAAGGTTTTATGAGGGTGGGTGTTGAAGGGGAAAAAAGAAAAAGAAAGGAGCTTGTGCAAGGACTAATGGAAAAGAACTGAGGGTTGATGGATGGAAATAGCAGAGTAAGGAGAATGGGAGAGAGGAGAGAGGCAGACAAACAGAGTAATAAAATGGAGGATAAAAGAGAGAGGGTGAGATTAAAATGAGTTTTTGAACACCTGGATATACATAAAGATGGAGAGATAAAATGGATATGCAGAAGACAAACATCAAACACAGTAGATTTCAATAAAGTTCCATTTTATCAGCTCTTATTGTCAGCATATATTCATAATATGCTAGCCTACCCCAGCAGCTATTTCTGATGACCAGGAAGATTTTTTTAAAAAAATACAAAATAGAACAAGCAAGGTAATCAATAGATGAAAGGGTTTATGTCAACGCATGAAGATGCCAGAAAAGTCCCAGTCACAGTTTTGAAGCTGCATCACTATTTGAACACCCTGTCATCCACCTAGCCAGGTGCAGCCCATTACATAGGTACTATACAGTGTTTCTATTGTGAGTTTAATCAATCTTCTTCCAAATGTTACCCTCCAGATACATTAAATGAAGGGAGGGAGGAATATGAAAATACAATGAAATCCCTGTTGCAGGCATTCACCTGCAAAATATGGGGACATGGGTGGTGGGAAAAGAGGAGGCATCGAATGAAAGGAAATGCCTAAGTAAGGCTAAATGACCCAAAAGTAACTTTTCACGGCTTCTCCTATGTTTGACTTGATTTTTCTCTTGGTAAGGTTAAAGATTGCAGGGTCGCCCAAATGGCTGCTCCTTCATAGTAGACCTGGGAAAGACTTAGTGGGTCTACACATGAGAAGGGAATTGCCATATACATGATAGACTTGCCAGGAAGAAAGTTACTGGCTGTAATCTAACGTAATTTCAGTTCATCTTGTTTGCAAGACATTTAACTAGATGAAACGTGCGAACAACAAAATTCAACCAGTTGTTGGGTCAGAATGACTAGGTATAAAATAACTATGATAGGCTGTCCCCCAGTTGGCCTGAATCTCCTGGCATAACTTTTTTAAAATCAATATTGACCACTGGTGACTATATGGACACATCAAGACAGTTTTTCTGGGCATCATTTTTGGAAATGATTCCCACAGGTTCCCACAGCCTAGGTTGAGAGACAGTGATTGATGACTTCTGTGCTTAAGACAAAGATAATTCTCCACTCCTAGTCCAGCACCTTAACCACTAGGTAAAACTATCTCTCCCTGACAACTTGAGAAAGTCATTAAGTCAGTCAGCTAAATTATTTTTCATCTCCTGCAATGAACCTTCAAGGGGGGGGCAAGCATGGTGGCCGAAAGTGCATTGCATTTGGGGGGTTCGGGCGCATGCACACTTTGGGCACTCGGTCCGGAAAAGGTTAGCCATCACTGTCCTAGAACAACCCTGCAATAACAGGGCTTGCTCTAGCAATTTTGCCTTTCTTTCCTTTTTATAGGGTTTTTTTTCTGTTGCATGAGGAAAAAACAAAGATATTCCAAATAGTAATGGCCTCCAAATCACCTTTGCCTGTCTGACTGGGGTGTCTGAAGTTGAGCATTACTAGGACATGGGACTAAATATTTCCCCAAGGGCAACAGCTGTTTGGGTCAGCCAAGCTATGCAATGATAACCACTGAATTGTAACTATGCACAAAGACTTTTTAAAATAATGCTTAAGCTCTGTTTGAGTTGAGGCTTGGCCTGAGGAAAAGGAGTATGGTACAAACCACACACGAAAAAATCACTGCGTCCAAGTAAATGTGACAGCTGTCTTAATCCCCATCTCTATTTTATTCTAAGTGGATTCTTCTCACCCATCCCTTTTAGCCACCCGCAAAATGACAATGTGAAATTTATGTTTGAATAGCACCAGCAGCAGTTGATATAGAAAGAAGAGACTGCACAAAAAGCCTTGAGCTTTTGAACCCATGGCTGATAAAGCGGTTAAATGGAAATGGAATAATTATTTATTGTTGCTTGAGCTCTTTTAATCTACACAAAGAATTTAAATTGTTCTACAGCAATTTGTTCTCACATTTTGCCTCTGATTAGCAAGGGATTTCCAAGGCCTGGCACTGGATATCTATTGGCTTAGCCTTCCCAAATCTTCCAGTGACTCCCATCATTCACAATTAGCACTTCCCTTGGTTGGAGGAAGGGAGTTCCAGAACAATGCATACAGAAGGTATAATGATGGGGAAGATTGCCTTATCTGGAATGAAAACCAGGCCTGGTGTATACACAAGTTGTGTTCTGGCACGGAGAGACTGGATTCCCTGCCCTGCACTATTGCCATAGATGGAAACAAAAGCAATGGAATTCAGACCACTTGCTGAATTCGGATGATTTTTGAATCAGTCCCTCAAACTATCTATGGTCCAAGAATTCCTGCACTAGCCTAGAAATCGCTTGAGATAGCTATTGCTCTGGGCATTCAACATGATAGCAGTGTTCCAATATCTAAGGGGCTGCCACAAAGAGGAAGGGCTCAACTTATTTTCCAAAGCACCTGAAGGCAGGACAAGAAGGAATGGATGGAAGCTAATCAAGGAAAGAAGCAACCTAGAACTAACAAGAAATTTCCTGACAAAACAACCAATCAGTGGAATGACTTCCCTCCAGAAGTTGTGGATGGTCCAACATTGGAGGTTTTTAAGAAGAGATTGGACAATCTGAAATGGTATAGGGCTTGAGCAGGGGGTTGCACTAGAAGACCTTCAAGGTCCCTTCCAACTCTTCTTATTCTGTTAAGAGGGGAGGAAAAATTCATTGATTTAAAGAAGATATGAAAATATGCTGCACCTTCAAGGATCTTGGTCTGCCCTGCATAATCTGCTAGCTCTGAGCCCATTTTTCTGCAAGCATCAAGAGACTGACTGACCCACTGAGTACAGATAGTCCTTGATTTATGACCACAGTTTATTTTATTTATTTATTTATTTATTTGAACTTATTAGTCGCCCCCTCTCCCCACAGGGACTCGGGGCGACGTACAAAAGCAACAATCAAAACAGTATCATATAGAGGAGGTAAAAATAAATAAATAAATTACAATGCTTAGAAAAAGTTAAAACCCCAATAACATTAAAAATTTAAAAACCTAATTAGTTGAGCCTAATGTTTCTATTGTCAAGTGAGACATTTGTTAAGTGAATTTTTACCTCATTTTATGACCGTTCTTGCCACAATTGTTAAGTGAATCGCCACTGCAATTGTTAAGTTAGTGAATCTGACTTCCCCTTTGACTTTGCTTGTCTGGGTTAAAAAAAAAGGGTAAATCACGTGATCCCAGGATACTGCAACTGTCATAAATATGAGTCAGTTGCCAAGCTTCTGAATTTTGATCCTGTGACCATGGGGATGCTGTAATGGTCGTAGGTGTGAAAAATGGTCATAAGTCACTTTTTTCAGTGCTGCTTTAACTTTGAACAGACACTAAATGAACTACCTGTTGATGTTGATGACTACCTGTATTTCAGCTGATTTTTGTATAAGGTAATTTGTATACCTATATGAAACTGACTATCTGCATGGTTAACATTTTTCTAAATAGCATAATTGTCTTTATCTGAGGGATTCAATACTTTTCATACTGGAAGCTCCAGGATGGAGGGATGAAGTTTCCCATTTGGGAGTACTTTTTGTTTAAAATGAATTTCATGGCAGCTGGATATGTCATGTTCAAAGTTCTCTGAGGGAGCCTCTTCTCACAATACAGTATTTGTATTAATATTGAATCTACAGGCATGTGACAGATGATTCAGTACAACTCATATAGAGCCCTGATTTAGCTAGATGTTGCTTGATATGCCTGAAGCCATAAATATGGAAGGAGAACGTTGTACTCTATCTCTCATCATCCTGGAATCCTGGAATCCCACAGAGGGTAGGGGGGGGGAAGCTGCTGTTTATGCCCATTTATACTTGTTCTGGATGACCTCAGATCACGCAGAGGGTCACAGCACAGCCTGAATCACTAGGTGGACATGTCTGCAGCTTTCCTACCCACGTTTCGACTGCACTCTGGAATCCTTTCCAAAATTTCACGTGCCGCACTTCCACTGAAACAATCCAATCGTTCGTTCATTCATTCCATCCCAGCGAATTGCTCAACCTTCTGGAATTAAACCAAGCAGCCTTGCCCATTTGTAGCTTACACTGCTAACCATTCACCCAATTATTTGCCAATCCTATTGCCTAATATCTATTAGGCACCCAATTATTTGCCAATCCTATTATTATCCATTATTCTAGCCAGTAATGGAAACTTATACCTCCTTTTTTACCACCTCAGAAAAGATGAGCAAGAATAGAAAATTGGTTTTTTTTAAAAAAAAATCCCCTCCCTGATACACAAAAGAAAATCATTTGCAGACAATCAGTCTGCAAATGGTTATTAAGCACAATATCCCAGATTACCAGTGAGTAAAAGGTGATTTGTATTCACACTTTACATGTAGGGGGGGCAGGGAGCAGCCACTTTTCCTGGATGCCATTAATCCAGAGGATAATATGGATGGATGGCATTCCTGCACCAGAGCCACCTCCTGCCACTTCTATTTCCCTCTGGTGTCTCCCATGATCGTCCTCTATTCATCTGGCAATTACCAAGCGAGGGGCTTATGTTGTTAGCGCGGCAGGGACCCAGAGAACAGCAACTAGGATGCAGATGGAGCCAAGGGGCAGCTATAGGGAGCTGAATTATTTAAGAAGGGAGGGGGAAGGGAGATAGCAACCTGTCAGCCAGGGCTTGGGGGAGGGGGGAACCCCCACAGGGGACAGGCTAGAATTTTGATTAGCCTTCCGAGGAAGGTCAAGGCAGAGCAAACAAACTGGGGACCGGGGGCAGGAGGAAATCATAGGTGGCTGAAAAGAGAAGCAATTCTAATCATGTGCCCATTCAAATCACAGAATGGAACAGAGGTCGAGAAACTGGATGTATGTCCAAAAAGCCCAAGGATAACCATGAGAACAATCCAGTACAACCGTATCTTTGTCAGAAATTAAAATCTTCATGCAGAATACCAAAGAAGTCTGCCATTTCTGAGGTGCCTTTTCCCCCAACACTTTCTGGTCAAGCTAACCAGATTGGGAGTCTTTGAACATCTCTGTCAAAACCCTGCCAGGATAGTCTCTTGACTATGACACACACACACAAACACACACACCTCCAAAGTGTGTGTGTTTCCCAGATCTCTTAAGCCTCTTCATCTTCTTCACCCACAAAAAGTCTCAAGCAAACACTTAGTGTCAGGAAGGGAGTTTTTGTAATGGAACTCTAAAGCATTTCATTTAAATAAAATAAATAAATAAAATAATTTAAATAAAATAAATAAATAAATAAAATAATATAAATTTAAATAAATAAAAGCATTTCACCTACTACAGGAGAAGTCATGATATAAATAAAAAGAAATAATAATTGGTAGCAACATCAGAGAGTTCTGTTAGAGGAGACTAGGAATTATGGACATTCTTCACATGCATTAGATTCTCCAGGATAATTTATGGAGATTGTCAGTTTGAGAGATTGTCAATTCGGGAGAGCCTTCTTCCAGGTACTGGGTTAGCTCAAGAAGCAGACACACTGATTCCAGAAGAGGCAACCGGATACTCTGAGCCCAGGCAGACATGATTATCCCTCTCTTAATTGCCCAACGTATAATTGGCAAGCATCAGTGGCTGTGTGCCTCCGAGTCTGGTGTTTCCATTTTATTTAGTTTTGTCATTGTGCTAAAAGCCTCAGCATACTATTCCATTCTGTGATGGGTTTAAAAAGCCCTTTTAAAATAGCATAAACATTGTACCGGGAAACAGCAGTGATTATGGAGTGTTTTCTTTTTGTCAAACCTGAAACATTTGCCATGCCATTTAATTGATTTTTTTTTAGAAGGGGGGAAAAACCCTATCAAAAATAAGATGATTGGGAAAAGAACAGTGTACTCACCCCTTCGGAAGTGGAAAGATCAGGAAAATCCATGTTAGAGTTGACTTTTAAAGAATTAGGCCATGGAAACAATGAACCCACAAATGACAGAACCTGACTATTGGAAGCACAGAGGTGGAACCCATCCAGCAAACCCTGTCTTCTGGTTGTCAACTGCCAGTGATTTAATGTGAGGTGTAAATTCACATCAGTGATGCCTCCCACTAGAAAATGCAGTTAACCCACGGATTCTAATTAACCTGCTTGTGAACTGCAGACTTTGTGAGTGAAAGATCTGGCCTAATTTGGGGTATTTGTTTCGTTCTTCACAGAACCTAGTTTTTAGAACATGAGGCCTGGAGCAAATTTCTAAGACACAAAAAGGGTCTTTGGCTGGCTCTAAAGTGCTGAACTATTTTTGGTAGATCAATGTGTTGCATATTTTCTTTATATATCATAGTATCTCAAGTTAAGGCAGTGCTTCTCAATTATTTTCTGTCATGCCCCCCCTAGGAAGAAGAAAACATTTCGCCCCCCCCCCCCGCGCGACTGTAAATAGTATCATTT
Source organism: Natrix helvetica (assembly GCF_964273705.1). NCBI lineage: Eukaryota > Metazoa > Chordata > Lepidosauria > Squamata > Natricidae > Natrix > Natrix helvetica. The sequence continues at coordinate 197,205,104 of NC_138548.1, forward strand.
GTCTATAAAATTGTTATAAGTACACCTCTGCATAACATAGCACACCGGTCTTTCCTCGTCTCCCACCGTAGTCACATGCTTTCTTTCCTCTTTCCCTCTTACTTGTCTATCCTTCCTTCCACCCTCCCTTCCTCCTTCCCTTCCTTCCTGCCTCCCTTCCAGTTCCCTCCTTCCTCTTTCCTCCTGCCTGCCTGCCTTCTTTCCCTCCTGCTTATCTATGCTTTCTTCCTTCCTTGCACCTCCCTCCCTTCTGCCTGCCTGCCTTCTTTCCTCTTTCCCTATCCTCCTATCCTTCCTTTCTCCCTCCCTCCTTCCCTGCCTCCCTTCCAGTTCCCTCCTTCCTCTTTCCTCCTGCCTGCCTGCCTTCTTTCCCTCCTGCTTATCTATGCTTCCTTCCTTCCTTGCACCTCCCTCCCTTCTGCCTGCCTGCCTTCTTTCCTCTTTCCCTATCCTCCTATCCTTCCTTTCTCCCTCCCTCCTTCCCTGCCTCCCTTCCAGTTCCCTCCTTCCTCTTTCCTCCTGCCTGCCTGCCTTCTTTCCCTCCTGCTTATCTATGCTTCCTTCCTTCCTTGCACCTCCCTCCCTTCTGCCTGCCTGCCTTCTTTCCTCTTTCCCTATCCTCCTATCCTTCCTTTCTCCCTCCCTCCTTCCCTGCCTCCCTTCCAGTTCCATTCTTCCCTCCTTCCTTCTGCCTCCTTCCTGCCTGCTTGCCTTCTTTCCTCTTTCCCTCCGGCGTGTCTGCTTTTCTTTCCTTCCTTCCACCTCCCTTCTGCCCTTCTTCCCTCCTTCCCTGCCAGCAGCTCCTCCAGCATCCCAGCTGGAAGCAGCAGCACAACAGTTGCCATTACCAGGGGCGAAGGGGTGGCGGTGGCAAGATCGGGCGACCGCCGCCCCTTTGTCCCTTCCCCAACAGCGGCTGTTGCGCTTCCGCTTCCAGACGGAATGCTGGCGGTAGAGCTGCTGGCGGGGAGGCGAGCTACGCGGTGGCGAAGATGGGCGGTCCCATGCTTCCCTCCCTCCCACCCCCGCCCGAGCAGGCTTCTTGCACAGCTCCAGCCCGCGGCTCCAATGAAAATCCACAGTCCGAAGTGCTGCCACTTCCAGGCGGGATATATTATGCCTCGCCCACGCCTTCGCCGCCGTTGCACCCAGATGGAAAGGGAGCCTTCGTGCCCCCCTTTATGGAGCCTCGCGCCTCCCCAGGGGGGCGCGCCCCACTATTTGAGAACCGCTGAGTTAAGGACAGATTATCATGGAGAAAATCTACGTATGTGGTCTCTAAAAGTTGACACTAACTTAATGGTACAACATCAATCAATCTTAATAATAGCCATGTGAGGAAGTTCAGCATTATTACCTCTATAATTAGAATTTAGGCATTTATTAAATCTCATGGATGCAAAAGACTTGAACTAGGAATATTCAGGTTATACCAGCCCTTGATAGACAAACAAACTCTCAGATTTACTATGTTATATTCACAAAAAATTCAAAAGCATAAGATTTAAATAGTCAAAACTTTCAACTGAAAAAGATTAACAAACAAAAGAGCCAATTGGGCAAAATTTGCTACTCGGCATACCTTTGAAATTCCCAGTGTTCATTATTCATTTGCTAAAAAAATAGTGATGCTTCCAACTCTCATGATTGCACAGAAGAAAAACAATCACAGTCTATTGTTAGAACTTGAATTACTAGCCCAAGCCCAGGGTTTAGGCTTCATCAAAACTTATCCCCATGCTATATACTTTCACAGCATGTGTCTGGGGCAGCAATTGCATTCTCAATGTATTCACTGCTAACGGAAATAGCTAACTAACCTTGGCAGCATTCTGGTCATCACCATTGGGCTCCACTGCACAATGCCCAAGAGACAATGCTTCAATGATTCAAGAAGACCAAGTTCACAAAAAGGACTTCGCACAGGTCTACGAAAATCACAGTCTTCCTAGGCAACATTGGCACCACAACTGCTCTAGATAAAGCCACATATTTACTCTCTGGATCTAGATCATGATGTGATGCTATTTAAAGGATTAATAGAATGCATAGAAATGGCCCATAGTAAGCAAGGCAAGCCTAGCATTTTAGGCTGCTGAGGAGATCACTGATGGCCAACCGGGTGAAATAAAAGGCAGCTCTGGTTTACAGAATCGAGGCCACTCTTTCATAAAAGCTGCTTCACTAAAATAATGTGAGAGATCATCTTTCAACAGCTCCAGTTCTTTTAAATGAGGCTGTTTGGGCACGAAATCCCAGTCAATAAGCCCCAAGCTCATCATTCTGATAATTTTATTATTTTTAGATGTTTGTGGGCATCCAATTGAATCTTCTACCTGTATCAGGTAACACACGCATACACCAGTCATTTATCCAAATTATGCACAGCCACTCCACCTTCTTATTCTCCACTATTTTTGTTGAGCCAGCCCTTCTTCATGTATTGTAACCCTCTCTTTAACCTTTTTCTTATTTCTTTTGCTTTTTATATTTCCATCCTGGAAGCAGGGGAATCAACAAAAGACATGGCAAGCCTTGTCAAAAGCTCCTGTCACAGGAACTAGAGGAGAAAAAGATAATAAGAGGCAGAGTGAGCCTAAAAGATGGGCAGGAGAAGAGATTGTATGTCAGGCCCTGATCAACTGCTTGGAGATCTTTGAGGGAGCTCAAATGTCACTACATTTAGGCTTTCTTCTAAACCTTTCTTTAAAAAAAAACATAATAGAGGCAAAATCCCCATAGGACTAAAAAAAAAAAAAGTCCTTTTAATTAAGACTACCAATAGAAATTGTCTAACTTTAAATGGATTAATCAAATATTTATATTTATATTAAATAAATGTATGTGGCCACCCAACTCACACATGATGACTCCTGGTGGCTTGCAACATTAAAAATATACAACATAAAACCCACAGTTGTCTTTTCTTTATACTTTAGTTCAGATGTTACAAAAATACTGTAAAACAGACGCACACAAAGCCAGACCAAACGAAGTCCCCAAACTGGACTTACAGCATGTGCTAAGATATGATTTTTATGGACAGCATCCTAAATGCCATCTAGATTTCCAGTTATGATCTGAAGATAGCAGACTCTCGTCTAGCTGACATAGGCAACGTATAGACCTTCTTACTAAGGTAATTTAAGGGTTGTTAAATTGCCTAATTTGTACAATTTAATAAAATGGAAGCTGTTGCTTCTTCCTAGAAGGAAAAGTAAACTCTGATAAGTAAGTAGATCATGCCGCACTGTAACACAAGAAAAAATTAAAAAATGATAATAATTGATCCCCAGCACCAGTGTTATTTCTCCTTCTAAATTAGCTGGCTTACTATTACCAGCCCTGATGCCCTCTAGAGGATATACATAGCATCTGTTTAATATCCATCAAGTGAAGCTCTTCACATCATTTTGAATTGACTGGGTGTCTTGCACTTTCACTGGGAAATTTAATCACGGTATCAGTGTTTTGAAACAATAAAAGGTCAGAGGGAATTAAGACTGTTCAACACAAGGTTCAAATTTACCCATGGCAGAGGATGGGATTTTAAACATTATGTGACTGTCAACACAAACACATTCCTCCTTTCAGCTCCTTCCATGTTCAAATCAGTTCCTTCACCAATCAGAGCCTGGCTGCTATGCTCAGCACTTAAAATGGTCAAGATAACTACCTACAAACAATGATCTTAATGCAAATTGAGATTGACTAAGTCTCGCTGCTCTTAATACATAGCAGTTACCATTCTAATCATTTGATCTCAATGAGTTTCTCACAAAGAGCAATTTAAAAAAAAAAGAATTTGCCCCTCCACTGACTCCTTTTTGTTGTTGTTCTATGCTATTAGCAGTTTATTTTAATTAATTATCAGGGAATACATGGTGCAACCAATTGCCTCTAGCAAGTGGGATAATTCCCTTACTCTCTTAGCAGATGATAAGGCTGCAGAACCTCTAGGAAGCTTTCTAATTCTATGATTTTAGGGTTCTCTGATTCCACAATTCTGTGCAAGGTAAATTCGCTTGTAACGATTTTAGTGTTTAGACTATGTAGAGATTTTAGTGTTTAGATGTAGAGATTTTAGTGCTTAGACTAAATGTAACATTTCTAATACTACCCTAAGTTCTGTAAATTCTTTGGATCAGGTTGGTGTGGTTTAATTGTTAATCTACAGTATAATGATCAGATTAGAATCTTTTCTCTCAGGAGTTTAGGGTAATGCAGTTCAGATCTATTTTTTATTCTCACAATAAGCACAGGTTAAGTGGAAGGTAAGTTACCCAGCCAAATCCATCCAATGAGTTCTGCAATTATCTGTATTTGCAAAATCCACTTACAAATGGATAACTTAATCATGGTTTATTCCATTAGTCACATTTTCTGGATTTACAAGGCACACTAAATCAAAACCTAGCCAGATAGGCCGGACTTTTTGCAGCACACAAAACTAAGATTAGTTAGTTGATGCATTGGTGTTTTGCAAACACTGGTACAGATAGTCCTTGTTCAACAAGCACAATTGGGACCAACAATTGTTATTAAGTGAAGTGATCACAAGTGATACCACAACGATGCTTATGATTTTACTTCAGCTTTCTTTTGCTTTACCTGCAAACGTAAATGTGAGGATTGGTCATAAAGTTACTTTTTATTTTTACAGCATCATAACTGTGAATGGTTGCTAAATGAGGCAGTTGCTAATCAAGGATCAATCTGTAATGATGATTTGAGGCCAGGGCTTCCCATTCCAACTGTATACCATGATTTTCGAAAGCATCTGCATTGATAATGTACTACGCTTGTTTCATTTCAGGATACAATAAGTCCATTTAAATGGGACGTAGAAAAGCTTAAGGTGGTATAGAAAGCCACTTAACAGACAGTACATTCTATTGTGGTGGCTATGTGGTCAGAATCCTGGGTGTTGAAATCCCATCCCATCTAGAGGTCAACTGGTCGGAGTGGACTGCAGAATTGATGCTATCAGTGACTTGTGAATCAATAACTTACTGCATTGCTGATGAGAGCCTGAAGTTCATAGAAAATGTCTTACGTGCAGACCTTGTTTAATGACTGCTTCATTTAGTGACAAAAAACTAACTTTATGACAAATTCTTGCATTTATGACTTTTATAGGTCTGTAAAGCAAGGGAAAACTGAAGATTGTAAGTACAGTCACAATTTCATTTAGCAATCACTTCACTTAACGACTAATTAAATGAGGACTACCTAAATTTTAAGCCTTGGGCAACCTAGTAAATTAATAGCAGAGGTGAGAGTCAAATGCAAAACCTCTCCTCTGCGGCTGCCTCTCTTATTCACTGAATAAAAGTGAACCTCATATATGAAAACATTCAGAAGGCCTTTCCCCATGGCTGAGTTAAACTTTCCATCCTTCTTTGAGTCGGTCAAAAACTGTATCAACACAACATTGGCTGTCCCCATTGATGATCTTCATTCTACTAGTTATTGCTTGCAATCATCTCCAAAATAAAATGGGGACCAAGTCTGAAAGATTTTATATATCTTGTGTGTACCCTTAGAGCAGGGGTGTCCAAACTTGGCAACTTTAAGACTTGTGGACTTCAACTCCCAGAATTCCCCAGCCAGGGAATTCTGGGAGTTGAAGTCCACAAGTCTTAAAGTTGCCAAGTTTGGACACCCCTGCCTTAGAGCAAGGCTGTCAAACTCATAGCCTGCAGGCTGGATGCATCACACACTGGCCACACCCAGTGTGTGATGCATCCACACCACTAAACCGGGCGGTTTAGTGAAGGGGGGGGAGTCATAATACGTCATGTGACGCCATCGTGATGATGCAAGTTTGACACCCCTGCCTTAGAGGGTGTCATAATAAGGAGCAAAAGACAGTTTTAACAATACAATTTTAGCCCTGGTTGAATCAAGAACAGTTTTAAGCCTGTCTCATTCATGGAGTTGGGTTAAGGTAAAGACAATGTCATGAGCACTCGAATAGAAAATGTTGCCCCACAGACCCTGTTTGTGTCATGTTTAAGTGCAAGTAGAGAAAGGCTGTGAGAAAATGGACTTGGTTCCTTTTCCATTGACTTTTCAAGACTGGAAAGAGATTTGAAGCGTAATTTCGTTTATATCCTAAATCCACCTGATCCATCAGGTGTCTGCATCAGACTGGTTCATCTAATCATATATTTACTCTTTTGAGATTGGATAATCAGTTATTCCCATGAATAACATCAGCACTACCCTGCCACTGTACACAGAGACATCTAAACTGGATAGGGGTTGGACCTGTTTGATTAATGGAAATGTATGAATAAAGATGGATACACATGTTTGATTTCTATCCCACCGGTTTTTTCCTTTAATCTTGCCAATTGCCAGTTCAAGACCCCTTCCATTTTTTCCCAAGAGAAGATGGGAGTTGACATCTGGAGAAAGAAAATGGATTTTGAGTACCCTACTCACAAGCCAAAAGAATTATTGTCTGGCATTGGAAAGATGAACACATTGCCCTAAATATGCAGTGGACTGCAGAATTAATGCTACCTGCTATCTACGAACCAATAGCTCATCAATATAGATTAGTATGGATGATTGCAATGAATTATGGCTTCCATTCATTGACACTTTTATTGTACTGTTTTCATGCATGTATTTGTGACACTGAATACATGTGCTGGATGTCTTTGTTCTTTTTTCAGGTTTTTTTTTACTCAATAAAATGATTTATTGGATAAAAGCAGCAGATATAAAAAAAATCCCAAGAGAATATACTTCTTAACACAGCACTGCCTTTCTCAAAATATTTTACCTAGGCATTAAACATCTGAAGCTTTATTCTCAGTTATCCTTATAAAAGAAATTATTTGGATACCCATTTTACAGCTGAGCAACTGAGGCTGCTGGATAACAACGAGGCTCAAGCTACACAATGAATCCATGCCTACATACTTATTTTCTTATGAGCAATAAGAACCCACCATCTCCTGGTCCTTCTTTTTTCTTTGTGTATGACTGCATGTGAAAGTGTGACTGTATGAAAACATACATGTATTGGCGAGGGGAGAAGGCTTTTTTGTATTTTTAGTTTGTGTGTGTAGGAGATGACAAGCTGAGCCTGAGGGTGGGGTCAAATGCATCATCTGTTTGGAGTCACTATGCTCCAGGGGTGGGTTCCTGCCAGTTCTAAAAAGAGATTCCACAAATCTACAGTGTCGTTTAGAACCGGTTCCAGCTCCCTCCCCCTGCCTGTCCGCGCATCATCAAGATGAAGAGCGAGAGGAGGAATTCTGGGAGTTGAAGTCTACAAGTCTTAAAGCTGTCAAGTTTGAACACCCCTGGGTTTTTTTTCTAAAGGATTAGTGGTGCAAGGGTCTTGTAACTTGACAGCTTTAAGACTTGTGTGCTTCAAATGCCAGAGTTTCTCAGCCAACATTTTGGTTGTTAAGCAAGAGTGTTGTTAAGTGAGTTTCACCACATTTTACAAGTTGGCCACGCCCACCCAGTCACATGGCTGGCAAGCCACTCCCACCCGGTCACATGGCTGGAAAGCCACTCCCACCCAGTCACATGGCCAGCAAGCCACTCCCACAAAGCAGGCCACACCTACAGAAGCGGTTCTAAAAAAAATTGAAACCCACCACTGCTATGCTCCCATAAGATATCCAAGTCCACACACCCCCATGAATTCTGTTAACTCTAATCTAGAGTCAATCTGCCTTGACCATTAGTAGCTCAGATTCTTGTGTATAACTACGGTAGCATGAAATAAACTCATAGTACTTTTGAACTCTATCCTAACTCCTGGTTTCTTGCACCTGACAATGTGGAATTGTTGCCTTTTTAAAGTTTAAATATTGCTTTCTTAATGTCTATGTATAAAATGCTTAGAAAAAGAAATTTAAAAATGTATGCATGTGATGGATTGGTGGGCAGAGTCTTGAAGGCCTGACTATGGTTATCCTGGGGACCATACATTGGCACACCAAATAGTGTGTCCTTGACCTTGAGCTGAAGATGGACAATTATGTCACATTAGTGCAAATCCACGCCCAGGCTAGAGTGATTCAAATGCTTCCCTGGGACAATGTGTTCCCTCTTTACTTCAATGTGCCCATGGGATCTGAGTTCAGTGGATCTAAGGGTGTGTGTCAAGGAAGGGCAAGATCTGACCAGAAGTCCAAGCTTGTATCACATACAAAGTGACCCAAAGTCCCTGTTCATGCCAGAAATGAAAAAAAAAAAAACACCAAAGATGGGTTCCTTACAAGAGATCATGAAGGACAACTACATTTATCAGGAATAAGAAAATTAAGATGCTTGGGGCATTTCCACATGAGAGCATGTTGATCTTTTCTTTTGCCAAGTCACTATTTGGCTTCAATTAGCAGATTTCAGAATTCTTTTAAAAAACTCCAGACATGAAGTCTATCTTCCCCTCTTCTTCCTCAAAAATCTTCATATCCCACAAGATTGTTTCTGGATGTCTGAGTTGACTTTTATTTCCCTGCAAACCCGCTTGGTTAATCAGGGCACTGGGTTATCTCCTCCCCACCTTCCTGGAACAGAGCTGGGGACTGAAAGAAAGCAATTGATGCCAAAGCCGTTGTTCCCATTTCCACAAAGACTCTGAATTGGGATGCTGCTGGGCCAAATATTCTGGGCAGCGCCTGTTTTCGAGAGCCTATTTTGGGAAGCGTGGGAGATTCCTAGGGCTGGCCCAGCGTGTTCTGGTGCCTGTGGCAAAAAATCTTCACAGAATCTCATTTCCCACTAGTTCATTTAAAATACATTCTACCACACTATTCTTCTCTACCAGCCCCATTTAAATTAAAGCGCAGCTGCACACAAGCTGAGTTGTTTTTCTCTGCCATTCATTTCAATGCTACATGCCCAAGAGAAAGCCGGGCTCATTAAATTTGTTAGTTTATAGTTACCCAGAGCCAATGCTTACTGCCTGGAGGGCCACTTCATCTTCCTGGGAAGGAAACCCATCTTCCGGGGATTTCTTTATTGTTGTCAGAAACAGGTACTTCAGGTTACAATAGAAGAGAATGTAGGTACTCGGGGATGACCTGTGGGAGTGATGTTACCTGTTGGGCAATCAAATGTCTGCAAGCAAACAACCAAGATCGGAGAGTAGCAAGAATTCCACATCCGGTTATTTAGTAGGTGATACATGCTTGGATCTCTCTGGTGAGATCACGCCCTTCCTTAGCCTACTCTCTTAGGTCCACTGAAGTCAGACTCCACTCCTGATGCACAATGAAGCATGGGGAGGGGGAGCACATTGTCCCAATGGTGCATATGCATTCTGGATTGGATGCAGATTTACAAGCTATGTGATAGAATTGTGCCTCCTCAGCTCAAGGCCAGCTTCCTCACAGGACGTGCTACTATACCAGTCTATGGTCTCCAGGGTAACCATGGGGAAAAATAAGCTAACAGGCCTTCAAGACTCCACTCACCCACCCACCAACCCATCCACATACATGCATGTTTTCAAAGAGTCACAAATTCACATGGAGACCTACACAAAGGAAAGGGAGGAGCTGGAAGGAGGCACAATCTTTATTGCTCATAGGAAAATAAAACCCAAGAGAATTGGCTTCTGCTCCAACCTGCTCCAACTAGTAAATCCCCCAACATGTACACACACACACACACACACACCTTATCCAGAATCAGAAAGAGACGCACCTGGGCCCCCAATTCCCAATTCTTCCCAGTGATTTTCCTCAGCAGTGACAACAAAAACAGCCTTAATATCCCCAGCACACAAAGACCAGTCCTTCCGTTGTAGAACTGAAGGGTTAACCACACCTGACTCTCTTTCCTCCATTGACTTCATTTGCAAAAGAAAACATGCAAATCCCAACAAGGAAGGGGAAAAATACCAAGAGAAAAGAAGGCCCTGATTACGATTATGGGGTGGGGTGAAGGTGGGGATGGGGATGGGAAGAAATTGTCTCTGAATCTAAACAGGAGGCCCTTATAATTCTCACTTGAAGACTAATGTCATCTTTTCAATTTATATGTCCAATCCTTCCATTTGGGGGCAGGGAGAACTGAACCACAAAGTTGAGGATTGTCCTTCTCCCTCCGAAAATCTCCTGTCGATATATGTACCCGCCCCAACCCTTTGTATCCTAACCATTCTCTCTCAGCAGCAGCTTCCCCAGTACTGTATATTTTGCTTTCCACAGAGTTCTCATTATCTTCTGTCCTGCAGATGATGGGAGCTGTAGTTTTGGGGATGCTGCATCTGTATGATGACTAGTTTCAGGACTGAATTTAAAGATAAGGAAAAGGGTATAGCAGAAAATTCCTCTTCTTTAAAACTACCTGAAAAGAGCTCATCCTCACTTTATTATCTTGTTACACCTCCTTCATAAGAGATGCTTAGAGGGTTGGACCTCAAATTGAGAGGAATCCCAAACACAATGGTAATATAGGATAATAGGAATCTTAAATATATGCAACTGTCTTTATAATGGAGCATGTTAAGAGTTCTGTAAGAGGAAAATTTTAGTGAGGAGATTAAGAGTTTGCAAGAGGAAGCTTAAATCACACCTAGCCAAACCGCAGAATTGAAGACAGGAAACTTAGATAGTTTTGCAAGTACCTGTGACTTACTAGAAAAGCCACATTTTATTTTAGCTTTGAGAGAAGGAAAAGGGAGGGCTTGTGGGGGGTGGGTGGGGAGCCTGTCAGATCTATAATAGTTTTGCAAACGAATCCTTCGGGATTCAGTCGGTGCTTTCTTGTGTTGCGACTGAATCTTGCGCAATAAACCTTTTCTGTTTGATCCTGGAATTCCGTGTCAGTTCCTATATTCCATAATAATGGGGCAGCTGACTGAACATTGTGAATACATTATTGTTTTCACACAAAGAGCAACCTAAAGACTAGACTGGAAATGTATTTTGCTGTATCACTGGTTGGCATTGGTATAAAACTGAGAAGCCAGGCTTCACATTCTAAGTCAAGGCTTTTGCTAAATGTGATTTTAAGGCAGTCAACAATTCTCATGTAACCTACTTCTCAAATTTATTGTGAGAATAAGAGAATAACAGAGAGAAGTCTACTGATGCCATCTTGAATTAGTTATCAGAATGGAGATGGATAAAAATAAATAAATGCATCAGTCCTGGGCATTTTATTTTTCCACACTACTCACCCATGCACTGATGATGTTACCTAGCCTGATAATGAAACATCAGCAGAAAATAACCAAGTTTGAAGAACATGAGGAATCCATCAGTTCAACCCAGAGTTACATATACGCTTTATTATTGGATTCTGGATTCTGAAATGTCTATATTTTTAACTCAAGATAGAGAGAAAAAAAACATTCTGAGGTTTCTTAATTTATTCGTCTAAAATACTTTTTGCCATTTGGAGCTGGCCGTAAACCATTCTGGAATATATTGGTTTTGAGAAAAACCTAAGTACATTATGATTTATTGTTTTATTTTTATCTTTTAATCAGCTTTTGGGTGACCTTAGGAACATGGCAAGCAGAATACCTCCCTGAAACAAATAGAATATTTCCATTTAATTAAAAAATAATTATTTTTAGATCTTAAGGAGCCAGCCACGTTCTCTTAAACAAGTTAGGGAAAACATGCAGGATATGGCTTCTAGAATTCTTTCAACCCCTTTTCCTAGCAATGTTTCCACTGTACTTTTTTCTGTATAATAAAATGATGGGTTGTTTTGCATTTATGTGTCTGCTTTTCCTTCACGTTGCAGCTGTGTGCTCTGTTCTGGGTCACGTACTCAAAAGAGAGGGAGAGATGGTAGCATTCTGAATGTTTTGCTGTCCAACTCCTCCCATTGGCAAACTTGAGACAATATTTTTCTTAATTTTCTTTTTTTTTCTGCTCACAACCCCAAGTTGAATCCAGCCCATTTTCAAATCCATTTTTTCTTTTGCTGGCTTCTCCCACCTTGACCAATACAATCCCATTCTAGTCACTTGGTGGAGAGTTATTCTTCTGGCCAACAGATGGACGGGGTCGCAAGCTCCTTCACATTCCACTGAGTTTGAAAGAGCAAAAACCTCAGGGTTACTTGGTGGCTGGCCAAAGTGGCTGCTTGCGAAAAACAAAGAGTGTTTGGCTTTCTAATCTTTCAGTCTTCTCCACTGCCAACCCAATTCACTCCGAGCTCTGAGAACGGATGTCCAGTGAGATCTAGTATGAATGCTCAAGGTTATTCAGAGTGAGGGAATATCATCCAACAAACACATTCAACATCTTTTACACTCCCAACTTAAAAAGGATGGATCCACTGTGGGCTCCTTGTATGTTTCAATGGGCATTTAATTGATTGAAAATAAGCTTAAGGTTCTGTTCAGAAATGGGAATTCAGAACTCCCTCCCACCATCTGAGGCTAATGGTGTGAGTGGGTCCTCTGATCTCAAAATACTGAAGTATCACTTGTGTTTCAAAACAATGCAGATTAAAACAGGGCAGTCTTATGAGATTCTTTTGCCAGACATGGGTAGAGACCATGTGACCAACATGGCCCTTTGAAAGCTGAATTTCAATCCCTCTTGAGAAAGACTGGTCAATCCCTCATTTTAGGAGGAGGCATCCATCTTGAGAGAACATTAATTTATTTCCTTATTTTAATCTTGATTTATTTCTGTTGTTGTGCTTATAATTTTAATGCATTAGAGTCTTTTATGTTGGCTGGGCTATAAAACTTTGCAATAAATAAATAAATCTATAAATGGAAACATAAAGGCCTAGTTCTGCAAGATTATTATTAATTCAAAAGCAATCAGTGTTTGCATGGATACACAGTTTGGTGTAGTATTAAAGGGACCAGGCTAGAAATTAGGAGACCATGAGTTCTAGCTCTGACGTAGGCACAAAGTCAGCTGGTTGACCTTGGACCAGTCACTTTCTTTCAGCCCTAGGAAGGAGGCAATGGCAGACAACTTCTGAAAAACCCTGCCAAGAAGACTACAGGGACTTATCCAGTCTCCAATGTGATTGAACAGAACAAAAAAAAAAGAGTTTGCACATTATACACAGCAAGGACATAATAATCATTAGCAAATTTGAAGTTTGTATGACAAGATCTCATTTACCAATTCTGGAGTTTGCAGGTAAATGAAAGTAACATAAAATACATGATACTGAACATCTTGTCTTTTATTCCAAAAGAGACATGAATTATATAGATTGTAACTATATTAGGATTATGTCAGCCACATGCAAAAAATCATTTTGAGTTTCATTTGGTCTTTTCTTGTTTCTGCATCCTGCTTTCCTGATCCTGATCTTGTTAGGCTTGGAATGGACCTCCTAGTTCTGGAAGAAAGATTCAGTGAAGGGGATCTGAGGGAGAAAATCCAGTGCTAGCACACAAACCAAAATCTGCAATCTACTTAGGCCCCTAAAGACTCAAGTTACCCTTTCTATTAACTTGCTCCATTGGTTTGCCTAGATGCTGACAGAAAATTGCAAATATTGGTAATAGCCCATATATTACTGCAGCAATATAGTATTAGTATCTTTTGACAGGAAATTGGGAAGTGAGTAACCACAAAAGTCTGGCTTTCATAGATACTAGTAGTCCTTGACTTGCGACCGGTCACTTAGAGGTCTTCACCATCAGTGGTGAAATTCAATTTATTTTACTACCGGTTCTGTGGGTGTGGCTTGGTGGCTGTGGCAGGGGAAGGATACTGCAAAATCTCCATTCTCTCCCCACTCTGGAGGCAGTCAGAAGTGGTATTTGCCGGTTCTCCAAACTACTCAAAATTTCTGCTACTGGTTCTCCAGAACCTGCTGAATTTCTCCCCTGAGTCACATGGCTACATTTCAAGCATTGGCAATGGAGTTACGTTTATGGGCAATTGCTGTGTCCTACAGTCACAGGATCACAATTTATAACATGTTTGCCAGAAACCAACATTTACTTCCAGGTTTTGCCAAAAGCATCCCATAATGAACAAGGGGTTCGCTTAATGGGTATGGCATTTGCTTAACAACCACAGCAAAATAAATGATCATAAAATTAGGTTGATCACATAATTACCCACTTACAACCATCATGACGTATGACTGTAGTGAGCAGGGTTCATTACAGTCATAAGTCGAGGACTACCTATATATCCTTTGCTAACTGTATATCCCACAGTAAACATACTAATTAGTCCTTGTTTAACAACCACTCATTCAGCAACTGTTTAAACTTATGTCAGTACTGAATGAGTAGTAGTTACAATTGGACCTAGTACTTATGGGTGGCAAAGTATCCCTTCAGTCCCACGATTGTGATCCAGGCTCTCCATGCCTGCCTTGAGATTACAATGTTGCAACATCCTGCAGTCACATGATCACACTTTGTGACCTTCCAAGCTGACTTCCCACAAACAAAAGCATTGGGGAAGCTGGCAGGATATCGGAAGCCACAGTCACATGAGGTCCTTGCTTAATAACCAACAATGCTTGCTTAATGACAGCAACCAAGACTGCTGGAATTGTCACCTGGTTTTTTCAATTTTGTGTCACTTTGTGTCACAGTGGAGTTTTTGAGCCCAATTACTGTGGGCAAATGAGGACTACCTGTAAAGTCAATTCTTGTTATCAAAACAGCTTGATAACTGACACATCAACTGTACTTATTATACAATTATATAAAGGCTGTTTATACCCTCCTTCAGTGGGCAGAACCTTGTGATCTTCTCTAATGCAGTTCAATATAAACTTGGCTTAAGCAGAGCATATAGTGTCCACTCATCATTGGGTTTGGAGAAATTTCCCCATCATATCTTGCTTCCCAGGAGAATCCGTTTCTCCTACCAACAGAACAGGAGAAAGAGCCATTTACCAGCCAATTACTTTCTCCTTTCTCTCCCACTTGTTCCTCTATGCTAAACTGCTGATGTGTAGTCCTTCCAGCTGGCTTCCCCACCCTGCTTCCCATATATCTGTGGCACATTCCACCCACTCTGTTTGAGATCCCACCAGTCTGCCTGATGTCCAAATGAAGCTTGTTTTGTAGAAAGGATGCCCCGAGGCTGGGTCAGTCTGATGGCACAGCAGCGGAAACTTGGGGACCACAAGCAGTCCAGCGAACAGCACATTATTAATGTATAACAAGGGACCAATTGTTCTGGACCCAGATTCCAGAGTAGTGATAGCAGCACAAGACACAGAATGACTGCAGAGCTTCCAAATAAGCTCCAAGATCCCATCCCACCATTCTGTTCTTTTTTCAGAGGCCCGATTAAAATCTACATAGAGTTTTGACCTTTTGTTCATTTTGGATACTTCTGTTCTAAGTAAATATTAACTGTCCTAGAAGGCTATGATAATCGATTGTGTACATTTAATTCGCAGACAGTTGAGTACATGTTTTTTGCTTTCCGGATGGGCTATAGAGTGCACATACCAGGGGTGGTATTCAGCAGGTTCAGCAGGTAGCGTACATTTTGAGTCGTTCGGAGAACCGGGAAATTCCACCTCTGACTGGCCCCGCCTCCACCTATTCTCTGCCTCCCGAGTCCCAGCTGATCGGGAGGGAATGGGGTTTTTGCAGTATCCTTTCCCCTGCCTCACCCACACCCACCAAGCCACATCATGCCCACTAATCTATACCCACAGAACCTGTAGTAAAAAAAAATGAATCCCACCACTGTCACATACATCTTAGAATTAATACGACATATTACTGGAGTAAAGTTGTTATCGAAAATAACGTTTGGCAGATTTTTCAGGCCTGGCCTAACGCAATCCAGAAGAGGGGACCTTCTGGCTTTCCAAATGTAAAGAAACTACAGTTCTCAGAAGCCTTAGCCAGCATGTCCAGTTAAGAAGGATGCTGTAACTGTGGTTCAACAGCTACTGGAACACTAACACTTCCCAATCCATAATACTTAATATCGGCAGCTTTTTGGGACTGCAAAACCATGCAGGAACCAAGCAGATTACTCTACATGAGAAGAACCAGCTACCCCAGCCCCCACTTTCTAACTCAAAAACCATCGAATAAAAGGCTAGAGTGCTTCAAAATAAGCCTTTTGTATGTAGTCATAACATTTTACAACAATTTCAGGCACACCGACTTCCATTTGTAACCCTCCTATATTATTCTACCATTTCCCCCACTTTTTTCCTTGTCGTGAGAAATCCACGGGGAGCATGAAATTGGTGCATAATTCATATTAACTGTCCATGCTAGGAATTCTCTGCTTATAAACATACAGGTCCTTGGGGGTAGAGAAGTACAGCTTTCTTATCTTTATCCTATACAAGTGGATTTGCCCCTAAGAGGTGGGAAATGGGATTGCAGAAGGAAAATGTACAAGGGGCAAATACTCCAAACAAACCGCATTATCAGTAGGATCAAAAAACATGAAAAGAACCAAGGAGATGCCTCAGAGATTTCAAGGGCTGCCAATGTATATTGCCAGACAGAAGTGTAGAAACAAAATTAAGTTTTGCCTACAGCATAAGTTTATTTCAAAGAGTTTTGGGTGTCTGGTCCTGACCACATCATGTAATTAATGCTTCCCCCCCCCCCCCAGAAATAGAATTTCTGGACAAATCAGGAATATAACAAAGAGCAGAATGTGGAGAGTTACAGACATTTGTATCCAGTTGAATGGATGGATTGTGCTATTATTTGAACAAAAATGTGACACTCTGTCTTCCCAGATCTGATAGGCCATTTACATTCTGGCTGGAATTCTATTTTTGTATGTGACAAGTTCATTTAAGAGGGAAAGATTTGGAAATGGCATCCGAAGATTTTGATTCACATAAGCATACACATAGAACAAATCAGTTAATCCTAAAGGCAGTCAGCTCTGACTGTTCTTTGGAAGGACGGATGATGGAGCTGAAGCTCAAATACTTTGGCCACCAAAGTATGAGAAGTGAAGACTTACTGGAAAAGACCCTGATGTTGGGAAAGATTGAAGACAAAAGGGACAGCAGAGGATGAGATGTTTAGATAATTTCAGTGATGCAATGAACATGAGTTTGGCCAAACTCTAAGAGACAGCAGAGGACAGAGGGGCTGGCAAGCTATGGTCCATGGAGTCATAAAGAAGCAGGCATGACTTAGTGACTGAACAACAACGAAAATGCAAGGCAATCTCCCCTAATATAATATGTTGAGAACTGTATAAAATTGTGATTGCTGTTGATTTCAATAGGTCCTGCCTAGGCTGAGCTTTGCAAAGAAGATCATGAGTAGCAATTTTACTATTGCTTCAATTGCTCTCTACCCCAATATATCTGTGATGTTAGTCATTTCCAGCTAATCAAAGGCTTAACCAATTCTCTCCCACTTCAGAAAGCTTTCCTGCTTGATCACCTGTAGACAATCAGAAACCAAGCAGTGGATGCTTTTCTAGACTAGTGATAGAGATATGGGTAACCTGAAATGGGTAACCTGAAAGCTGAAATGGGTAACCCCATAACTCTATTTCAGCCCTTTCAGCCTTCAGTTGGCTTGTGCCTTTTTTGCTATCTGGATAGTTGGTCAGGCTAGCTAGGGCAAGCTGCAAGTATATGTACACAGCTGTCAGTATTTGAGAAGTACTCTTCCAATATTATCCACAAATGAAAAGGACCCAGTGGAGCAGTGCAGTATCATCTGCAAGGTTGGGGGAAGCTAAAAATTCTCATTTCTCTGGTAGCTTCTCTGAGGGGAACAGTAAAAAGAAATCATCACTCTTGGAGCATCCCTTTTAACTGTAATAAAATTAAAGGACACAGGCACACAGGAGAGGAGTGGGGAGGGGGCAACCTATAGTACCCTTTATCCCTCTTTTTTCGAGTCCCATCTTATTTCTGCAGAGGCTGAGGAAGGGATCATGGAGATTCAAGGCAGGACAACCAGCAGGGGATAGCAGGGCGAGTCATGAGGTCTCTGGTTACATTTAATGGATGTGCAGGTGCAGCCCTGGTGGAGCTGTGGACCTGGGTGACATCAACTCAGCAGCCATTCAGAAGAAAACCCGAGGCTGCGAGTTAGCTGGAGATCCATGAATCCCAGTCTCTTCCTTGCCGTTTTGCCCCCAAACCCAGAGGAACAGGGACCCTTAGTCTCCAGTCCTGTTGCTGCTTTGGGAAACGCCAAAGCTGGTGACAGTATGGCCACTGGCTTAGGAAACGGATTCCCTGGAACAAAGGGGCTTTCGTGGAAAACAAGAGAGACTGGGATCTAATGCAGAAGGAAGAGACAAGAGCAGAGTTAGTAAGATGGAGAGAAGGCTGGTGCTAGAAGGAAGAGAAAAGGGCCCCAACTAGGAGGACAGAGAGCCCCAAGTGAGGGCATCTCTGCAGCTGGATACATTGGCTCTTGGTATTTCCCTCTATCCTATCACTAGCACTATTGACAAGCCGGATTGATGGGGAGCATGCCAGTCCATAATTCTCTGTTGCCCAGCAACATATAGCTATCTGTTCCCCATCCCCACCAGTAGCAGCAAGACAGATTCTCCTGTAAATCAATTGCCACCTGCTGCCCCGTCAGCGTCAGCCTTCTCCCCCCCCCCCCGCCCCTTATCAGTGCCTTGGAGGAAAAGAGACAGACGGGGAACAACCAGCTTTCCTTCCGTTCTTCCAGGAAAGAGAACATTTTGATTATTAACTGTGGTTGGCACAAGAGTGGGAGGACAGGTCATCTACAGGCTAGCACCTCCTCCCCACTGGAATAAAAGAGGCAGGGGGAAAAAACTAGAATGACCCATAAGTGGATTTTTTTTAAATTACCACCATTATGTCCCTGGATATTAGCATTCTTCGGTTAGTTATGAGGCTGATGAAAGGGACAACTGAACAGCATCTCCCTAATAAGGGAACCAACAAAAATGATCAAATGATATAGCAGGCTGTTCCAACCTCCCCCCCCAAAAAAGTCAAAGTGAAAAGGATTTCCCCCTTTTACTGAATATGAGAAAATTGGCATCACAAGAGTGTTCCAGCTTTCCAGAATACATTTCCCAGTCATTTTAATTAACCCAGCTTTGGGGACCTGTTTCACATTATCTCTCAGGGCAGAAAATGCCCTTCATTTTCATTCATTTTTCTAAATACTCAATTGATTACCGCAGTGTCTATGTTGAGACCTTAAGAATTTGAACACGGAAGGTGTCAGCGGATGCTATGTCTATCCACTCAAATCCTTTCGGAATAAGCAAGACTTTTGTAAGAGTCCAATATTTGGCACTAATCTTCTTCTCCCCATTTATCAATATTGAGCCAGGGCTACAGGATTTATTCCTTGTTCCAACAAATCAAGCAGATGAAAAAGGGGTGGAATGACAGAAAGTCTTAGCCTCCATACATTACACCCCAATATGAACAAAAGAGAAATAAATCTCCATAAATCTGATCTGATCCTTTTTTCCAAAGTATAAAACTGGAAGTGAGGGACTAATATTCTGGATTGCAAATCCCAATAATTCCCGCCTTGCTAATAAGAGCATGTGATCACTAAAGCATGGGATTTATTTTCCTCCAAATTGAAATCCAAGGAGAATCTTTGAGTTTGAGAAAAAACAAATGTTTTTTTCAGTTAATTTCAGTTAGAAGTTAGTGAAATTAAAATTGCACTTTTTCCCATCCAAGTTCATGGATTCCCTTAAATCTTGACTTCAAGATTAAGAATCTCCTGCTTAAGTTGTAACATATACCAGAGGCTGCTGAATTGATGCTTAAAATATCAAAAATTGGTGATGAGCTGTCCGTACCATCTTCTTTAAATAGATGGACAGAGTTCCTTTTTGAAATGAAAGCTTGTTTGGAATATTGCAGCTACTGGAATCTAGTTATTATCTCTTTTTTCAGTTGCATTGATTTCCTGGCAAGAGAGAAGAGCACTCTGTGCATGATAGAAAGTACCCTTTTAAAATGGTGGCATTACCATAATGAAACAGATCCTAAGCTGGGCATTCAATCAAAGCTGTATGACTTTGAATGTTTAAAGAAAGGCAAGCAGAATCAGGTACAAGAAGAAATTTGCATGGTGCTTCCATCATTCTTGGCAAGGTTAGACATTCATATCTTTCAGAAGAGTCTTACCTGTAAAACCCTCACAGGGTACAACTTACAAGCAAGAAAGATCATGACAAAAATACAATACGAGTTAACATCCTTTTCAGACAATCCTCTGAGATACAATCTGAGATAAGTTGAAAGCCACTGTATCTATGCATTATTGATCCCTCGTTCACAGGACCTGTCATTTAAGGAATAAAAGGCCAGGTTCATTCAGTCCTTGTTATGTAGTAAGTTAAGGATGGCCTATATTTCTGAAAGAAATGCATTCTCTCTTGAGTACTTTTGGCTATTGGATTAATCTTTATGATGAAATTCCAGGCTTCAGACAATTCAATGTGGATTGACTGGGCAAGCTCTTGCACAAAATAAGACCTGTTGCGCACACACATAATACTACAGAGCCCAATTCAGAAGACTGCCTTGCATGGACACAGATCCTAGTACTTCTCCACCTTAAGAACATACCTCCACAGGCACTAAGGTTCTCAGACACCCTATATACACAAGGAGTCCAAACAAAGCTGAACATTTTAATGTCATAATGCAGTCAGGATGCATATAGCTTTCCTACATGCAAACTGCCTCTCTTTTCATGGGGAGTGGGGGGGAGGGAGAGAGGGAGGGAGGGAGAGAGGGAGGGTGGGAGAGAGGGAGGGTGGGAGAGAGAGAGAGACACAGAGAGAAATAGAAATATATTAGATGTCCCAATATCCATCAGCCACTCCTGACATGTCCAAAAGATACTTGAATACTTGATTTAGACACTTAAGATTATGCACTAACTCCATAAAAAGCAAAAAAATCAAGGAGTCTGCCATTTACCTGCAATTTAGTCACACTAGCTGTACTATACAATAACTACATAGCAAATGCATGTAGTAAAATATCTTATAGACCTTGGATTCTTGTCTATTCTCGGCCTCATTCATCCTCCATATAATACAGAACAGCAATTCTGCATGCACAATATTTCAAACACCAGGGTGCCTCCCCACTCTCTTCTGTACAGAAACATACCACCCAATGAATATTCCCTCACACCCACAAGCCCCATTTATTACACCCCAAAAGGCTGTTGCTTGTATCAACAACAAACATGCACACCACCTCCTACAACCTGTACTCTTGTACACATCCACCCCCATCTTAGAGATCTCCCCCTGAATTGTATCCTTCTGTCCCAAATCATTTGCCATTGTCCCCGACCAGTGCAGCTTCACGTTATACCACCACCACCCACCTCCAAGAAAGCAATGCTTTATCAAAATCGTTACCACTCCTCATACAAATGAACAGCAGGCTCTCTCCTTGGATGCATAGAAACACACATAGACTATACAGGAAAGAAACAACAACCTGAAGCATCTTCTGAGCACAGATGGATCCTAGCAAACAGCCCACAAATGTTGTGCTGCCAAGGGCAAAGAACAACCCAAGATTTAATGGACACATGCACACCGCTGTGATTTTAATACATAAAATCAGGAGCAACTTGCCCCCCTCCCTCCGTATCAGCTGCTTAAGAAAGGTGATCTCATCCCAGGGCTCCTGGAGGGAAGAGCCTTCTGCTTTAGGCCCGGTTCCAACTGCCACACCCTTCTGCTGCTCACTCCACAGCCATAACTCAGCCCCATACGCTGGCCACAATTCCCACAGCATCCTTCCCAGCACACAATGCTTCCACTTCTCACACCCCGGGCTTCCTACTCCTTGTGCTCTACACACACACACACACACACACACACACACACACACCTCACTCACTATGCACCTATGCGCTTGTGCATTCATACAATCTGTGGGTCTCCTGCACTTCTCCCCCTCCTTCTCTAATGGTACCCAGAGACCATTCCCTGACCAATAAATGCCCCATCGTGCAGACAGCCTTACTCCTTTTCTAATCCTAGTGTAAGCCTTACTCTCTCTCTCTCTCTCTCTCACACACACACACACACACACTCACACACACACAATCTTTAACCCTGATGGATACTCCACCTTGGCATATATTGTAAACATATAAGTGAACGTATATCTGCATTTTTTTCTCTCTGCCATTTCTTTCATGGTCATAGCTTTGGTTCACCCACAACGCTGCTACAATTCTCTCCTCTGATCCCATCCATCTAAACGTCGGTTTGAAAAACTTGCCAGATTTTGATCCCAATCTCTCCTCTAATCTCCCGGTCCTCGACCCGGGAACCCCACATTCCCATACAGGTCTCTGTCTGCAGATGGGACCCCCTACTCCGCCCGCCTTCCGGCCCGCCTAAGGGTCGTGGGAGCCATCTCCCTCCCAGCCGCCTCCTCAGCTTCTTCTGTAATAAAACCAGACAACCAACCCGCCATACCCAAGCCTTAAGTTGCACCGGATTCAGGGGGATCCTCATCACACATACAACCCCCACACACACACACACACGCACACCCAGCCGCGCAACTTTTCTCAGCAGCGGAGGAGGGAGCACCGAGAAACCTTCTAACGGGGAGGAGGAGGAGGCTCTCCGGGGAATCGTGAGGGGGAATTCGCGCCCATTTGGGGAACCTCATAATTCTCTCTTCTCTTCCAGATTTAGGGAAACCATCCCTGATTTTTTTCGGGTCCTGACAAAGAGGGGAGGGGGGCACGGGACAGAAACACTTCTCAGCCTAGAAAAACCCCGGTTCTCCTTCTCTCCCATCCGAGCGTCCATCGAAGAGCCCCGAAGTTGATAAAGGGGTTAGCTGTTCGGCTCCCCCTCTTCGGTCCTCTTAGCCCCCTACCTGAGCCGCGCCCGTCCTTCCGCTCACTCCGCGGCCGCTGCGGTCGCCTCGCTGGCTCCTACTGCTTCGGCTGCAGCGTCTGATCGATGTGACATAATCGGCAGCAGCAGCGGGGCGGCGGCGGCGGCGGCGGCGGAGAGTCCCCTCCCTCCGTGCCCCGCCCTACCCCCCCCATCCCTCCTCCCCTCATTTCCTTCCCAGCTCCGGTTCGGTCCCGGAACTGGTGAGGAGGAGTACGATGGAAATTGGTTTATTGGCGCGCCACACACACACACAGACACAACACACACACGCCCTGCCGTATTCTAAGAAGAATTTGGGAAACTTGGGTGGGGTTAACCTATTGGTCTATTCCCTGGAGATTGGGGAGGGGGACGCTCGGGTCCCTCCTTATGGGATGGGGAGGGGAGGGTTATCTCCGGTGCTTTAGAAACGAACGGGTGAGATAGAGGATGCCTTGGCGGGGGGAAACGGGGCAGGTGGAGCGGAGTACAGGAGATGGGAGCCCGAGCAAAAAAAAAAAAAAGGAGGAGGAAAGAATCAATTAAGAGAAGGGAGCCAAACTGCTGCTGAAGCCCTGTTTCCTGGATGGGGCGAGTCTGCTTGAAGGTCACGCCCAGATTACCCAATTTCCAGCAAGGCTTCTAAAACCGAAATCCTTCGGAACCAGCCAACTAGGTTTCTGGCGCGCATGGGCGGCAGCGGAGCCCGGCTCGGAAGCAGCCGGATCTTCCGAGCCAAATCGCAAGGGTGATCAACAGCCTTTCTCCGCTAGCGGCTCTGCTGGCCATCTAGGGATGATGATGGCCGTTGTAACTCTACAGATCTGAAGGGCAGCCCTGGTGCCATGGCCAAAGGAGCTAAATCGGCGTCGCTGAACGCTGGTATTTCCCCGGGAAAAGAGAAACCCAGAGAAGCCGGATTCTGTAACGGCAGAGGCTACAGGACCAATGTCTTTACTGTGGAAAGATGCTATAAAAAGAGCTAGGATGCTGGTCAGTCATATTGCTATATTTCACGGGCCAGAGCAGGGCAGTGCTCTGTTCTGGTCAGTGAAGATGCTGTTGGGGGATTTGAGGTTTCTGATGGGCAAGCCAGAGACTCCCCAGAGGAAAAAGATAAGAGGACCCACAGAGGCAGCAAAGCAGGGCTTCCTGGATCACAGCAGGTTTGGGGGGAGGGGGGAGGAGAAGGTGACTATCCTGTGGTCTGCAAGTGGTTTCAGAGCATCTACTCCTCATCTCAAAAACGAACTGAGGAGTTTGAAAAGCTGGATACAGGAGGTGTGTTAGCATCCCTCGCACAAGGAGGAACGGAGTCCAAACCAAACGGCTTCTCCAAGAAGCAGAACCTTTTGAAAGATGAGCTAAGGAGTGGAGCATCAATCATGAGGACAGAGGAAAAGCTGGGCTGGATGAGAGCAAGGCCTGCCTTCCAGAGAGGGAGGACTTCATAGGACCTCTCTTCCATCCTGTGATGAGAAGCCTGCTGTTTCCTTATTATTTATTTATCCCAGTTAATGCTTATGCTGCCCGGACTAAAGATTCTGGATGCCGTACAAACCAGCAATATCAAAGATGCATCCATCAACTATACTTCATAAGCAAAACAATATTGGAAATCTAACATCACTGAAGATAATTTGACGAATAGCCCTTGAATGCCTTATCCCTGGGGCTGCCTTAATCCTCTTCAAAAGACTTCTAAACCAGGGTTCCATCCATAGCCCTAGTAAATAATCTTTGGGTGACTACAGAAGGCATTTAGCTTCTTCAGAGAAAGGGGCAGTGTTGACAGGAGATGAGATAATTATGCAAAGGAGGTGAGGCCAAGTCATACCCATTCTTGAGGCTAAGGTTTTCAGGGTGCAATTCAGCTTGGGATTTTTTCTTTTCCCAAAGGTGTAATTTTAGGTCTTACATCTCTTGCCTCAAATTGGCAGGAATCCATCCTGCCAACTCTCTGACTACTTGATGAAATGTGGTGGAACGTTCATAGAGCTTCCAGAACCACAAACATGAGTTTGGGAGGCTGCCGACTACTATGGTTTAAATGTATAATTTAATTAGTCTTTTGTGTTCAAGTCTGCCTTGGGGTAAAACCAGCCGTGGTTGTCCTTACAGATGACACCTGTTGCTGAAGAGAGTGAGGGGTGGGAGTGGGGAATGAGTGCAGCACCTGTTGATCCTGCTTGATCTTGTCTATTGCCAGAGCAAGTTGTATACCAACTACTTACTGTATGGCCTTTCCTGAACAGAGAGAGTCTAGTTGCTAGTATCTATTCACAGGTAACCTCATTTAAATTACTGTAAAGTCCTTTGATGGGAGCTACTACTGCGGTTGGTTTGGAAGCTGCAGCTGAAGAGGCATGTATAGCCAGGTTGCTGAGTAAGGCACCTGGCCATGGACGTATTACAATTTTCTTGAAGAAGCAATCCTGGTGCCAATTAGTAGTTCTAGCTGTGGTTCAGAAGTTTGGTACCAAGACACCTGTCAAATGGGGTCTGGTCATTGAAAGGACCTGGTACATCAGGTGTGTCAAACTCACAGCCCGCAGGCTGGATGTGTCACGCACTGGCCACGTCTATGATGCCCGGTTTAACAAAGGGGGGAAAAGTCATGATGACGTGACGACGCGAGTTTGACATCCCTGTGCTACATATACCAGAGGCTGCTGAATTGATGCTTATGAGCTTTATCTCTGTTGCTGCACATGCATTCAGGAAGTACTGCAATGATATACACATATTTAGGTCCCTCACGAAATTGCACTTAGTCAGGCCTTCCCAGCACGAATGTTGAAGAAATTCGGCAAGGTTCTATTTTCCCCACCTTTTGTTTAAATGAAAATTATTGTGGTTGTCCTATGTTGTTTTAACGTAGAACTTTAATTTGTGTTTTAAGTGTTATCTGTTTTGTTGCAAGTTTTAATGCATACCATTTTTGGATGCTTCGGCATCTGCAGCAATGTATGAAGGTATGGAAGGAAGGAAGCCCTGTATGAAGGATATTTTCTTGCATCTCTCACCATTTTTAACCTCCCACCATGTAGATTCATTGGATGATCCTGACAAGAAGAAAAGAGCTTTTTTATTTGCTTTCTCCATGCAATGTGTTACAACTCTTTTTCCTCACCTCTTTTCCAATCTACACAACTCTAGATACTGCATTTGTTCCTTCAGTCCAGTGAAGAAGAGGCAGAGTCAAGAAAGCACTCAGCCTAAAATCATGTGTCCACAAACACTCCAGGTCCTTCTCTCCTTGAATCCTTTGACTCTAATCTAGTGTCAATTTAGTGCACTAGTTAACTTTAGTTGACTGTTAACTTTTAGTTAACTAAATGCTTGTGTATAGGTTTAAGCAATAAATCTTCTTAACTGGAACTTAACGTGCGGTCTTGATT
Organism: Natrix helvetica; assembly: GCF_964273705.1. Lineage (NCBI taxonomy): Eukaryota > Metazoa > Chordata > Lepidosauria > Squamata > Natricidae > Natrix > Natrix helvetica. The sequence continues at coordinate 197,231,292 of NC_138548.1, forward strand.
CTTTACGCCTGACAGGGAACAAACATTTTGGTGGTCCTGAGTTGCAACTTTCTTAGTCCTTTACTATCTTTACTATCTTTTGAATACCATGAGCAGACCTGAATGTGGTGGCTTAGTACGTTTTGAGCTTGGCTTCTTGAATAAATAATTTAAGTGCTAATAAGGTTTGAAATGTATTTCCTAGATTGGTAGCCTGTCTTTTTTCCAGGAGCTGCATGGAAATCTCCATTTATTTTATTCTGGTAGCATCCCTGAAGAATAGGTTTAAAGTGACTGCTCCAAAGTCACCCAGTGACTTTTCATGGCCAACAGTGGATTTGAATTTTGGTTTTCCCATTCCTAATCTAACCTTAGTTTAAGATTTATGTATCCTGTTGTTTTGTAAACCACGGTTCATGGTTTAATAGAATATTGGAATCTGGCCAATTTTTATCTACCAGTATTCACTAAATCATGGAAACATAGAATTGAACAAGATCAAGAGATCATATAGTCTAACTCCTGTAGGAATCTCCTGAAACAACCTCAACAGGTAGACATCAGTCTCCATTTAATACCCACAATACCAGGGATTTCACCAATTTTCTAGGCAGATCATTCTAGGGCTCACAAGCTACCATAGCCAGGAGATTCCTTTTGATATTCTTCTTGATTCATCTGTCTTTTAATTTCAAACAAAAGCTCTCATCCTGCTCTCAGTTTCGACTGGTAAAAGGTTTGCCCCCTGCCTTTTAGATGGTCATAGATAATCACTGTGTTATGGTTCTGTGGTCCTCCATAAACCTTATCCTTTTTAATATTTCCTCACAGGGCTCGGTTTCCAGGCATCATACTGTCCTGGAAGCTCTTGTCTAAATCCTCTTCAGTTTCTCCATCTCCCTTTTATTCAGTTTGGAGTACAATGGAACTACTCCTTCCTGTGATTTGGACAAAATCTATTGGTCTTTTTAGTTATACAGTTGGAACTCCACAACTACTCCTAAATTCTTCTCATATACACTGCCATCAAGACAGGTCTCCCCAATCCTATACATTTTTCCCTAGTCAGATGCAGGATCTTATATTTCTGACCTGTTTAATTTGGTTCATCCTCAAGTCTACTGAGATCATTGTGAATTATGATTTTGTCTTCTAAAGTCTTCATTTGATGTCACCTACAATGTTGCACATTCCAGCTATTCAAAATCAGCACTGATATTCCCTTGCAATGATAATTAACAGGGACTCTGATAGTCTGGTTCCAAGGTGCCTTGCAAGCCCTCTTCCCTGCCCGTGATCTAACATTCAAACCATTTCTCAACATAGATCTACTGCTCTATTGAAAGAACACTAAACCCACATCCAAAAATAGCCTGGCAGGTAAATTCAAAGCATGCAGGAGGAATGCAGAGTGAAGTGAGAGAGAGCTGTGAATGTGGGTATCTAATCATGTTGTGTGTATACACCTGGAAATCTACATATATATTTCAGTGTTTACATGATTGTGCACCCATGTCTGGATGTATGAGAGTGCATATTTATCAGTGTCATCGTGTGTACAGACACACACATGAGGTTCAAAGTGGAAGGAAACGTGCAATAGCTGGATTTTAATAGCAGAGATTATTACAAGAGAGCCAGGACAGCAGACCATAAGATTTACTGCTACTGAGAGTTAATCTAAAGTTAATTTAAATGAGGTTGTCTGTGAATAGATACTTGCAACTAGACTCTCTCTGTTCAGGAAAGGCCCTACAGTAAGTAGTTGGTATACAACTTGCTCTGGCAATAGACAAGACCCAGGTTCAAGTCCTCACTTGGGCATGGAAGCCAGCTGAGAGATCTTGGACCTGTCACTTCCCCTCAGTTCTAATCAACCTCAGACTCTGGAACAAGTTGGCTGATAAGTGAAAAGCCGCTTCACTGTAAAAACCAAGTGATCAAAGTGCAGAAAACAGCAGACCCTGAAGCCATAGGAAACAAACCCTGAAGAACAATAATTTAATTACATGTTCAATTACATTTCTGGGCGTTGCCAGCTGTGAGGTCAGATCTGGACTCCTTGGTCACTTCCTACTAGCATGACCATTCACTTCTGGCCAACCAGTAAATAAGTGGAGACATTCAATTATACTTACAAGTAGATACTCCTCCTTACAATAACTACTGAATTTCACCTATTTCTGTGTTCCAGTTCAAAGGGACTAATTTCCCAGGATTATACAGAAGCCAGTAACAGCAGCAGCAGCAGCATGCTATTTTGGCAGCTGTGCCTCTTGCACTAAATACTGCAATGCAGTCCCTTGTTAGCTAGCTTGTTTGACAACTACTGAAAGAATAGTATTTTTTGCAGGAGTACAGCTTTCCTGGAAATGTGCAATAGTGCGAGCACTGTGCATCACTTCTGTGCAACACAGACATGACTCCTCTTACTGCTATTCCTGGATATTACATGGGTAATTGTCAGCACAGGAAAAATAGAGCCACAAAGGACTAAGCAAACACTGTGGTGGATTTTCTGAAGTCTTCTGGCATCACAAAGTTCTATGGTAGTAAATAACCTGGATCGTATCTGACATTCAAAGTATGAAAGTGAAGGAAGTCCTGGAACCCTTGAGGGGACAGAAATCACAGCCCAGGACTTTGCAAAAGGAACCCAAACTTTGGATCCTCCTGTTTCAAGACAGCCATGGAAATAGGATGCTCCATTTTTCAGCAGAGGACAGGATGCAATCCCATGGTTGCACCAGCAGAAACCATCCTCTGTACATCTATGGCAATGAACTCAGCTGATATTGACCTTTTTTAATGATAGCTAGATTTAGAATGAAAAGAAGCACTCTTCTTGAGATCACAGACTGGCTCCAGCTGCTGCTTCAGAGCCAAAACACAATACTATACCAGTTAATTCTGGAAGAGGAAATGGGGATGATAACTGTGAAGTTACTGCTACTGAGAGTTAATCCTCGCCAGTGTTTTAAAATGATGATGCTTGGTATTGTTACCCTCTTGTTTTTGCACCCCAGCAATAACCTCTCAGTCTACCCATATATAAGTCAATTCTATAGATACTGTACTATCTATAAAAGTAAAAGTTCTCCTCGCACATATGTGCTAGTCGTTCCCAACTCTAGGGGGCGGTGCTCAACTCTGTTTCAAAGCCAAAGAGCCAGCGGTGTCCGAAGACGTCTCCATGGTCATGTGGCCGGCATGACTAAACACCAAAGGCGCACGGAACACTGTTACTTTCCCACCAAAAGTGATTCCTATTTTTCTACTCGCATTTTTACATGCTTTCGAACTGCTAGGTTGGTAGAAGCCAGTGACGTGCAGTCAGGTGAGGCAAGTGAGGCACAGCCTCACCACTCTCATCATGAAAAAAAAAAGTAAAAGGAAAAAGCTGAGCTAGTTGCTGCCTCACCGTGGATGACTCTGCTTAACCTCACTGGTGCTCTCCCTCCCCAAGTGTAGTGACTTCCTCCCCAGGCCCCCATTCATTTCTCTCTCTCACACACACAGCTGGATAAAACTATATAAAAATCTAGCCCAGCTTCACTGATTACAAGTTTGAAAAGGCAACGTGGCTCCACCTGTAATCAAACTACACTTGGGGAGGGAGAGCACAAGCGAGCACTGAGGAGACCACAGGAGGAGGCAGGAAGCCAGGCAAAGAGCCATGCTGTAGTACACACACTTCCCCCCAGCCTCTTTCTTTTGGAAGGCTCGGCTCGGCTCCCCTCCGGCTTCTCTGCCTCTCCTCTCACCCCAGCCTGCCAGCAGGAGATGGTGGGTGGGCTTTATTGTGTTCCAGGCATTTGCCACCCAGACAGCAGGCTGCATTTGCAATGGTGGAGGTGTTTGGGAAAGGCAGCAGGGGAATGGGGGGGGGGGGGAATGGCAGAGGAGCTGCTTTCAAGCCACTGGAAAAGATATCCAATCCAACTTTTGTGTGTGGGGGGGTTTGTTTGAGAGTGAGTGAGAGAGGGAAGGGGTAGGAGAGATAGTCCAATCCAACTTCTCTGTGTGTGTGTGTGTGTGTGTGTGTGTGTGTGTGTGTGTGTGTGTTTGAGAGAGGGGGAGGAAGGGAGAGAGGGAGGAAGGAGGGGAAGGAGAAGAAAAAGAAAGAAGGAGCAAAGGAGAAAAACAAATGCTGTCGCTTTAAATTGGAACTGATCATGCCTGGCTGTGGAATTCTGGGAGTTGAAGTCCACAAGTCTAAAAATATTTGAAACCCAGCACTGTGTCAGTGCCTCACCAGTCATAAACCTCACCGCACGTCACTGGTAGAAGCTGGGAAAATAGGGATTCGAACCACCTAACTGCTGACCTTTCTGATCGATAAGCTCAGTGTCTTAGCCACTGAGCCACCACATCCCTCTCTTAGCCTAATATGTCATGAGAGAGAGGGAGGGGGAGAGAGAGAATGAAAGAGAGAGAAAAGAAAAGAGAATGAGAGAGATGGGGGAAGGAGAGAATGAAAGAGAGAGAGAGAGAGAGAAAAGAAAAGAGAAAGAGAGGGGAGGGGGAACATATTGGAAGGATTAGAGTAAACTGCTGCTCTGCTACACCAAATCTTCCCTCCACTTCTTCAGGATGTGTCAGTTCTGTTGTATTCTACTGCTCTACTGTTAAGAGAAGGCAAAGAAAGTAAAATGAGAAGCTACACCATCAAGGCTGACCACAGATTAGCGATTTTATTAAGAACGCCACGTGACATGATATTGTACATGTCCCTAGTTTGTACTCTACATTTTCTGCTAACTGATACTCCAGCATGAAATAGAGCAGAACATCACCAATACTCGGTGGGCTCTGAGCATCCATCTTGCTGGGTGAAAAATGTGACAATTCCAACTCTAGATCTGGATGAAAATACAATAATTAGTACAGTAAATATCCCAACATATGTACTTAGCAGTGTGTTCAATATAATTGTCTTTCCAATTTAAAGATTAAGATTCCTTTGTTATGTCAGTATTTGGTAAAAGCCTGCCAAGAGTCCTTTTTCCTCGCCCAAACCATCGGGAGACCCCTGATGTGATAAGTCTGTCACTCTCGTCATCCTGTATTTTCATTTCCTTCTGTTCCTTCTTATACACTCATGATTTCTCAACCGAAGTAGCTTCTGGTATAGTGGTTAAAGGTGCAGGACTAAGAACCAAGAGACGGTGAATTCTAGATCTCCCCTATGCATAAAAGTCAGCTGGGTGACTTTGGGCCAGTCCCTTTCTCTCAGTCCAATCACTTCGCCTCATAGGGTTGCTGTTGTGGGGAAAAAAATAAGGGCTGGGAACATAATCTATGCTGCCTTGAGTTGTACAATAACAGTAATGCAATTTCCAACCTGTGTGATTAAACTTGGTAATGTTATTCCCAAACAACTGTATGCAGGGGCAGAATACCTATTCTCTTCTGCTCTCGGGGACCCTTTTCACATGAAAAAGCAGGTAATGAATTCAAGAAAGTGCTTCAGGGTTACTGCATAAAGGACCAAAATGCTGAAGTCCTCCTGAGAAATCCCCAAGGTTGTCTTCACTTCCCTTGCTGGGGGCGGAGGGTAGCAAAGTACCTTTGGCTTTAGTTTCTTTCTTTCCCTGCTTCTCTGAGCATTGAGCATTCAGTGCCTAGAGCCTGAATTGTGCAAAGGGTGGAACTATAGGGTCTAGTTAACAGAGGATGCATCTTCAAAATCTTTGGCACATCCTGCATGTTAGTTCCCCAATGCTGAGCAGAGGAATGTGGAAGGGAAGTGACCCCCGTTTTACCAGGTCACTTGGGCTGGTGACATGGAAGTCGATGGAAGGAGTCCTCTGGAGGTGCAGCTGATGGAGGAAGTATTTGGGAGAGTAGGTGGAAAATTTCCTGGTCTTAATGTTGAACGTTTTGATTGCTTAGACCCCACAGACATGCATAAACACACCCATACCCCAAAGTCTATAGTTGTGTTTGAAGCACAGTGCAGGTAGCAGCTGCTTCCAAGAACAAGACTGATATTCTGTTCTGTTGGAAGAATTGACAGCACCTCACAGGTGCCAATAGCCACATTTAGCAGTAAGGTCCCCATCTCCCAGGTGGCTTCATGCAGGCCCACTGGAGCCTCAGGCAAGGAGAATGCAGATAAAAGGACCTTGCCCTCACCCAGCTGATTTTCTGACGTTGACATCCTTGGGGTGTGCAGGTCATGGTTATAGAGGCATTGGAGTGTATTGTAATTGTACATGTGGAGAAACAGAGCAGAGATGAATGCAAGAGGGAAGAAAGTGCCTTGTTTTTGGAAGTGAATATGTCCATGTACCCCAGTAGCAGCCTTCAGGTGGAAGGAAAAGCTAGCGCATTGGGAAGGAAACGAGAATTAGCAGCCCCGAGTAATGCAACAGTCTGTCATGACCCTGCCCATAGCTATATGTAGCACCTCATTTGAAGCTTGACCTGGAACCACATGAGCTTCCCCAAGGGGCAATCCTGAGTTTCCCCCATCATTTCTGACCTGTGCAGAGTGATGCCTCAAGCATCTCCTGCCTTCAAATGCTGAATCCACCAGAGGGGCCCTGTAATAGAGGATATGAATGAGTTGTAACATAAGGGAATTGGCAAGCTGATAGTAGCAATATGCTCTTGCACTTCCTTTTGCAAAGGCATAAGCTGCATGCCAGCTGGGGATGCTTGGCCTGGCATTGCCACAGAAGCCTAGCCAAAGAGCTGAACATTTTCACTGTCATGAATATTAGTCAGTGTTGGGGGAAGGGTTGCTTTTAAAGAGCAATGTCCCCCACCCGCAGACAGCATTGCGCCTGACGATTGGAAACCAAGTACCGGTATGTTGCTCAGCAGCATACAGTACATTGGAAATACTGATCTTATAATGATTGACTGTTTTATAAACAAGACTCAGATAGCAGAAAACATCAATGCAGGAAAATGAGCACCTACGTGATAGATGCCAAAAGGGGGGAGAAGAAGAAACCAGGAATCAGATACATAGATGGAAGGATTACATTAAAATATATGGAGAAGTTCCTACATGTATGACTTCCTAATTTTCTCCAATAAATATTTTTCATTTATTCTTTTTGAGGTCTGATGGGAGAATGTAGAGGAGAAGAATGCCGACTTGAGGCAGTACATCACTCTATACTGAACTTTCTACTGCCATATAGAGAAGTCCCTTTTTGGGAGAGGGGGAGGTTTAGAAATGCGAAGAATAAATAAATAAATAAAATAAAGAGGATTTTCTTCCTGGTACCCTTTGCTGCCTCCTGTGTTATTAGATCCCAGCATCCCTCCCCCAATTCTGTTCCTCTGACACTTTCCACTTCTGGTTTAGTTTAAAGTCTTCCTAATACAGTAAAATTCTCAAAGCTGTTTCTGCCATTGTGAGAAGAGCTTATCCCTGCCCTCTTTACACTCTTGATGTAGGTCATAGTCTGGTAATTGAAATCTTTCTCAGAGACTTCTGCTTAGCCAGTTGTTATTTTTAGGATCTTGCTCTCCTTTTTTTCTTGGACTACAGTGGGGAGGATGAACCCATCCCTGTGTACCTTCCGCAACGAAGGCAGAGGTGAATTCTTCACTTAGCATCTCAGCCATCTCCTCATCCTTCTTCGATTCTTTTCTCATCCTATGTAGCTGGCTTCCTGGCTTCTGATCTACTGATGTGCTTTTTCTTATTGACCTTAATATTATTAACAACTTGAAGATGATTCTCAAAACGTTGTCATGCAGACATTATTGCATTTCGTTTTAAAGCGGGGGACAGATTCACATTCCTTTTCTATGCCTTTTAGGCAAGAGTTTCATTTTATGAAAGCTTCTTTTCTTTCATGTGTTTGTTAGTATTCCATGCTACCTGTATTTATTTATTTATTTACATTGTTGTAGTGCCCATCTCCCACAGAGAGGGGCTCTGGGCTGCATGTTCAACACCACTTGGATTTGTGTCATCTTTCCTAACCCAAGTTATGCCCCCTTGCTGGGATTATTATATTGTGTTTATGGATCTCTTCTAAGCCTGCTGCAGAGTTCTGCTCCTGTCAATTTTCCCACTGACCCTGCTGGCTGGAGCCCATGAGAATCAGAGACTCACAATATCTGCAAGATAACAGTTCCCTACCTTTGTTATAGAATGATTATGCATTGGAGTTAGAGCCACTAGTGAAGAGCAGACACCAGATGGACTCCAGCCAGTCAGGCTCCAGCAGCATGAATAATACTTGACCTCAGTACTTGCAGCTGGCATTTGGAGTTGGCAAGAAAGGATCTGATGCTTCCTCTAAAGGGATTGATCCATTGGCAAGTGCTCAACAATGGCTACTGTTTGCCACATCAGAGTAGAAGTGTTCAGCTTCTCAGCACCAATACTTGAAGACTGTTTGCGCTGGCAGCTTGTTAATGCAAAAGGTAGTACAAATATCACTGCATATATCTGTGACTGTTTGTTTTTGCACCAGAAGCCATTAGAAAATCAGAAATCTCAGGAATATCCAAATACATACTCATACTTGGGAGAAAGGAGCTGACGTCGCAACGGCACGACATGCGATCTTGGTGCTCCGAGATCGCAATTGATATTTCTGCCACTGGACGGTCCATTCAGACCTAAGCTTTCCCACAGAGACAGTGATTGAGAAGGGCACCCCCTGCTGATCTCAGGGACACTGTGAAGTCCCTGAAAGATCCAGGAATAGCCTTTTTTTCCGGCAACAGAAATGCAGCTAATGAAGCTGCTGAAGTTGGGACAGCTCTGGAATGGGAAGAAAGCCAAAAGAGAAAGTGTGTCAAATTGGTGAGGAAATTTTATTATTAGAAAAAGAGACTACCCCCAAAATAAATTAAGTTAAATTAAAATCGAAGATAGAAGACTGTAAGTGGTGAAATTAATCTACATTAAATTTAGTGTGTTATCCTGTTTCTAATTTTTTTTTTCATGGATGGAATTTTTGCAAAGGCTCCCTATTTTTTAAACTGAATGGATTATTTTTTTCTTCTTCTTTTTTCACTTTTGCTTACATCTATGGATTAAAATTTTCCTTTTTTTTAAATGCTTGATTGGACTGATTGGATTGTTTTTGATCTCCATTTAAGGGTTTTTTTTTCTTAACTTGGAATATAAAGAAGATAATAAGGATTGTAAAGAGGGTTGTAACAACAGGAGGAAAAGCAGTTACACTGCCACTTAGAGACTGGATACATTGCTTTTTCTTCTTTCTCTTTGATCACTTGAGATTCAAGGTTCTTTCAGTTTGTTTACTGACAGTGATTGTAGGAAGAGCACAAGTTTGTTTGTTTGTTTGTTTGTTTTATTGGATTTATATGCCGCCCTTCTCCCAAGGGACTCAGGGCGGCGTACAACATTAAAAAACACATATCACAAAAGTTAAAACGAAATTAGATACATATCCCCCCCCAAAAAAAACCCAATTAATAAGACAATAACATTTAAAAAATTAGATAAAATTAACAGGCCAGGCCGTCTTGCTGGAAAAGCCAACTTTTTAGGGCGCATCGGAAGGACTGGAGGTCAGGGATTATGCGAAGCTCCGGGGGCAGCTCATTCCAGAGGGAAGGTGCTCCCACAGAGAAGGCTCTCCCCCTGGGGGTCACCAGCCAACACTGTCTGGCCGACGGCACCCTGAGGAGGCCAACTCTGTGGGATCGTACTGGACTGTGGGAGGCTACTGGTGGCAGTAGGTGGTCTCGCAGGTACCCTGGGCCTAAGCCATGGAGTGCTTTAAAGGTCATAATTAATACCTTGAATCGCACCCGGAAAACAACCAGCAACCAGTGCAGGCCGCCTAAAAGGGGTGTAACATGGGAGCACCTAGGTACCCCCATGACAACCCGCACGGCCGCATTCTGGACCAGCTGAAGCCTCCGGGTGCTCTTCAAGGGCAGCCCCATGTAGAGAGTGTTGCAGTAGTCCAGGCGAGAAAGGACGAGGGCATGAGTGACTGTGCACAGAGCATCCCGATCCAGGAAGGGGCGCAACTGACATACCAGGCAAACCTGGTAAAAGCTCCCCTGGTCACAGCCATCAGGTGTTCTTCTAAACTAAGCCGCGTATCCAGGAAGACTCCCAGATTGCAGGCCCTCTCTGAGGGGGCTAAATTTTCTCCCCCTATCATCAAAGATGGGACAAGATGCACAAATCGGGATGATGGAAACCACAGCCACTCGGTCTTGGAGGATTGAGCTTGAGCCTGTTCCTCCCCATCCAGATCCGCACAGCGTCCAGGCATCAGGACATCACATCGAGGGCATCGTTTGGGTGGTTTGGGGTAGAGATGAAAAGTTGGGTATCATCAGCATATTGATGATACCGTACCCCAAAACCACAGATGATCTCGCCCAGCGGTTTCATATATATGTTGAACAGGAGGGGTGAGAAAACCAACCCCTGGGGCACCCACAAGTGACGCGCCTGGGGGTCGATCCCTGCCCTCCAGTCAACACAAACTGCGACTGAGCTGACAGGTAGGAGGAGAACCACCGTAAAACGGTGCCCCCCACTCCCAACCACTGTTCCCTCTAAGGTGCGCGGCTGCGTGGCCGCGCAGGTGGCAAGAAAACACCGCACAGCAGTTTCCAACTGCCGTGCAGTGTTTTCTACTGTCACAGGTGCCGGAGGCTGGGGAGGTCCTTTGCAGACGGCTAGAACTGGCCGCCTGCAAAAGACCTCCCCGGACTTGTTTTGGTGAGCACGGGGCGACTGATGCTAGTTCAGGAAAGCAAGCCCAGGGAGGTCCTTTGTGGGCGGCCAATCCTAGCTGCTTGCGCCCGGCGCTGCAGCTAAAGTAAAGCCCCTGCCGCTACCGGAATATCTGCTGCCGCCTCCTCCTCCTCTAACAGCACCACCATATTTGCTGGCCGACGCTGCGGCAGAGGTGAAGCCGCCAAAGCTCCCGCCGGTGCCCCTGCCCATGGCAGCGGCGCCTCCCCCTCTGTTTGGAGCACCTGAGCTGAGTCCCGCGTTACCCCTGCCCCCTCCTCCTCTGCTGTGCTTTTGAGGAGCCATGAGGCCGCGGGAGCCAGTAGGAAGGCGGCGGAGGGGGCGGGAGCAGGGGGAAAAGGCCTAATGGCTTCTCAAAAGCACGGCGGCGGAGGAGAAGGCAGCAGGGGTAATGCGGTGCCCAGCTCAGGTGCTCCAAGTGGAGGGGGCGCCAGCGGGAGCTTTGGCGGCGGCTTCACTCCAAATATGGTGGTGCTGTTGGAGTGCACAGTGACCTCCTGAGACTTTCCCTAATAACCACCGCTACCCCGCCACCCCTGCCCTGGGGTCTTGGCTGGTGAAACGCTTGGAAGCCTGGTGGGCATAGTTCGCTAAGGGGAACACCCCCCTCATGGCCCAACCAGGTCTCCGTAATGCACGCCAGGTCCACTCTACCCTCTTATATGAGGTCGTAAATGAGGGGAGCCTTATGTACCACGGATCTGGCGTTAAGCGACACCAGCCGGAGACCAGGGTCCTGTAATCCCGATCACCCGGGGGTGCGAGAAGGGCGATGAGGGTCGGAATGCGTGATCGCTCTTAAACAGCAAACCCACGTCCTCCAAACATAATTTGGCCCTCGGCCCCCACCATATCTGCCTCTCCCATAAACAGTAGAGATGGTGAACCCCCCAATGGAATGGCTTAATGTCTCCCCCGGAATCCCAACCCTTCCCAGCACTCCCAACCCACGCCCATTAGTTAGCTCTGGCCTGTGCCCTGGCAGACTCCCCCCCAAGCCTGTCTGAGCCGTCCAAATCAACCCCCCCTCCCCCCCTTAAAATTTGGTTTAAAAACCCCTGTAAAAAACCCCTAAGAAATCTCTTCTTCGCATGCCACCTCTCGGGATCCCAAGATCCATCATTAAGGAAGCGTCTTGATAGGTCAGAAGGCCATCCCCGGGAAAGGGGGAGTTCCTGGAGGGAATAAAGCTCTGTCGCAGTATAGCATAGAGGAGAGTGTGGCATCAACCAAACGGGATGACATCATGGGGAGATGGAACGAGGAGATGACATGTCCATGGGGGGGGGCAGCCGGCAGTGTTCAAGGGGGTAGCAGGAAGCTTATGTCCATCATAAAAATAGTCAGTGTTGAGGACAATATGTAAGGGTAACGGCCAGCTGTCAAAATCGCAGCAGATGCTAACTTGCGAGGTGGTGAAGCGGCCAGTGATGGCGGCAATGAGGACGGCAGCGGCAGCTGCTCCAACTCCGACTCCAACAGCTAAGTTCCGCCCATGCCAGCCACACTCATATCCATCGCCAGGGCCGCACTCCGTTGACCCAGTCTATAATATCACAGGAGGAGGGGCCAAATGGCCAAATGGCACAGTACGGTGGCCCAGGCAACGGCGATGATACTGGGGGGGGGGCACAGCGAAGGACCCCCCCCACTCCAACCGCGCCGACGCCAACTACTGAAGCCATCTTCCGCTGGCATTAATATTCATGTCAGCTGCCTCAGCCACTCCCCGCTGATCCAATTTATCATGTCCATAAGCAAGGTGGAGGGGGGAAGCAACCGGGATAACACCACGGTCTGGGGAGCGGCAGCTGCAGAGACCTCAGACCGGGCGTCCCGCCGCCAACACCGACCACACCCACGCCGGCTGCAGAGACCCCAGGCAGGGCGTCCCACCGCAGCTGACCACACCCACGCCGGCAGCCACCAACACTCTCCGTTCTCCTTTCACCGCCAACCGCCCCATTTCACTCACGCTCAAGCGTATCCCCGAGGTCCCAGGAAATTCTCATAGCTGGACCTGGAACCAACGATGGGATAGGGTACCCCTGCAAGCCCCAAGAAGGACAATCATCTCCCCGAAGCCCTCCTCAAACGCGACAGGACACCATCTTGGGCATCTGTAGTAAGCCTGTAAGTTATTTATACAGGTGCTTTTGGGGAGTTCTATCACTAGCTATTGGAGGGAAGACAACATTTGGACTTGGAAGATAATAAATGAATCTGTTTGAAATTTATTAAAATAGCCTTGAATCCTATGGTGGCAATGTCTGCAAAATTGGAAGAATGCTGCAGCAGGAAAAAGAAACTGTAACATTGCAAATGATTATGCTTAAAATTCAAAATTTATTAGTTGTGACAGAGAGAATTGAAAAGAGGTTGGAGAATATGGAATACAAAACAGATAAATTTGATTGAAAAACTGAAGGTGTTTATCAAATGAAGAATGTGGAAGACAGTTCAAAAAATGGAAGAAAAAAATGAGCAAAGAGATAAGAAAACTGTGGATACTGACAACAAAGTGAGTGTGGTTGGTAATGGCAAGAGCAGAATATGGAAAGGGGAGATAGATGGATTGAAACTCTACCCCAGACTTCAAAGCACCGAAGAAGAAAAGAGAGAAAAATTGACGAAGATAAGGTGAGAAATCTTCACAGAAGCACCAGTGATAACCAAAGATAAGATGATGGAAAGAGCAGATGATGGATTTCGAGCTTTTATGAGATACAAAAGGAACAATATGTTGCAAAGAGAAGTTCATACAAGATTTATTAAGAAAGTAACTAGAATATTAATGCTACAAATGGCAAAAGATATAAGACTGCACTATTACTGGAAAGATACAGGTTGATGCAATGAAAATGTATAATAAAAACTAAGCTAAATTTAGTTTACTAGTAGTAGCTATAAAATGAAGTGACAATAGCTATAGTTAAATAATGATTAATAATGATAACAATACATATATTTATATTAGTTTGATAATATGAAATTTTATATAACACATGGAGAATATGAGAGGAGGTTTAAAAGCTTTATCTAGAATATGTTATAAAGATATATTGCGATTGGATGATTTTAGGATGATTTAATAGAATGTTATCATATAATCCTATTCTAGATTTTGAATATTATATATAAAAGGATGTAAAAACAATTATAGTCAAATTAAGGTTGAGATATAATAATTGTGATATACATGAATATATGTGAATTTAAAATATGCGATTTGATATGAAAAGCAGGTGATGACTATGGAAGAGATGCATGGAAATACTGTAACCAACTGACACACTTTCTACAATTTGTAATGAAAGATGTTTCTTTTATTTTTATGTTTGTTTGTCTTTGTTCAAAAATAAATAAAAATGTTTTTTTAAAAAACAAATACATACTCATACTCATCTGCCCTACCTCAAACAAATAATTGGACAACTGCTTGTACTATCAAACTACCGGTATTACCCAGAATATGCCACATACTGCTCCTTATATAGCTTCATTTCCTGGAACTATAATGTAGCTCATTTCCATGTAAACATGGATAAATCTTCAATTTTAATCTTTAAAGTAGCAGCCCCACCCTATGTAAAATTTGTGTACCTCCATTGCTCTAATTGAAGATAGACAATGTTTTTGTGGTCGGGGTGTGCATTGTAATTAGTATGAGGTTGTGATTTATTTTTTGGCATTCAGAGACTTGAGGATGACACAATAACATAATGATGTCACCAGCATACTGACATACATATACATCATACTATACCCATTTAGGCAGAGTGCAGAAAATAAGAAATTAATAGAAATTCAAGGCACATAAATTAAAGGGGGGAGGGGGAAGAAACAGCTAAAAAAGACCAACACCATTCATTATGTCACTCCATATCTTTAAAATCCTCCCTAATCATATTTGCTGTTCATACTTGGATTGATACATTAACTTTAAAAATTTCCAACTTTCCGAGAATATCAGATCTATACAATCACAAATTTTTCAGTCTTCCCTCTCGTCTCAACAGTTCAATCTTCATTCATTCTCTCTATAAACAACTTCAATGCATTTTTGTAATGATTACTCACTTTTTTATTCAGTCTTCATCCATTTAGTGCCCTTTTCTCTTGACCCTATGTCTTCTTTTACTCACAGAGATCTCAAATACCATTCCCATCACACTAAACCTGTTTCTCATAAAGTAATTATTGCTGTCATATAGCAAAGCAGACAGAAGCACAAACCTAGTCACAGCCATTTTTTATCCTTTTAACATTCATTCCCTGCAACAGACCACATGATGTATGCTATCCTTCTAACAGCAGTTACATGTCTAAAAGTTTCTCTACACATTATTCCATTCCATTTTTCCTAACTGTTCCTTGCTTTTTCACCATATAATTGCACTAAGCTAAGGCAATATTTTACTCTCATCATCAATCCCTCACATACATTGTTACTCATCCACAGCCTTTTTCACTTCATCATTTCCCAACTATCCCTTTTTACACTTCCCACTCTTTAACTTCTTTTCTTTCTGTACAAAGGAGTTTTTCCATCCTTCTTTCTTACATCCATTTTCCATTCATACTTCTGGAAGAGTAATTTATCTTCTGACATATTTCATACAGGATTCATCCTTTCTCTCTCTTTAGTTATTTATCTTCACTTTAGTTTCTTTTACTTTTTATTCCATGTCCCAAAATGCAGTCGTGACAGTACCAAAAAATAATAACTGAGAACTTCTCATTACTCTCTTATCCTTGTAATGTTTTCCATCTTTCATGATAAACAATGAATCCAATTATAGTTTTACATTCATCATGTGTCGATACAAATAGATTTATATTTAAACCACGTATTTGAAAAACAAATAGATGTTTTTCTAGACAGATTCTTACCAAAAATAATCACCATTTTCATTATTCCTGGATCTCTAAATGAGCCAATTGCTTTTTCTATAAGCTCTTGTTTCATTCCTACTCACCCATTAATATTATTTGCCAAATATGTTTTCTATTGGGTCATATTTATTCAGAATGTTGCAGTTTTTTTCCTCCCAATTCAACATTGTTTCTTCCATTATTGCTATTCATTGGAGTATAATATCCATCTATCACCCATCTATTGATTGCAACTTTTATGCAGATTCAGACCAAGCAAGATGACCATAATTCACATTTTAGCTCTGTCTTCACAATTAAACCGTCACTCAAATGTTCTCTCCTTCTGTTTTCTCTTCCACTTACTCACATTTTTCTTCCCTTCATTCTTTAACTCATGTTCTTTAGAGTTATTCCAAATTGCCATCTTCTCTGTCATGATCATCACCAGAGAGGCCATAAATATTGAGCTCAACTGCCCATCATGAATTTGGTCAATCAAGGTTTCACATAAAGGGTTTTTTATACAAAAAGACAAAGTATCTGTGGACTAAGTTATTAGATGTAGATGTATCTATGGCACACACAGGTTTTTTTTGCTAATGATAAGACCTGGCCAGAATGCAATAAGCACAAAACCCAATTTTTCCCCAAAAAGTGCCCATGCTATTTTATGCAAACCAGGATTCATAATCTAGGGACCACCTCAACATGTGGCACCACAGTATGTATGCTGAAAATGTTGAGCCAATGTGTTCAGGAGTCTTTGAAAGGGATTGCATGAAGCCTAATAGAACCTTAAGGTTCTTATGTTATTTTCATTGGTATATGAGAGAGAATAGAGGGAGAAAGATAGATAATTCACACCACTGAGAACTGCATTTGCTGCTAGGACCTTGGTCACTAGGCTCAGTTTTAGTCCATTAGAATCATGTCATTACTGTTCAATCTATAGCTGTTTCCCTGCCAAGTTACTGATTAATAAAAACCACAGTGCCTGAAGACGTGTTTTATATTCAAGGTTGGCCACCTCATTTGTTCCTAAAATTATCCTCCAAATTCTCTTCTGTGAATGCTGATGTCTAAAATATTAGAAATGATAACCTTTAAAAAAAACCAAATATCTGATATTTTATTTCAGTAGTGATACAGGAGAGCATTTGATTGTTGATAGCCAAATATAGGCTTTTGAGAATTTATAGTTGGGGTTTCTTATTTGAAGCTTGCAAATCGTGGCTAAAGTGATTTCAACAATCCTAAAGTATTTGCATTTTGTCAAAAGTTTACATTTACAATGCAAATTTCCAATTTCCCATTCAAATTCTTGCTTTTAGACTGTTTGAATGGCAAATTTGAGTATTTAAACAGAATTTAATGTTAATGCATCTAGCTCATTTTCATGGATGTAGTTTAACGAGAGAACAGAAGAGCTAGGAAGTATAGCTTCTAAGACAACTTGAATGCTCTTAACAGTTGCTCCCTCTACTCTCTATTTTTTTCTATTTTAGTTTAGGAATAAACAGTAAAAAGCATTAACTTACAACGCCCTGGTCACAGGCCAACCAATCTAAAGCTAAGGAAAGTTGAAGCCCAAAATACCTGGGGGCATTACTTTGCCTAACTTTGGTGCCTTCAAATCAGTCTTGACTCCTGACGAAAAAGCTCCTCCAATTTTCTATGCAAAATTTCAAAAGTGGTTTGCCCTTTCTTACTCCCTAGGACTGAGAGAGTGTGACTAGCTGAAGATTGCCCAGCTGACTTTGCGCCTAAACTGGGACTCACAATGTCCCAGTTTGTATGATAGTTTAGTGTCTTAATCACTAATCTGGACTGGGTCTCACAGATATATGCAATACAATACAATAACAGAGTTAGAAGGGACCTTGGAGGTCTTCTAGTCCAACCCCCTGCCTAGGCAGGAAACCCTATACTGTTTCAGACAAATGGCTATCCAACATCTTCTTAAAGACTTCCAGTGTTGGGGCATTCACAGCTTCTGGAAGCAAGCTGTTCCACTGATTAATTGTTCTAACTGTAAGGAAGTTTCTCTTCAGTTCCAAGTTGCTTCTCTCCTTGATTAGTTTCCACCCATTGCTTCTTATTCTATCCTCAGATGCCTTGGAAAATAGTTTGACTCCCTCTTCTTTGTGGCAACCCCTGAGATATTGGTACACTGCTATCATGTCTCCACTAATCCTTCTTTCTATTAAACTAGACATACCCAGTTCCTGCAACCGTTCTTCATATGTTTTAGTCTCCAGTCCCCTAATCATCTTTTTGTTCTTCTCTGCACTCTTTCTAGAGTCTCCACATCTTTTCTACATCGAGGTGACCAAAACTGAATGCAGTATTCCAAGTGTGGCCTTACCAAGGCATTATAAAGTGGTATTAACACTTCACGTGATCTTGATTCTATCCCTCTTTTTATGTAGCTTAGAACTGTGTTGGCTTTTTTGGCAGCTGCTGCACACTGCTGGCTCATATTTAAATGGTTGTCCACTAGGACTCCAAGATCCCTTTCACAGTTACTACTATTGAGCAAGGTACCAACTATACTGTACCTGTGCATTTTGTTTTTGTTGCCTAAATGTAGAACCTTACTCTTTTCACCATTGAATTTCATTTTATTAGATAGTGCCCAATGTTCAAGTTTGTCAAGATCCTTCTGTATCTTTAGCCTATCTTCTGGAGTGTTGGCTATTCCTGCCAGTTTGGTGTCATCTGCAAATTTGATGAGTTCCCCGTTTATTCCCTCATCCAAATCATTGATGAAGATGTTGAAGAGTACTGGGCCTAAAACAGAGCCTTGGGGTACTCCACTGCATACTTCCCTCCATGTAGATGCAGTTCCATTGAGGACTACACGTTGAGTGCGGTTGGTCAGCCAGTTATGAATCCATCTGGTGGTGATGCTGTCTAACCCACATTCTTCTACTTTATCTAGTAGTAGGTTATGGTTTACCTTATCAAATGCTTTACTGAAGTCCAAGTAAACTATGTTTGTTTGTTTGATTGATTGATTGAAAGGACACATTCTAACCTAAGTCCAAGTAAACAGTGTTTGTTTATTTGATTGATTGATTGAAAGGACACATTCTAACCTCTGTGGCTGCTAGGAGGGATTTGAGAATTGGTTGTGGAAGAACAAAACAGGAATAATTCTAATTGGTTCTTTGGATCAGGGTCATTGCTCTGCCTTGCTTGTTAGAGTCCTTCTCATAAGGACAAACAGAAGAAATTAAACAAGATTCCTGTTTGCTTTAAGCAGACAGATTGCAAAATATTTGCATTTGGCATTTAGCCCAATGTGAACACTTCAATGCATGTTCTATAAAAGCATATACCGTAGATATAGAAAAGAGTTTTTTAATTTGCATTTTTTCCAACCTCCTACAAGAATATTGTAGTTTTAGATTGAGACCCTTGCACAGTTTTTGAATGGCAATTTATTTGTCTGTTTGTTAAATCAGGAATTCAACAGAAATGAATAACATGGTCACATGGCTTCTACAATTCAGTTCAAAAGGCTTACTGAAATGTGAAAAAATAATAATAATAATAAAGGACTCAAATTCTCAGCATGGCAGGAGTTGGCAAGAGTGAATTTTTAATAGCCACAGCTAGAGGTGGCTGTACTGCAGCTGGAGATGAATCTGATTTTTGAGGCAATTATGGGTGGTGGACTGCAAGACAAGCTGATCTGAGACTTACGGAGCATGATCCATCAGAATGTCCTCTACAAGCCTCACTGAACACAATTGCCTGATTATATCCATCTTTTTTTTAACCATCAACATTCCTATGCCTTTAATATAGCAGTCAAGCACCCAGAAATATAGCTGATTTTGCTTTTCTGAATATAGAGCTAAAGTCAAGTGATAATGCTTTCCTCTTGTTACTGCATAACTAGATATTGTTAAGACACAGGACTGAGACCAGAAAAAATGGGGGGGGGGGGGAAGCAATACTAAAAAGTAATGAGCAAACATACATGAATATGCGTTTAATGTCTCCCCAAAAGGAATCAAGATTTATTTCTCCCTCTGCCTCCTCCCAAAAATCAAGGGATCAGCATTGGGGAAAAATAAAAGATATACCAACAGGCTGCTGACTGGGTTCCCTTCCCATTCTGTTCTCTATATTTTGGTTTGCAATTTCCTGAGCTAAACATTTATTACAATCACACTAATGGCCCAGAGAGCTCTCCTAATGTAGTGGGTATACAATTTCCAGAATTGTATTCATGCTGGCTGGAAGTACTAGGAGTCATGATTCTGATACAACTGTAGGGAGTGAAATTGGAGAAAGATAGCTTTGCTGCTGATCTAGCACTGACGAGGATAATAGAGTTGGTCCATGGGTCCCGTTTCCTAGAAAAGGTCTCCAACTTCCGGGAGAGGGGGCGGTCTATAAATATGAATAATAAATAAATAAATAAAATAAAATACACTGTAAATTAATGGGCACAGAAGGGGGAAGACAGGACTTACCATCTTGCCTTTTGTGACCTGTACCCCACACAGACACTGCCAATTGGGCATCCTCAATGGGAATGTTCCAATAAGAAATGCAAGGAAGCCCTTCTCATCTTCCGCTTTGAGTTGCCAAACGCAAGTCACAAATTATATTGTTTCCTCTGAAACAAAGGAAGAAGTGCAGGATGTTCTCACTGTTTTCTCAGACTTCCTTTCTTGTCCCTCACATAGCTCTCCCCATTTCTCCCAAACCTGGAATGGAAACAGAACAGCAGATGAAGCATCCCATGGACAGAAGTGATCCATGTCATTCAAAATGATCCAAGAAGGAAGGCATGGGGATATTCAGGCTTGCCTAGAAGGTGATTTTAGGGGGCTCATTTTAGAGGGATGATGAGGAGAGTCGTGGGTTACAACTGGCAACCTAAAACTGAATTACATCTGAAAACAGGCAGGGGAGATGTCATGCTTATCCACATCTAGGCCTTGGGGTGAATTAGAGCCATCTCCTTTTCCTTAATGCACATAGAAGACAGTAGGCCAGCCTATATCTTTCAAAACTGGACAAGTCCCAGGAACTCTGCAACTGTCAGACCTCCTCCTGCTTTATTGCTGCTTCTCTGTTGGTTGATTTTCGCCAAGTTTGAGAATGATGGGTATATTCTGACTCCTGGAGAGCACAGGCTCCTCACCACTGCTATGAAAGCATATTTTTCCTGTTTGAGGAAATCTGGAACTCTTTCCTTCCGCCGTTTCTGTGAAAAGATTTTGTGGCAAGAAAACCATGAGGCTCTCCAGCTCGGAAATCCTGACTGATTAAAACAGCATTTTTCCTCACTGGATGTTTTATTTCTATATTTCGCAGAAATTGTAGACCGCTGCACTAGCCCAGTGCCAGGCTAGGTAACATATTGGTTATTCTCCACTTATTGTATGGTCATTGAGAGAATGGGACATAGGTATTCCCTCAACCAGATCTTATTCTCCACTACTGCCTTTGTCCAGATTCTGTAGAAGCCAAGTTAGCACATTTCCCTCAGAAACTAATCAGCACTGAAACACTCCTTATCTGAAAATATTTGACTATCTGCAATGAAATAGGAGCAGGTAGAAATAACTGACATCTCATCCCAATCCTTATAGATTTTCTATTCCTGGATTCACGCCTAGAAAAAAATCAACTCTCCTGGTTCTTCTGCAAAGAAAAACCAGGACTGCCCAGAATATGAGGCACCAAAATGGTGGCGCTCTGCACTAGGAGACTAGTGAATAACTGAAGGGGACCAGGGATGCTTCATGCTGAGGAAAGAAGATACATGCAGCTGCTGTCACTTGCTTGTCTAAGAGGATCTTCTTGAGTGAAGGGAGACTGCTGACATCTCTGGCTGAGCTGCCTGTGTGTATTTCCCACCCCCTTCTACTGCCTGAATTGTGAAAGGCAGGTAAAGTACAGAGGACTGGCTGTAGGTATGGAGGACCCCTTCCACCCCCTTCCTCTATTTCCAGGACTCTGTTCCTTGAGCAAAACATAGTGGGAGGGGGAGAACAGAAAGCCTCTCTCACCATTTTTGATTGGAAGACTAAATTCCTAGTTTGGAAATAATTCCCTATGGTTCAAAGGGCTCAGGTCATACAGATCAATATAGCCCTGACAGTTTCTTTAACAGCAAGGGCCTCCAAATAGGTTGGACTACAGCCCCCATAATCCTTTGGGAGATATCCAAGACCTCAGATCTCTCCAAGGCATGAAACACTTGCCATTTTTCCTCTATGATCCTTAATTCCATCAATATGGATTGGCAAAAGCTTCCCCAGCATATTAGGATCACCCGTATGCAAACCTGGATCTAAAGATTTGCCTGCCTTTCAAGATTATTAAAAACCAGAAGGGTGCAATATTTCTCATTCTTGGAAAATATAATTCTGCTCCAGTTCCCCAACTGCCAAAGTCCAAGCTTCAGGTGACCTGAGAGGGATGATCCTCAGTCAGAGGACCTTGCCCTTTCTCTCAAAGCCTTTACTCTGACCTCTGCCGCCTTTCTCCATAAGCCCTACTACTAGTCTATGGTCCCTCCCTTCCCCCATGCCTTGCATCTCGCTGCTACAAGAATTAATTCTCCGCTCTTCCTCACACAAGAGCATGGGTGTGATTTTGCACATTTACAACTGATTTCACTTTCCAGATTCATTGGGTTGTGAAAGGCAAGGGGAGAGAGAGCAAACATCACTTCCAGCCGCAGATGGATGTCTACCCCCACCATACCTCTCCTCCTCCCCCTACCTCTTCAGCTTCACCCCAGTTGTGGGAGGTTCAAGGACCTGAAACAAGGAGCATTTCAGGGACAGAACAGAATTGAGGCTGGGAGGGGAGCAGGAAGGAGGGATGCAGCCTGAATAATTCATCGGCCCTCCTCAGGCACTGCCCGGCAAAGTACATCTGAGCGATGGCAAACCTGCTATCAGAGCCATTTAGCAAGCTAGCCAGCTGCAGGCTAATGCACTCAACATCCAGTGGGCTGGCCAATCACTCCGAGGACAAAGAAGGCTGCTGAGAAGACTTCTCTTTCTGATGGGCCATAGGCTGCCATTAAGGACTCAGGACAATTTCACTCTCCTGGTGTCTGTTTTACCTCCCAGTACCAACCAGGCATACCTCTGGAGAGCATCACACCAGGAAATATTTAGATCAGTAGGTTGCTCTTGCAAACAGTTGTAGTTTCAGCTGAGCAGGAGACTCAGTGCTTACTCATAATGGATCATTGATACCATAAAGGTAGAGTCCCATGAACCTGTCTGGAAAATGAATGGGCCCTAAACTGGCAGAACCCATTCAACATCTAAAGCAGAATAATATATAACAGCAATCCCCAACCTTTTTGGCACCAGGGATGAGTTTTGTGGGAGACAAATTTTCTACGGACCGGGGGGTGGGTGGGAGCCCGCAACCTAGATCCTGTACATGTGTAGTTCCACTCACCCACTGTTCACCTCCAACTGTGCAGCCTGGTTCTTAACAAGCCACAGACTGTTGGAGGCCCCTGATATACAGAACCACTTGAAGATAATTTTTAACATTAACAGAGTTGGAGGGGAACTTGTAGGTCAACTAGTCCAACCCCCTGCCCAAGCAGGAGACCCTACACCATTTCTGACAAATGGCAGTCCAATCTCTTCTTGAAAGCCTCCAGTGATGAAGCTCCCACAACTTCTGAAGGCAAGCTGTTCCATTGGTTGATTGTTCTGTCAGAAAAATTCTCCTTATTTCTAGGTTGAATCTCTCCTTGATCAGTTTCCATCCATTATTCTTTGTCTGGCCTTGGAAAATAGCTTGACCCCTTTCTCTCTGTGGCAGCCCCTCAAATATTGGAAGACTGCTATCATGTCTCCCCTGGTCCTTTTCTTCACTAGACTAGCCATGCCCAGTTCATGTAACTGTTCTTCATATGTTTTAGTTGCTCTCCTCTGCAATTTTTCTAGTCTCAACATCTTTTTTATAATGTGGTGACCAAAGATGTGGTCTTACTAAGTCTTACTTACTTTATAGAATGATATTAGTACCTCACTTGATCTTGATTATATCCCTCTGTTAATGCAATTTAGGATTGCATTGGCTTTTTTTGGCTGCCGCCACACACTGTTAACTCATATTTAATAGGTTGTCCACTAAGAGTCCAAGATCCCTGTCAGGGCTATTGCTATTAAGCCTGGTTTCCCCCAGTCTATATCTGTACTTTTGGTTTTTCTTGCCTAAGTGTGAGACTTTAGTTTTCTCTACATTGAACTTCATTTTGTTAGCTAGGCTCCAGTGTTCAAGTCTGCTATCATTTGAAAAGATGGGGCTTGGTTGGAAGGGGAATTTATGAATGAATGGATGAAATTTAATTTGTTAGCCGCTCCCTCTCCAAAAGGACTCGGGGCGGCATACAATAAAACACATACAATATACATATATATACAATACATATACAAATACAAATAAACACATACACGTACATGTACATGGAGGAGGTAACACTCATAAAATATATATAAAATAGAATTAAAATAACTATTTAAAACACCCTCAGTTAAAATTACAAAATTTAAAAAGCCCGTCAGGAGCAATAGGATAAAACTATGGTTGAGCCAGGCCAGCTAATTGGAAGAGGTGGGTCTTGAGCTTTACACGGAAGGAGCGGAGATCAGAGGTAATCCTGATATCAGGGGGGAGGTCATTCCACAGGGCTGGGCCCGCCACAGAGAAGGCTCTGCTCCTAGGCGTCGCCCCCCGACACTGTTTGGTGGACGGCACCTGGAGAAGTCCCTCTCTGTGCGAGCGAATTGGTCGTAGGGATGTATGGGGCGGGATGCGATCCCGCAGATAACTAGGTCCTGTGCCATGGAGCGCTTTAAAGATCGTTATCAGAACCTTGAAACGCACCCAATAGACCACAGGAAGCCAGTGCAGCTTGCGCAGGAGAGGTGTTACATGGGAGTACCTAGTACTCCCCATAATCACCCGCGCGGCCGCATTCTGGACCAACTGCAGTCTCTGAGTGCATCTCAGGGGAAACCCCATGTAGAGAGCATTGCAGTAGTCCAGGCGAGACGTCACCAGCGCATGAGTGATTGTGCGTAAGGCATCCCGGTCCAATAGGGGGCGCAATTGGCGCACCAGGCGAACCTGGTGGAACGCCCCCCTTGCCACGGCTGTCACATGGTCATCCATGGACAGCCGGGCATCCAGGAGGACGCCCAAATTGCGCGCCCGCTCCACGGGGGCCAGCTGAATGCCCCCGATGGCCAGAGATGGAAACAACTGGTTGAACCGGGGGGCCAGAACCCACAGCCACTCCGTCTTGGAGGGGTTGAGTTTGAGTCGGTTGCCATCCATCCAGACCCGTACGGCTTCCAAGCACCGGGACATCACTTCGACGGCCTCGTTGGGGTGGTTCGGGGTGGAAATGTACAGCTGGGTATCATCAGCGTACAGATGATATCCCACCCCAAAACCACGAATGATCTCGCCATTCATTCAGACCACAATTACTAAATTCGGAGTTTATGACCAGATATCGCCCGAGAAAGCTATACTAGTATACTCACAACACAATTTTCATCTATTTCTTATATGGAAATGGCAGGAATTTGTAGTTTTCATTAGTAAGAAAAAGTGAGTGACAATGACCAACTATAAAGTCAAAATAGCAAGACCCCAAACCAAATGAGCTGGCTTCAAACTATGTGCTACTGGCTGCTAGAAAGAAGATAGTGTCAAAATAGCTTTGACTCCAGTGTCATAATTCCAAAAAAAGAATCCTTTCTCCCATTTTTGCCTTTATATTAGGCCTTCTAAAAGTCAGTGATACAGCAGAATTTTCTCATGCTATTAAAATGAATATCTAAGATCTGCTATAAAATGTTACAGAATATTCTCATTCCTTCATACAAGCTCCCCTGTTCAGGCTCATTTATTTTTTTTAAATATATTTTTATTATTTTTACATTTAAAACAATGCAATACCGCGGAGTCAGAGTGACCATACATTCACATTATATACAGCTAGTTTCAACCATTAACAATTAATCTACTTAATACATTGTCTATCCTTCTGTCCAATCACAATATATACATTTGTTCCAGTCTTGTCATCTTGTCTTATACCAATCATAAAATCTATTCCATACTTCAAAATATTCTGATTCCCCTTTATTTTTAAGTTCAAGAGTGAGCCTATCTGCTTCTGCACAGGCCAACACTTTTCTGATTATATCTAGCTCTGATGGTGTATTTTCTTTTTTTCCAATACTGTGCATAGGTTATGCGCGCTGCAGTTAGTATATGTATAATTAGATAAAGTGTATCTTTCTTAAACCCTTCCGGTATTATGCCTAGGAGAAAAGTTTCTGGTTTAAACATAATTTGTTCTCCCACCATTTGTTCTAACCATGATTGAATCATTTTCCAATATTTTTTTGCCTCATTGCACATCCACCACATATGATAGAAAGTGCCTGGTGTTTTTTTACACTTCCAACAATTTGGGGGCAGATTTTTGAACATTTTGAAAAGCCGTGCTGGGGGGAGATGCCATCTGTAGAACATCTTATAAAGATTTTCTTTATACGCCGTAGCCAATGTTAGTTTCTGATTAAGTATCCAAAGTTTTTCCCACTTAGCCAATTCCACATTGTAACCGAAATTTTTCGCCCAGGCGACCATGGTTTCTTTGACATGTTCCTCCTCTAGCTTATATTCCAACAAGAATCTATACAGCACTTTGATCAGTCTGTTTTCTGTCTGTATCAAAAGTTTATCTAATATTGTGTAGTCTTTGGCAATACCTTCGTTCTTCCTATCCTGTGCATACCTTGATTGTATCTGTAAATAAGACCACCATTCTACTTGTACTCCTAGTGATGTCAATTCTGATCTAGTTTTGATCTCCCCCTGCCTGTTCAATAACTCTTTATATGTGACTATATTTTCCATGTTGATTAAATTTGGGTGTATGTATGCTTCCATCGTAGATAGCCAAATAGGTATTTTATTATAGTGGTCATGTTTAATTTTGTTCCATATTAGTAACAGAGATTGTCTGATGTAATGTCTACTAAGAATACACTTAATAGCCCAGAGTCTTCTTGAAGTTGAACCTTAATAAATCATCACTATTATTTATTTTGGGAGTGACAAGATATACCCTAATTTGTTTTCTATTACATGCTTCAGCAGTAAAGCATTCGCTGACCTTGGCTTTCCTCAAAAGTTGAGCATGGTTGATCCTGGTTAGTGTTTAGACAAGCAATAATCTGGGAATATCAAGGTTTTTGGTTAGGCTGGAAAGTCTAAAACTTTTAGAAGAAAGCAACACTTTCTTAATGCCGCTTCTATAATACCGCTATGGAAGCTGCATGGTGCAGTCAACAAGAATATTTTACTTCCTTTTTGCTTGTCTCAGGATTCATGCACATATATTGATGCTTCTCCTCTTCTTACTTCCTCACTGAGTGCCCCATTTTGGCTTTGTTCTTCTTGGCTCTCAACCAGCTGAATTTACTGTTAAAGGGTATGATGATCAGACCAAAGTTCATAATGATTGCTCGCTTTCATAATGGTTTTTAGGGACCATCTCCAAATGGACAAGCAGGGGGGGCGGGAAAGCGGGGGGGGGCGAGAAACTACCTTCCCAACAGTCTATGAAATTTATTTATTTTATTCTGCTAAACTGACTTTCTCAAAGGAACTTTTCTAAATGCTCATATAGTAGAGCAGATGGTCAGTTTTTGGGGGAATCACAGGCTATACTGAATATTTTGAGGGGGAATGGCAGGATGATAGGGAAATAATACAAAATAGCTAAAATTGTGTCATCTATATACACAAGGCTTTCATGTGTGCCTGCCCTAGGTGTTCAGGTACATCAACCTCTTCTAAGCAGGATAATTATTTCAAACAATATTATTTATTCTTAATTTCCAATAAGCCTGAATGTTATAGATTTTGGGAACGGGAGCCCAATACACCTAGACTAGGGGTGTCAAACTCAAGGTCCAGGGGGCGGATTCGGCCTGTGGGGTACTTAGATCTGGCCCATGAGGCCACCCTAGAAACAGTGAAGGAGTGGCCTGCAATGCTTCTGCCAGTGAAAATGGGCTCCCGAGGGCGAGCCTTCTAAGCTCCATTTTCGCTGGCGGAGGGTTGCAGAAGGCTGTTCCAGTCGAAACAGAGATTGAGAGCCTCGGGCAACCACAGGCACCCCCAAAAGGAGTGACATCGAGCTGACCATGCCCACCCTGGCCACGCCCACCCCAGCTCCCCCCAAAGTCAAACACATACCCCATATGAGGCCCTCCATGAAATCGAGTTTGACACCCCTGACCTAGATGGTACCAGGTATGGCTGAGCTCCAGAAACATGAACCATGCATTGCACTGAGCATTAATATAATTGGTTTGGTTTCACATGCTGTCTGAATTTAGTCACAGTAGTTTGTAAATTATAGTGTATGGCTTACTGTGATGTGCACACCATAAAATTAAACAAACTATAGCATAAAGCTGTTTATGGATGCAACGTATGTTTTCAATAGTCAATATAGTTTTCTTGGTATCACGAATGGGCAATTGTAGCACAGGAAGTTTTATTTTGCACCGAAAAGACACAACATATTGGAGATCATCAGATACAACATATCTGCATGAATTGAAAGGTGGAACATGAGCACAGGAGGATATCAGCCAAAGGAAACTTATTAATTATTGCATTTATATATAAGACAAGGTGATGAACGGTTGAACTATTGTGTATTCTAGACATTTAGAAAGTGAGCATCATCTTCTATAAAAGCAGAGAAGCTGATTAGTGATTAGCACCTCGTGAAGAAAATTAGTGCAGCCTGCTCTTGTTCTGCTACTTGGCTCCTTGGGGAGGGGGAGTTGCTTCTTTGTTTAAAAGAGCATTAATAACTGCAATCCTTCCTCCTCTCCTCCAGTCTTAAGTGGTATACTCTATATTGTTAATGCATTAAAATGGCCTGTGCACACCTAACTTCAGGAAATGGCTAGAGTCATCAGCATAGGAGAGGATTGCTGGCAAGGCATCCTCATCTTCCAAAGTGTTGCAAATCTTTCTGCTGTGCATTTGGCAGGGCAGCCGAACTCTCATCACGGAGTCCCTTTTAAATCAGCCCCTGTGATGTAGGGGTTACCATATTAGAATCTGAATCAGGAGGACCACTGTTCAAGTCCACTTCTGATCATGCTCACTGGCGACATTGCACTATCAGCCCAGCCTACCTTGCAGGGCTATTTCTGTCAGGCAAAATTGGGATTACTAGATACACCACCTGAGTGATTGGAGGAAAAGGCAGAATAGGAACTCAATAAAAATAAATAATTGAACATGCATCTCACCTAAGGGAGCATGTGCAAGTTAGGTGGCTTAATGCTCCCTACTCACCCTGAACCTCAATAGCAGCACCTAGAAGGGTGGTCCTATCATCATTCCCCCAGCTTGGTCCGGTGTATATGGCATGTCAGCTCTATTCCTTGGACAAGCTGTTTTCAGCTGATAGAGAGAGACTCTACCCAGCTGGGCCACTCTCTGCTTGCCTGGTGGGTGCCTGAGCCGGGCAGCACAAGCCGCTAATCCAATCTGACAGGTCCAATTGCTCAGAAAAGTCCTGCGGATTTCCTCTGCCCCCTGGCTCTAGCTGTGAATCAACTTGAAAGAGGAGCAGGCAACCCTCATCCTGATCATGGAAACACTACAAAGTCCATTCAAGGATAATAATGCCGTGCCCTATACCTAATGTCTATGTATGTCTGTATCTAGATAGACCAGATTTGAGAAGTACAGAGGAAAAATTAATCCTTTCACTGAACATCTTTTTACTGACGGCTATTGATCTCTTTCATTCATTTCTGCCTTTCATTTTCATCTTGGACTTTTTAAGAAGAGGATGGTCAATTCGGCAAGGGTGGGACTTTACAACTTTACCCTCTCTCTATTCTTTCTTTAATAGGAAATACTTAAATTGCATGCCATCTGTATTCTGTAACACA
This sequence comes from Natrix helvetica, assembly GCF_964273705.1. Classification (NCBI taxonomy): domain Eukaryota; kingdom Metazoa; phylum Chordata; class Lepidosauria; order Squamata; family Natricidae; genus Natrix; species Natrix helvetica. The sequence goes on from NC_138548.1 coordinate 197,260,893, forward strand.
TTTGAAGCATGAACCCATCTTGTGTAAATTGTAAGAAGTGCAGCTAATGTTTGTTTTAAAAAATATAAATCAATGTAAATATATTCAAAAATAAATCTAACTAACCCTTTCCAGTGAGGGGCAATGAGAAAAGAAACATAAGATGCTGTGGACTCTCCATGCTCCCGTGGGCTTTTTTTCCAAAAAAAAGAGCAACATATGGACTTGGAGAAACCCAAAATCAAAGCATGGTTGAGTGGCCCTTATGCCAGCTTTTCACACTGCCTGATTAGTTCATGCTACCTGCCGTTTGGGGGAATCAGAGTTTGGCTACTCTTGTACCTCATTTGGTTTGATGGCAGGGGGGAAATGAGCATCTCTCCAAGGGCTTCTCCTGAATGTAGATGTGTGTCTTCACTTAACATCTGAAGAAGTCACTTGTGAATCCTAACTTTTGGGAATAATGAGCTCTGGTTACCAGTTTTCTACAGAAGGGAAAATGTACACACCCTGTCCATCGAGTGGGCCAGCTCTACTCCTTGATATCATACTAATGACTGATGATGTCCTAAGAAAAAATAGAGCATGTAGAAGAGCTTTTCTATAATTAATACTGATGCAGTTTTCCCATCCCCACACTCTTGGTTGTATTGATTGGGAAATGCTTAGTGTTCTCGGCTGTCGTTTTATGTTTTTTTTAAAATTTTAATTATTGTTTTTATTCTGCTTTTCATTGTTAGCTACCCACCCAGGGTCTGTATTTCAAGATACAGTAACCATGTTACCGTAATATTTTTTTTTAATTGTGGTTCTACTTCAGCAATGGATATCTCTCCAACATACATTTCTCTTTTTGATAACACCCCACCACAACCCCAGTTACAATACCTTCTTTCCCAGCCCACACTTTTTTCTGCCTCTCTCTCTCAATTCCCTAGACATGAGCTGAAATCTCGCTTGTCTGATCCACAGCTCCCTTTCCTCTCCACACTCTTGCATGATCTTTCTGGTTCCTTGCCTCTTGCTCCTGGGTGCTTATAGATTGAATTATTTTATACTTGGTAGACAACTGGACTGCTGTGATTTACAAGGCCATGGGGAGAGAAATGGCAGCTGGACAAGAGATGCAGAGAACAGCATCAATGAGATAGGAGGGGGTAGGTAGAAGGGAGACAATGGGAGCCCCGCTGGGAATTCTGCAACAGCACACCCTTCCTTTTTCTGCTGATGTATGCTGCCTTCTAGTGGAAATGCACAATACAGCACATTAAAAAAAGGTCAGCTCCTCTGAGCTTTCTATCAGTTATTTCTACATACCTGAAACACACATACACTATATACAAAATCCAAAATGTATATTATTGAGGAATATTTTATAGATTACAAAATAATAGAGGGGAGGGTTAAATTGTGAATTTTTAACAGAGTATGTTTAATGTTACATGCTGCCAGAAGTTAACGTGTGGGCAGCTACATAAATATATAAGATAAGACAATCAGAACATATTTTCTGCACTAGCAGGATAGGCCATCAGGGAACAGTTGGACTTTTACAAGCCTATTTTAAGAGGCACCAGCCAAATAGCTTAGAGTATATGTCTGCAAACCAGCAGAGGAGACCACAGATCAGTTCACCCAGGCTTGTAATATCTCTAGATACTTTGAGCCTCGTGCAATAACTAATTCCACAAGAAGAAAACATTAGCATTACAAAACATCACAATTCTATCTAAATGAAGCAATGAACTTGCTAGTTCATGGAAAAAGATGCTTCTTCCATGATTGAAAGAACCCATAGGCCAACACTATAAATAACTTCTCAGACTTGACTTACCATTGACAACAAACCAATCTATGAACTAGGCCCACCAGAATTGGGAGGTGCTGCATCGAAGGACTCCATACAGAGGTGGGTTGCTGTAGGTTCGGCCCGGATTGGCCAAACCAGTAGTAGCAGTGGCAGGAGGCTCCGCCCACCCACCCGGACGCTTCTGTGCATGTGCAGAAGCATCATGCGCACGGGACTGCGCTCAAACCGAGTAATCCATCTCTGACTCCATACAATCAGATTGGCATATTTAGCTGCAATGTTGCAAAAGGGATTAGCAAGAAATGATCATAAGTGTAACTAGTATTGCAGAATACTGTACAGAGTACTTCATTCATTTCCAGTTCCATCAAGCCAAAATATACCTAGGAGTAAGGCAGAAACCATGTGCCTTTTATGCTGTTTCAGGGATAAAATCAGTCAAAGGGTGACTTTAAAAACAGCCATAGTCTATCAAAAGCTGTATGGTCTATTTTGTGACTGATAAGATTGAGGTCAGGTCAAAATCACTGCAATAACCCGCAACCAAAAAATAGGGTACTTATAGGCAAATAATAGGGTGAAGAGGCCATCTTAGAAATTGTAATCATTAAGCATTTTTGGCACAAAATGGCTGCCATGGGGCAGTTACCTCTTCACAAAATAGCTGCAACAGCTGCCATGCCAATTCACCCAACAGTCATTTACCAGAACAGAATTCAGTAAATTTGACCCTGGTAACCTTCACTAGCTGTGTAATGTAGATGACTTTAGGGGAACTATGCAAAATAAAATATAATTAACCAACAACAACAACTGTGGCAAGAAAGGTTGTAAAATGGGGAAAACTCACTTTACAAATGTTTCACTTAGCAATATAGGTTTTGGGCTCAATTGTGGTCATAAATTGAGGAGTACCTATAGTGCATACTACTAGACATTAATATTGTAGATTTTTCGTTTATATCGTATTTCCCCCAAAATAAGACCTGGTCTTATTTTCTTTTCAGACCCAAAATAAGCACCAGGTCTTATTTTGTGGGGATGTCTTACTCGCTTACCTTAGGACTACCGCAACCAGGCCTCCCACACCCCGACATTTATTGCTCTTCTTCCTGACTTCTTCTGTGGCTGCTTGTGACCGCTCATGTCCAGACGCCACCTGGATCATCATGCTGGTGTTGCCACTTATGGCAGGAGGCTGCATGGCATGTTGTGTTGAATCCCCGCAGTTAAGACCACGGGAAGATAGACGGCTACTGGCGGCCTCTGATTAGTCGAGAGACAGTAAGCTCTGGCGGGAAAAAGCGAGGTTGTTGATTGGTTGCCCGTTTGACAGCTATTGTATAAATAGCTGTCAAATGGGCTCTGCTCTGTTCTGTTCTAGTTGATGTTTTTGAATAAAGTTGAGTTAGATTGCACTTGTCGCCTCAGTTATTTTGTGTATTAGAAAACCCTACAGAACACTACAAAAGGGGTGACTAGGATGGGATTTTAGAATCCTACAAGGAAGTCAGAAAATTTCACCTCAGAGTTGCGGAAAATAGTGCTATCAGCTGTAATAATGGCCGCAGTTTCCTCTTTTGCCGCGTTCAATGTGGAAAAAGAATCCTGGGAAGCTTTCCTTGAAAGATTTCAGTGTTTTTAATCGCTAACGATTTTGCTGAGGTGTCAAGGGATCGAAAGAGAGGGTTCTTTTTAAATTTGTGTGAACCCAAAATGTTTGGCACGGCTAGGGCGCTTGCAGCCCCCACCCCTGTCTATGATTTGCCCTGGGACACTCTCTTTAGCCAAACTTAAAAATCATTACTCACCAGCACTTTCTAAAATTGCGAGAAGACACACATTTAGAAAATGTACACAGAAGGAGGGAGAGACAATAAGTCAATACATGGCTTCTCTCCGTGCCTCTGCTATTCAATACGAATTTAGTGATCTGAAGGAAGCTCTGTTAGAGCAACTTGTATGTGGGGTGTGAGATTTGTGACTTCAACACAGATTATTAGCAAAACAAGATCTGACACTACAGGGAGCTGTAGATGAGGCGAGAGCGTCTGAACTGGCCAAAAAGTCAACAGCCAAAATCAGCGCTTCATGCCTGGTTTCCTAAGTGAAAATAAATCAGCGTTAGTGAACCAATAATATGAAAGTGATGAGGAAGAAGATGTTGAAGAGGAGGACATTAGACGCCTCAGAAGCTAATCTCAATAAGCATGGGCAGGGGCAAGCTAAAGTTCCTCAAATTGGCTGTATGGGGTGTGGAGGAAATCACCTCAGGTCCAACTGCTGTTTCAAAGTGGCTACCTGTAGGCGCTGTGGAAAAAGGGGGCATTTTGCAAATATGTGTCGCTCGAGCCTGCCAGCTGACACTGCAAAAGGCAAAAGCACGAAGAAGAAATATGTCAATCTAGCCGGTTGGAACAGAAACGGGTGTTATGCTGTAGAGAATGAGGCATGGAAAGTCAGCAGTGCATCGTTACCAGCAAAGAAACAAAAAAAAATATTTTCTGACTGTCAAAATTGAAGACGCTCCATATAAGATGGAGATAGACAATGGCTGTGCAAAGTCTATCATATCTTGGTCTACATTGAAGCAGCTAGTGCCCTCAAAAGACCAGTTATCCACCTGTGAAAGTCTGCTCCGTGATTATCAGGGCAACCAGATCCTGGTCCTGGGCACGGCATTAGTCCTCATTGAGCATAACTCTTTCACAGGATGCCTGCCTATAATTATAGTAGCCAAACCTTTAGCTAGTTTACTAGGCATCGATTGGTTTGAAGTACTGGGGCTGCTCATTTCAGGCATCCAAGCCTGCACCTCAACTGACATACAAGAGGAGCTGGTTACGGAATTCAAAGATGTGTTCAATGATGCATTAGGTAATTACAAGGGGAATCCTATTTCGCTCAATTTAGAACCACAAGTCATTCCTATTTCCTTGAAAGCTAGGCGTATTCCTTTTGCATTAAGGGCTAAGGTTGAGGCAGAATTAGACAAATTGGTGGCTCAGAGAGTGTTGGAGCCAACTGATTATTCGCCATGGGAAACACCCATTGTAACCCCTGTTAAGGCAGATGGCTCTATTCGTATTTGTGGTGATTTTAAGCCAACGATAAATAAGGCATTGCAAGCGAATCCATACCCCATGCCAGTGGTGCAGCACGTGTTGCACTCATTGGAACGGGGTCGAATTTTTGCAAAGTTAGATATGGTGCAGGCCTATCAACAGTTACCGGTTGATGAGGCCACCATCATCGCCCAGACAATAGTAACCCATAAGGGAGCATTCCTGTACCACCGGTTACAATTTGGGGTGTGCGTTGCTCCCAGCATATTTCAATACTTGATGGAGCGCTTGCTCCATGGGTTAAACGGCGTAGTTCCTTATTTTGACAATATCCTGATAGCCGCTCAGGACCGGTCAGATCTTGTCGCAAATTAAAAGCTGTTTTGCAACGATTCAGTAAAGCAGGTTTGCATTTAAAGTGCAGTAAGTGTCAGATTGGGGTTTCCTCAGTTGAATTCTTAGGGTTCAAGATTGATAGCCAGGGAATTCACCCAACGCCGGGGAAGCTTGAGGCCATTCATAGTGTCCCCACTCCGAAGAATAAGAATGAATTACAAGCTTTTCTTGAGCTCCTTAATTTTTATGCGATGTTTATTCCACATAAAGCGTCGGTAGCTGAGCCACTACATAGGTTGCTTGATAGGTCTGCGCCATGACGATGGGGGAGCCAGAAGGTGGCAGCTTTTGCAGCTGTCAAGAACCTATTGACCTCTTCCACAGTCCTCATGCAGTACAACGAGGAACTGCTGTTAACACTAACGTGCAACGCTTCTATGGGGTAGGACAGTGACGTGCAGTGAGGGTTATGGCTGGGGAGGCTGGTGACATCATCAGGAAGGCGGGGAATGGGACCACGTGTGCAGCACACGTGGTCCCATTCTCCGCCTTCCTGAGTGAACATTAAGAGGACCGCGGAGTGCACTGATCCGCGTAGCATTGCTTCCTCCACCGGCGCCAGTCCCTTCCCCCCCCCACTCCTTCAAGGTCTCCCACCAACCCAAAGCCCGATCCCCAGCTCCCTCGGGCAAGGCTTGAGCGGGGTGAATGGGAAAGCAACGTAAGGGGCTGCGCTTTCACCCCGCTCAAGCCTTGCTGCCTGCAGCCACCGCCCGCCCTCGCTGCCCCTTTCGTTGCTTTCCCGCCCACCTCTAAGGCGCGCCAAAGCCTCCTTCATCCACCCCCAACGCGCGCCCTTTTTATTTCCCGTGATACCCCCCCCCATTTCGGGAAAGCTTTCCCCATTGCCTGGGGGGTGAGGCGGCCGGCTCCTCTCCCCCTACTCCCTCCGTCCCTGCCTTTCTCCTCAGCCCCAAAGCTCCGTCCGCGCGACTCACTTCCAAGGCGGTGGCTGGAGAGGCACGCAAGAACGGCGAGCGGTTTCCCACCAAAGCGGCGTTTTGCGCGCAACAAGGAAAAGTCAGTGGCGAAGCCCTTGTCGCCCCGAGCTCTTGTTTGCGCTTCCGCCCCTTTTTCTTCGCTCCATCCCGCTCCGGCTGTGGAAGGGCCGGCGAGGTTGGCTCCAGCCGAGAGCGACAGAGAGGAGAGGAGGGGGTAGCTGTGGGCTACCTTCCGCCCCTGCCGTGCGCGCATCGCTCTTGTCGGAGCCTCGGCCGCCCGCAGCTTCCACTGAGAACCGCAACCAACTTCGCCCGCCTCGCCAAACCAATTTCGAAATCATTCTTTATTCCAAATGCGCACGAAAAGCTGGAAAAGACAGCTGGGTAGATGCGTGTTTGCGTTCCAGCTACCTAGCGCTCTTTTCCACCGATCGCGCATGCTTTTCGTACTGGGGTAGGAGTGGTTTTAGCACATATCTTACCTTCGGGCCAAGAAGCCCCTATTGCGTATTTTTCTTGGACTTTGTCTCCGGCAGAATGGAATTATGGTAGGTTGACAAGGAGGCATTGGCGGCTGTGGCTGGAATCAAGCGATTCCATGATTATCTTTATGGCCGTCACTTCCTCCTCGTCACTGATCATAAACCGCTTCTTGCTATTCTGGTAGGAGATCGACCGACACCTGCAATTCTGTCTCCCCACATGCTATGGTGGTCAGAATTTCTGTCCACCTACTCCTACCGTCTGGTGCACTGGCCAGGTAAGCAGGGCACGAAGATGCCCTTAGTCGCTGCCTGCTTTCCCTGCCAGTCTGCGACCCTGCTCCAGCAGCTACGGTTTTCACCTTAGAGGACCTTGATTTACCGTTGACCACTGCAGATATAGCATGCAGTACTTGCAAAGATAGGTCCCTAGCCCAGGTTTTGGAATGGGTGGTGAGGGGCTGGCCGGCAGGGCCGGTGTCTGAGGAATTCATACCTTATAAAAGGAGACAGTTTGAACTGTCGGAACTTCAAGGATGTATTTTGTGGGGTAGCAGAGTGATAGTGCCCCTTAATCTTAGAGCCCAGGTATTGGTTAGACTTCATGAGAATAACCCGGGCATTGTGCATATGAAAGCCCTGGGCCGTAGTGCTGTATGGTGGCCCAAATTAGATGAAGCTATTAGCTCCTGGGTTGGGAATTGCAGGACCTGTCAGGTGTCCCAGGCAGCAACGCCTGTGGCGCCCCCTAGGAAATGGGAGGTGCCACAGGCCTCATGGTCGAGGCTTTACCTCGATTTTGTGGGACCGGTCCAGGGAACTATGCTGCTAGTGGTGGTGGATGTATTCTCTAGATGGGTGGAAATTGTACCCATGACATCCACCACTGCAGAATAAGGGTTTTGCAACATTTGTTTGCTTGCCATGGTATTCCTGATTTGGTAGTGTCTGACAACAGGCCACAATGGATGGCCGCGTCTTTTCAAGCGAGACTCTGGGGTCAGGCAGGCACTAACCAGGCCGTATCACCTGGCCAGCAATGGCCGAGCAGAACGGGCGGTTCGCTCGGCCAAAGAGGCCAGAGCCAGAATGGGGGCAGGTAACCTAACTGATAAAATAAACAGGTATCTGATGACGCAACATACGACGTTGTGCCCAATTACAAATAAAAATCCGGCTGAGTTACTCATGGGCCGGAGATTACGCATTAGATAGATTACGCCCACATTATGACACTAGTAGAAACTCCCAGCGAGAAAATAATTGTAGAACATTTGCAGTCGGGGATTGGGTTTTTGCAGAGAACTTCGCAGGGAATCCAAAATGGGTTCCAGCAACAATCACACAAATAACGGAGCCCTGTTCTTACAGGGTTCTACTGACGGATGGGAGGCAGTGGCAGTGCCATGTGGATCAGCTGCGCTGCCAGATATCACCGGCCGAGCCAGTCATCGAAGAGCCTGCAGCCTACAAAAACTACTGGACGCTGTCTGCCGGCCATCTCCCTCTCCTATCACCTCACCAGCTCGACAACTGCCGCGCAGAATCTCGACAGACAATTCACCTGAGGAATCCGGGACTTCAGAGGAGCCAGCCTCAACCAGGCCTGCAGAGGAGCGACTTCCATTGGTCATCATAGAGGACACACGCCCTTCTCCGTTGGCAGTTCCAGCGCAAGACTTGCGTTGATTGGAAAGAGTCAGACGTCAGCCCGCCCATCTCACCAATTACGCGGGCGCACTCCGGGTGGAAAGAGATGTTGAATCCCCGCAGTTAAGACCATGGGGAGATAGACGGCTACTGGCGGCCTCTGATTGGTCAAGAGACAGTAAGCTCCGGCAGGAGAAAGTGCGGTTGTTGATTGGTTGCCCGTTTGACAGCTATCATATAAATAGCTGTCAAACAGGCTCTGCTCTGTTCTGTTGATGTTTTTGAATAAAGTTGAGTTGGATTGCGCTTGTCGCCTCAGTTATTTTGTGTATTAGAAAATGCTACAGAACACTACATGTTGTGCCATTGTATGTGCAAATGGCAGCACCAGCGCAATGTGCCATGTAATGTCCAGCTGCGAGCGGCCACAGTAGAAGTTGGGCAGTGGCACAATAGGTGTTGAGGCATGGGAGGCTTGACTGCGGCGGTCCTAAAGTAAGTGGGTGGGGAGCACAGAGGCAGCTCCACCCCTCACTCTAGCTTTATTTTTACACCTGCACCTTGCCCCACCTCGTACAACCAGACCGTGGGCAGGGCTTAACTAGGGCTTATTTGGGGGTAGAGCTTATATTAGGCGCAGGAATGAAAATCAGGCTAGGGCTTGTTTTTGGGGTAGGTCGTATTTTTTGGGAAAACACAGTATATGATTTGTTATTTGTGGCATATTCCACATCAGAAACATAATATGGCTATTTTAAGAACTATTGGATATGACCAATATACTTGATTTGTCTGGAAAACAAGTCCATGCTCAGAGTGTTGATTCACCTAGTTTACTACTTTCTATTTACTGAGAGGGACATTCCTAAATAGAAGGCTGGTCTATTTCTCTATTTGGAATTGTTCATCATTAAACCTCCCCACTCACCCACACGCTCTCTATCGTGTAGAAAAAGTACAGTACTTTGACAAAGATGATGGAACAGATTCTCTACAGTAACTGACAACAGGAAACTAATTTTAGATGATTATTTTGCTCTCCAAAATAGAGCAATTCCTGGAACTGTCTATCTTCTGCCTGAGACTTTCCTCATTCTGCCAAATGGTAGGGCTGGTTCTTAGTAGTTTTAATGGACAACAGGCGGAGCAAAACCTTTGCAGCATATAAAGAGATTGTAGGGAATGAGAAGACTCTACATATGCTACAACATATGTAGCTTCTTTTCATCTCCGAAAAGGTAGTAGAGAATTTATTGTATATACCACATATCATGTCAGACTGTGGCTGCAGACTTTCCAATATTAAGGAATTCTTTGTCAGATGATGGTGTTCAACGCAAACGAGAGGGAAGAAAATTGGAGAGAGAAAGATAAGGGAGAGGAAATCAATACTGCATTGTTAAGCAGATGTTTGCCTAGCCATATCTGCTGCTTTTGGAGAAAATTAAGCAGGAAATTAGCCAACAGCAGACATTGTTAATTAGCTTATACCAACAGGCCTCTGCTGGTACCTTTCAGAACAACAACAACAAAAATCTCCCCAGAGATATAATTCAGAGCCAAACAAAAACAAAACTATCAGCTCTTTTGGATGCCTAGCAATATCTGTGCTATTAAATTACAGCAGCTTTCCCCAAACTTTTTTCCTTCAAGCTGACTTTTCAGCTACCGTATTTATCCCAGAGTTTTCCCCCTTTGGGAAGAAATTCTAGGAGCTATTCTGGTCATATTGTGCAAACACTTGGCTGAAGAAATCGCCAAGAAATTCTGGAATGCCAAGAATGGATAAAGCCACACCAAATAGCCATTATAAAAGTAGAAACTGACTTTAAAATGGTGTTCTAAAGCAGCATTTTCCCATGTATTCATCTGTGGGCAACTTCAAGTATTATAAACTGTTAGGCTTTATTATCCATTGTCCTTGGAGGGAAATCAGGTCATTGGCAGTAACTAGAAGCAGAGTCTGGATGGATATTTGAGGGGGAGGAACCATGCATTTCAAGCCAATAATTCTCTGCTGGTTCTAATGAGAAGCACTTTAACTCAACATATTGGAAAAGGCCAGCTTCTCTGGGCCAGCTTCTCTTCAGGCAGGCAGACCCCAACGTTACATGCACGTGGCAGGAGTGGGGCCAGAGATTTTTCCTCCTTCATTCAAGTGTTTCCTAAATGGCCATTTTTAATAGCCTAAGGAGAAGAAATGAGGTCATTTTGTTGGGTCAATGGAGGCAGCCTCTATTGATTCAAGAATAGGAGAAGAACACTTTAAGAATACTGAGGAAATGCCTTTCTCCTCATGCCTCCAAACACAGTACAAACACATCCTAGCAACCTCCTTATTCAGCTGTGGCCCTCGTGATGTTGTCTTCATCTCATCCTCCGTTCATGAGTGAATCAGTCTTACATTGTCCTTAGATGGTCTGGTTGGAGGGTAGTGCTTTCCCTGCTGCAACTGGCAGCAGCCCAGGGCAATTTTAAGACATCTAAACGCCAATGTTCTTTGCCAACCTTTTTTCCCCAGAGGTGCAGCCAGATGACCCATGTGGGCAGGGGCAGCCTAACACCTCTTGGCTAGTTTGGGCAAGCACTCCCCATAGATCCTGGACCCTGTCCTCTGCTGCCACTCCTGTGGGTTTCCCTCTTAAAAAATTGCTGGACATAACTATCACTGCAACGGGTCTAGTCCCCTCCTGCAGCTCACTGGAGAACTGATAGGCAGTTAAGAGTGCTACGCAAAACTCAGCAGCATGAGCTTAGAGGAATTCTCTATCCACTGTACTAGAAATCCTGCTGGGGAGCCAGAGGATCTGGCCAGTAAATCAGGAGAGACAGCTTGTGGGCACAACTACGGTAGGAAATATTTACTCCTCCCCTCTGGTATTTCTGATAGCAATCAGCCTAATAAGGAGAAAAAAGGATAAGTTTGTCAGGACGATGGAGGCAGCTGCCAATGCTACTCCATAAACCTCCCATGTCCACCTTTCTAATCTCACTGTGCTTTATAATACAATACAATACAATAGCAGAGTTGGAAGGGACCTTGGAGGTCTTCTAGTCCAACCCCCTGCCTAGGCAGGAAACCCTATACTGTTTCAGACAAATGGCTATCCAACATCTTCTTAAAGACTTCCAGTGTTGGGGCATTCACAACTTCTGGAGGCAAGCTGTTCCACTGATCAATTGTTCCAACTGTCAGGAAATTTTTCCTCTGTTCTAAGTTACTTCTCTCCTTGATTAGTTTCCACCCATTGCTTCTTGTTTTTACACTCAGGTGCCTTAGAGAATAGTTTGACTCCCTCTTCTTTGTGGCAAGCCCTGAGATATTGGAACACTGCAGTGACGTGCAGTCAGGTGAGGGAAGTGAGGCACAGCCTCACCACTCTCATCATGAAAAGAAAAAAAATGTAAAAGGAAAAAGCTGAGCTAGTTGCTGCCTCACCGTGGATGACTCTGCTTAACTGTAAAAAAGCCTCTAAAAAGCGCCCTCTACTATGAGGCAGGAGAACTGCATGCCTCATCTAGTCTGACTTTAGGCGTTTTATGATCACTCGAGCAGAGTTAAGCAAGGGTTAAAAGCCTAAAAATTCCTGACATAGGTGAGGCGCGCAGTTCTCCTGCCTCATAGTAGAGGGTGCTTTTTTAGAGGGCGCTTTTTTAACAGTTAAGCAGAGTCATCCACGGAAGTCAGGCAAAGAGCCATGCTGTAGCACACACACTTTCTCCCAGCCTCTTTCTTTTGGAAAGCTTCGATCGGCTCCCTTCTGGCTTGTCTGCCTCTCCTCTCACCCCAGCCTGCCAGCAGGAGGTGAATGGGTGGGCTTTATTGCGTTTCAGGGGCATTTCCCACCCAGACAGCAGGCTGCATTTGCAATGGTGGAGGTGTTTGGGAAAGGCAGCAGGGGAATGGGGGGGATGGCAGAGGAGCTGCTTTCAAGCCACTGGAAAAGATATCCAATCCAACTTGTGTGTGTGTGTGTGTGTGTGTGTGTGTGTGTTTGAGAGTGAGTGAGAGAGGGAAGTGGGTAGGAGAGATAGTCCAATCCAACGTGTGTGTGCGTGCGTGCGTGTGTGTGTATGTTTGAGAGAGGTGGAGGAAGGGAGAGAGGGAGGAAGGAGGGGAAGGGAGAAGAAAAAGAAAAGGAAAAAAGGAAACATTTCGCAAAGGAGAAAAACAAATGCTGTCGTTTTAAATCGGAACTGAGCATGCCTGGCTGTGGAATTCTGGGAGTTGAAGTCCACAAGTCTAAAAATATTTGAAACCCACCACTGTGTCAGTGCCTCACCAGCCATAAACCTCACCGCACATCACTGGAACACTGCTATCATGTCTCCCCTAGTCCTTCTTTTCATTAAACTCGACATACTCAGTTCCTGCAACCGTTCTTCATATGTTTTAGTCTCCAGTCCCCTAATCATCTTTGTTGCTCTTCTCTGCACTCTTTCTAGAGTCTTCACATCTTTTCTACATCGAGGTGACCAAAACTGAATGCAGTATTCCAAGTGTGGCCTTACCAAGGCATTATAAAGTGGTATTAACACATCACGTGATCTTGATTCTATCCCTCTGTTGATGCAGCCTAGAACTGTGTTGGCTTTCTTGGCAGCTGCTGCACACTGCTGGCTCTTATTTAAATGGTTGTCCACTAGGACTCCAAGATTATTTTCTAGAGAGCTTTACAATAGTTTCTCAAAATTAAGGGGCCACTTTGTATCTAGACAACTCTTCAGCCATAACATCCCTCATCCAATATGCTTTCCCTGGTAAATGCATCCTATGTCCATAATAGACCTCAAAGAAAAATTTATACCAGTATTTGCCCAGCCTGGTACAAGCTAGGTGCATTAAACTGCAATTTCCGGCATTCCCAACCAGCATGGCCAAATATTGAAAGCTTCCTCTCTATTAATATTCATCCACATGTGTGAAAACACAATTTTAAGGAGCTGAAGCTACTTGTAGGATTGTTTTGCAGGTTTCTCCCATCTTCCTTATATTTAGATGTCTCTGTGGGATTATGGGGTAACTTGGCCCAAGGGAGATACATGCAGATACCTTCTTTGCACAGAGGCAGCCTGCTCAGTTTGCCCAGTGCAGAACTGCCACCAATATCTTTCAATGGCCCTCCTTGGGTTTATAGCCACTGTTCTTCGGTTGCAGTGACATTTTACAGAACGGGCCCTCTAGAGATTAGATTGACAATTTCACTGCTATTCTTCCAGACATGATTGTTCCAGGGAGCCTTGGGGGAGTGAATGGTCACTATTATGCTTATCGTTTTATGGCAGCTTTGTGCTTTTATTGCTTTTTATGCTCTTATTTTATATATATATATTTTATGGCGTAAAGTGCTTGGTGTCTTCTGTGTCTGGCACCATGCTGCCACAATTATCTTATTAAAGCAAACAACTTGGGAAACATCCTTTTCTATTTACTAACTCAAGGGGAATCAATCAACCCACTTCCAAGCTCTCATCTACAACAAGATCATTGAGTGGCTTAAAAGTGTACCCAAATCCAGGCATAAGGATCGGGGAAAGGGCTACAACAGGGTTAGGAAAACTGATCACAAAACGTCTGTATTAAGCCAATGGAATCTGGCTGGAGCCCCCTTCCTTGGAGCCATACAACCATGAGGACAATGCATGGAGACCAATTCTCCATGAACAAGAATCAACTACGGCCAATCAAATTCTTCCCCCCAAGCTGGAATGACCACATTTATCATCATCATTAATGATTTGAAGTGTGTAGTTCTAATTATAATCTCTCTCTTGCTAAATGCTTTATATCACTAAAAGTCTTACAGTTTGTGGATAATATGAGAAATGAGCAACCAGCATGCAGCAAGTGAGATCACTGAAAGATTAAAAGGGCTAAAAAATGAGGAAACAGTTTTAATGGAGATTCCAGACGATCGGTGAAGCTGACAATAGTCAGTGGCCAGGTTTCCATGACCTAGGCAGACTCCTGAAATCTACAGATCTTGTCTGAAGGCTAAAAGTCTCTCTTAACTTCTAGAAAACTGCTATCTACATTTCTCTATTGCAACCAAAGGTAAAACTGCAAGGTGGGAGGCACATGCCTTTATACCAACATGTTTATCCCATTATTCAATAATGTCAGAGGTGGTTATGTTTGCAGGGAAAGGCAAGGTAGTGCCTTTTCAATATTATTCTGCTTACAATTTGTCTCCCCACTACCCCAATTTTCCTGATCTTTTTTCTTGCACTGTTTTCTTCCAAAAGCAGATAATCTGGAAGCTAATTTAGGTGGGAAAAGAGAAGGCTGTTATCATTAACCAGCAAGAATGTGAAAGGCTACCTTGCAGAAGTCCAAACTGTGCTTACAATGAGGATCCTAGGGGGCAAAAAAGGAAACTCTCATATCCCATCCAAAACCCGTCTACTGTAATCTACCCACAAGTGCCAGTGAATATGCGAAGCGAGATGGATTCCATGTGCTGTAAAGAGGAAAAATCTCTTGTAGATAATCATAATAGTAAGATGTATGTATCTTTCCTGTTGGTCTTCAAAGTACTCTTATAAATACAATAGTGTCTCAGATCTGCTATATAATTTGCTGCCTCCACTGGCAATCCTCTGAAGGCAAATGGGCTGTCCTTATTTACAATGTGCAAGGCATATTAAAGTCAGGGATTAGTGGAGTCCCCTTGACTTGTTTTCCTACTTGCAAACATCAACAGTCAGTGGTAAAATACCTCCAATCATTCTCCTTAATGTGGGATGGGAGCAGTGGTGGGTTTCAAAATTTTTTGAAACCTCTTCTGTAGGTGTGGCCTGCTTTGTGGGAGTGGCTTGCTGGTCATGTGACCAGGTGGGAGTGGCTTGCCGATCATGTGACCAGATGGGAGTGGCTTGCCGGCCATGTGACCGGGCGGAAGTGGCTTGCCAGCCATGTGACCAGGTGGGAGTGGCTTGGCAGTCATGTGACTGGGTGGGAATGGCCAAGACGATGTCACTGAATTCTTTGCCCCAATGGATGATCTACAAAAAGATATAAAAAAGGAAATTTATTATTTTGTGTACTTACTACTTAAATAAGATTAAAATAAGTACACAAAACAATAAAAGAGCTACTTACAGAAGGAAGATGACTGTTCTTGCCAGTCTTCAATATCACTGATTCCAATGAATGGCCTGCACAAAGAAGAGACACAGAAATGAACTCTTTCATTGCATGCACTGCGTTAGGATGAACCAGAACACAAAATAATAGAAAAGGAAGATTACTGTCCTTTTGTGTGTTGAAGTCATCCACTGACCACCTTGCTCCAATGAATGGCCTGCACAAAGAGATACAGAAAGGAAGACTTTAATTGCTTGCACTACTATATTAAGGATGAAACCAGCACACAAAGCAATAAAACAGCTACTTACATAGGAAAGATGAGAGTCCTAGCGATCATACTCTGTTGCCTCTTCATCCTGTTAAACAATACTAACTGCAGAAGAAATAAAACAATATTGGACTCGATTGTGGTTGTAAGCTGAGGACTACACTACAGGCAACAGAAGGGACCTCTGTTTTCTCCCAACAATGTACAGTCTTTTCAGGAAGGATGTCCCCCAACAAACAGGAAAGATATAGTTTTTCATATAAGAAGTTAGATCAAGAATGAATGCCATAGGTAGATTCACAGAGCAATACAGATTTCTTTTTCTGAAATGTATTCCTCAGTTCAAAAAACAGGAATATATGAATTAGGTTCAGTACTTAAGACAGACCAAGTAGCTATTCAAGAGTTAGTGGTGTCATGGTTAGAAGCAATAGTAAAGCAAGATATGGATTTAAATCCAGTAATATTTGGTTGGGCATTTCAAAGGGAATACAATACATATTTAATTTTACACATGTTAACAGCTGCTGGAATTGTGCACAACAGTGGAAAAACAAAAATATGAAAATGAATAAATATTAGAATGTGCAGGAATGAATAAATTAAAATCAAGAAGGCTTCGAATAGTTTTTCATGTGAGATTTGTTTTATCAATTGCTAACTAACCAAAACAGAAATTAGAAATCTAAAAGTATAAAGAAATATTATTAGTATTTGATCATTATTAATGTATAGATAACTGCAGGACATTACACACACACACACACAAACTATGACAGTGCCAAGAAAACACCAAAAAATTTCTCCCCAAAAGACTGCAGACGAAACTAGTTTTTTTCCCTAACCCTAAGGACAGGAAAGACAAAGCCACTGGAATAAAAACCATCAAGGCATCATGGGAAATTATAAAGGACAGTGCCAGGAAGCTCACAGAACCAGCAACCACCCCACAATTACCTAAACAACTAGGTATCACATAGAAACACACAAAATCTGGCAAAGCTGCCTTGCACCAACCTGGCCTACCCATAGAAAAGCAGCCACTTTGAGACACATAAACCATGCACCAACCTGCACATATTGCATCACAAATAAAACATTTGCAAAAAGGAGTAACATTTCTTGTAATAAACATATTCTATAAACAATGAATAAATAAAAATTCCCTAAAAATATTTTTTAAAAAGATATTCTATAAATAATAAAAAGTCCTTAAAACCATTTAAAAATATTCCAAACACAATAATTTACAATAATTTAAAATAAAACCATTTTAAAGTATTCCACACACAATAATTTAAAATAAAACCATTTTAAAGTATTCCACAAACAATTTAAAATAAAACCAGTTAAAAGTATCCCACACACAATAAATTAAAATAAACCATTTTAAAAAACTTTATAAATTTAAATAAAACGATTTTAAAAAATTCTATGCACAATACATTTAAAAGTATTTAGTATAGTATTTTTAAAAATGGTTTATTTTAATTTATTGCTGATAGAATCTTTTTTTAAGTAGTCTAAAACAATTAGAAAAAAGATTCTATCAACAATAAATTAAAATAAACCATTTAAAAAATTCTATACTCAATACTTTTAAATACAATGATTTAAAAAAATTCTATACACAATAAATAAAATATTCTTTAAAAAAAACATTAAAAGCATTAAAGAAAAAAAAACGGGTGACTTACCAGCAGGCAGAATCAGCAGCTCTCCAATGCGATGGATGCAGCAGGGAGCAGGCAGGAGACGAGGAGGCAGGTAAGCTGGACTGAAGGGACAAGGGACAACCGGGTCAGCTAGGCTCACCGCCTGGCAGGCTTAGCCAGGCGAGGCTGGGGACTGGGGGAGGGAGCGGGGGGTAGCAGGAAACCCCCTTTCGGCCACACAGCGTACGCCAGCTCATGGCTTTCGTGAGGAAAGGCCTTTAAGTCTTCCCTCATGAAAACTGCGAGCTGCCCTATGCTATCCTCCTGCCGCCGCTGCCGCCCACCCCCTTTCGGTCACACGGCGTACGCCAGCTCACGGCTTTTGCGAGGGAAGGCCTGAAGGCCTTCCCTCATGAAAGCCGCAAGCTGGCATACGCTAGCTTCCTGCCACCGCGCCCCTTTCGGCCATGCGGAGTACGTGAGCTCGCAAAACCTGCAAGCTGGCGTATGCTAGCCTCCCACCGCTGCCCCACCTTACGCTTAGTTGCTTACCTGAGGGAAGCAACAAGCTGCTGGAATGTGAAGTGAGGACCCGATCAGCAAGCGTGATGTGACAGCTGCTCGGGATGTTGGCTGTTGGCGCCGCGCTTTTAAACGGGGGTTAGAGGTGGGCGGGTCAACTCCAGCCCACTCACTGATTAGCTGGACTCCAGCTGGGCTAGTTTAGTGCGGACGGGCAGGGGAGCAAGCGAGATGCGACAGAACAGACGGGGTGAGCAAGCGACAGGGCCAGGGCAGGCGTTCCAGAGCTTACTTCCAGGTCCACCGGTGGAACCTCTTCTAACCGGTACGGTAGATTTGATGAACCTTTTCTACCGAACCGGTTAGAACCGGCAGGAACCCACCTCTGGATGGGAGTGTAGAGAAGGGATAAGCTATTGTCAAAACATATTTTGTGCAAGTGTTTCACGTTCAAAGCACTTCTAACTAGAATGGTGCTGAAACATATCGCCCAGGAGCTCACAGAAAATGGCCTGGCTGAAGCAAACCAAAGTGATCAATGGATGTTGAATTGATCTCATCCCTTAAGGCAATATATTAGAACAGCTAAAGATGATTAAAAGCTACCTCAGGTGGGAGACGACTTCCAGTTCCTGCTGGCATGTTGTCCGCCCCTCGTCTCCCCGGTTGGCTCCGTAAGGAGCACAGGGGCCCTGGAGGGGCCCCCTGCCAAAGGGCAGCTTGCTGAAGCCCCCCGGAATCGGCGGCAGCCGGCGGGGGTGCTTTTCAGCTTTGCCTAGGAGCCAGGGAGCGGAGGGGGGGGGCGAGGGACAGCATTGAGCTGTTTACCCTTTCACCAAATGGCTCCGAAGGAAAGAGAGTACTTGGAGAAGCGCGGCTGGATCCTGGTGGTGGGGGATTCATCCTGAACTCTTTGATCGTTTAAAAGAAAAGCAGCAGACTTCTGTAAGTTTTGTGTTCAACCTATTTGAATGGAGATTAGAGGGGGGTGTTTCTTCCTTCTACCCCCTCCCTAGGATTAAGCACCCCCGCCCTTCTTTGTTTGTCTACTTATAAATGAAGTCTGCCTTTTGAAACTACCTTAAAAAAAAAACCCTTTTGGAGCTGCCTTATTACTCTCTCTGAGGGAAACAGGGACCCCTCCCTGCTACGTGGCTTTTCCAAACTTTGACTATTTGATCCCCTTCTTTTGGTTTGCCTCGGTGCCTTGGAACTGTGAACTGTCGCTTTCGGACTTGTTTGCCTTTTGGGATCAGCACAGCTGCAAAATCCTCGGATGCCATCTTCTTGGGAAAAGACTTACATCTCTGAATTTTAAACAAATGGGGCCTAAGAAACCACCAATAGGCAAGTCATTTTCGGCCCCCTCATCAGCCATCTCCAGTCCGAATATGCAACAAACGAAAATTACCTCATTGTTACAGCAAGAGGGGACTGGAGAGGGATCAAAAGAACTATCTGTCTCCCAAATGTTTCAAGAACTTATGAGGGGTCAAAATGAATTGAAAAAAGAAATGGCAGAGCTTAAAGAGGAACTCAGAGATGTTAAACATCATATTGCAGAAAATAAACAGAGAATCGTGGTGTTGGAGGAGGGAGCGGCTGGGCTGGGGGAAGAGATTAAAGCAATCCGGAAGGGAAATGTAGACTTGGAAAACTTTTTGGCAAAAATAGAATTTGAAAGAATGTCCTTTTTTCTTAGATTCCAGAACCTACCAGAGACAGAAAATGAAGACCTTAAGGATATCACGAGTACAATCTTAGCAGATTATATTAAGAGAGATAAAAAACAGCTGTGGTGGGATATGGATCTAATTTATAGGATAAATTCAGCATATGCTAGAAGTCATGATGTTCCAAGGGAGGTGCATGTTAAATTCCTCAGGAGGACCACAAGGGATGAGGTGCTTGGGACCCAAAGGGAGAGACCATTGAAATATAAAGATGAAGAAATTACCAACCTTAAGCAGATTCCAAAAAAGATAAGAGAGAGAAGGAGGAAGTATTCCTCCTTATCAAAGAAATTATACAATAAAGGAATTTGGTTTAGATGGTTATTGCCAGAGGGAATGTTGATCTTCTGGGAGGGAAACAGGATTAGAATTAATACAGTGCAGGAGGCGGAAGCCTTCATTAAAAAGCATCTCTCCCTCCTAGAGGACAAACATAGCGAAGGTAGTGGAAAGGACAACAAGGTGCAAGACAAGAGGGAGGTGGGGCTAAGGCTCCCTCTGGGGACAGGGAGGAAGGAGCAATATCGAAAAGGCTCAGGTCACAAAAATATTATTTGAAATAATAGTAGTTGGTGATATTCTAGAAAGTGACAAAGGAAAATGAATGAACACATGGTTGACAATATAGAATAAGACCTTGTTTTTTGCTTATCTTTTATCTTTTGTTTTTAAGATTGTAAAAATGTGAGTTTTGGATGGATTTCTGTTCTGACCCCCCTTCCTCCGTTGCCCACACAGCACACACACTCCGGAACAGTACAAGGGAACAAGGTTTATTACACCAACAGACAAGAGGTTTTGTGGCAGCAAGCCACCAAGACAGAACTCACAAAGACAGAACACACAAAAGCAGCAATCCAGCTTGCCAGGATCCCAGACTAGAGTTGCTGTCAAAAGTCCTTTGTTGATTGCTACGCAGAGCCTCTCCAGAGTCAACCCTTTTATAACCTAAAAAGGGCGTCTCCCAAACAGCACCTGAGAGCTCTTTACTGCCTATAATTACGCCCACGCTCCTTGCGTTTGTGGGCGCGCCGGAAACGGGCATCTCGAAACGCCCTACTAAGTCCTGAGTCACTATCCTCTCCGCTGCTCCAAGGCAGGGCATTGGGAGTCCTCCTCCTCTCGCTCTCACCGCTGCTCCATGCCTCTGGTGCCACCTGGTGGCCGACCAGACTCTCGGATTCCTGCTCAGCCTCCGAATCCTGTCCAGGATCGCACATCTCCTCTGGAGCTGACTCGTATGGAGTATCACTCTCAGAGTCTGGTGACAGCGGCACCGGCTGGGCCACAACACTATCCCTCACCGCAGGGCCCTTCCCCCGGGCCTGACGCTCGGGATGCGGTCGGGAGGGAAATTGTCCATGATAGACCCGCACCAAAGCTGGAGCATGCACAGCCGTCGCATCGGTCCAGGACCCCCCGTCCGAGTCCTCGTCCGCCCAGTCGACCAAATACTGGAACCGACCCTTGAGCCATCTCGAGTCACGGATCCGGGTCACTCTGTGCGATGGCCGTGCGTGCACCTCAGGCGACGACGGCAGGGGTGAAGAGGGATGTCGGAGAGGACAATCCGACCGCTCAGGGATCAGGAGCGAGCGATGGAACACCGGGTGTACTCGCATCGAGCGCGGGAGGGTCAGGCGATAGGCCACCGGATTGATAACGGCCTCCACAGGGAACGGCCCCAGATACCGGTGGTCCAACTTCCTCGTAGGCCGGTGGGACGGAAGATGCCGCGTGGACAACCACACGCGATCACCCACTGCCAATTCCGGCACCGCACGGCGAGACCTGTCCGCCACCCGCTTGTAATCCTCCTTCGCCTGATTCAAGTAGCGGCGCACCATCTGGTGAACCGCCTGAAGCTCAGAGAGGAAACCCTGCGCTGCGGGGACCGGAGACTCCACGGGGGTGAGAGGGAAAAAACGAGGGTGGTACCCGACGTTCGCCATGAAAGGCGTCGTCCGTGTGGAGGAGTGCTGCGAGTTGTTGAACGCAAACTCCGCCACGGCGAGGTACTCCGCCCAATTGTTCTGCTGCTGGTTCACAAAGCAGCGCAGATATTGTTCCAGAATCCCAATCACCTTCTCCGTCCCTCCATCGGTTTCGGGATGGTGCGCCGAGGACAGACAAACTTGAACGTCAAGAGCGGCCATCAGCCCTTTCCAGAACTGGGCCGTGAATTGTGTACCACGATCGGAGACGACCCGGTCAGGTAGGCCGTGCAGCCGGAACACGTGCTGGATGAACATGCGGGCGGTGGCGCGGGCTGTCGGCAATCTCCGGCAGGGGATGAAATGCGCCATCTTGGTGAGCATGTCCACCACCACTAGGACCGTAGTGAAACCGGACGACGGAGGCAGTTCCGTCAAGAAGTCCATGGACACGGCTCCCCAGGGTCTGTCCGGGGTCGGCAATGGCTGTAGCAAGCCTGGAGGAGCTCCCGTCGCTGATTTGGCCTGTCGACACTGCACACATGACGTGACGTACGTCTGCACGTCGTGTCGCAGGCGAGGCCACCAAAACGTACGGGAAAACAGGTGCAAAGTTTTGAACAGGCCAAAGTGTCCCGCTGCCGGAGTGTCATGACATTGGGAGAGAACCAATCCACGGAGCGGTCCTGCAGGCACGTAGAGCCGATCCCGATACCTCAAAAGGTCCTCGTCAAAGGTCCACGGGGATGTCGGCCCTACCTCTGCCCGCCGTTGTTCCACCCACTCGTCGTTTCGCTGCGCATTCCGTATCAACGACCGTAAATCCACGGGTTCCTGGATTGCAGTGAAGGACTCGACGGGTAGGACCGTCCGGGGGGGCAGTGAGTCAGCAGGGTCTGAGTACTCCGGCTTTCTAGATAGGGCATCCGCCCTCTGGTTCAAGGCACTGGGGATATACGTGACCTTGAAATGGAACCGGGCAAAAAACAGAGACCACCGGATCTGGCGCTGATTGAGCTTCCGCGCTGTTGTCAAAAACTCCAGATTCCGATGGTCTGTCCGGACTTCGACCTGATGCCTGGCCCCCTCCAGGTGATGTCGCCAGGCTTCGAACGCCACCTTGATAGCCAGCAACTCCTTCTCCCAGATGGTATAATTGCGCTCGGAAGGATTGAGTTTCCGAGAGTAATAGGCGCAAGGGAAAAGGGTGCCATCAGGGGCGTGAGCCTGCAATAACACCGCCCCCACCACGATGTCGGACGCATCCGCCTCAACTACAAAGGGGCGATGGGGATCAGGGTGTTTCAAGATCGGCTCCTTTGTAAAAGCGCGCTTCAAGGCCACGAACGCTTGTTGTTCCGTGGACCCCCAGTGAAACGGCACTTTCTTTTGCAGGAGCCGAGTGAGGGGCGCGGTCAAGAAAGCAAAGCCGGGGATGAAGGACCGGTAGTAGTTGGCAAACCCGAGGAGTCTCTGAACGTCTTTCATCCGTCGAGGAGATTGCCAACTTCGTAATGCCTCCACCTTGCCTGGCTCCATCGCAATTCCTTCAGGGGATATACGGTGCCCCAGGAACTCGATGGTGGTCTGCCAGAACTGACACTTCTCCAGCTTGGCAAACAAGCGATGCTTTCGAAGGCGCTGCAAGACCTGACGCAAATGCTGTTGATGATCCTTCTGAGACGTAGAGTAGATCAAGATGTCGTCCAGGTAGATGACGACAAACTGATCCAAAAGGTCCTGAAAGATATCGTTCATAAAATGTTGGAAGACAGCTGGGGCATTGGTCAACCCGAACGGCATGACCGTATACTCAAAATGTCCGTATCGGGTGCCAAAAGCTGTCTTCCATTCGTCCCCCGCCCTGACTCGAACCAGATTGTAAGCTCCACGTAAGTCCAGTTTTGTAAACACCACAGCCTCCCGGAGCCGCTCCAACAACTCGGGAATCAGAGGCAACGGGTAGCGATTACGGATCATGATGGCGTTCAAGCGCCGGTAATCGCAACAAAGTCTTAGATCCCCGGTCTTCTTTTTGACGAACAAAACCGGGGCAGACAAGGGCGAAGACGAAGGCCGGATAAAACCCCGGGCCAGGTTCTTGTCAAGGAAGTCCCGCAATGCGGCCAACTCCGGTTCAGACATGGAGTATAGGCGGCCCGTCGGGAGTTTCGCATCAGGTACCAGGTCAATGGGACAGTCGTAAGGCCGGTGCGGTGGCAGTTGATCCACCTCCTGCTCGCTAAACATGTCCGCGAACTCCGCTAAATCCGGCGGCACTGTCACCTCGGCCGAACTGGGCACCTGAGCCGCGCAAACATGACGGGTATGGTCCACGCATTGCAAGGACGGGAACGAGATGCGGTTCTGCGACCAGTGGATCTGGGGATCGTGCGCCCGCAGCCAAGCCAAGCCCAACACCACGGGGAAATGCAGACCCGA
The DNA here is from genome assembly GCF_964273705.1 of Natrix helvetica. NCBI lineage: Eukaryota > Metazoa > Chordata > Lepidosauria > Squamata > Natricidae > Natrix > Natrix helvetica. Next base: position 197,284,860 of record NC_138548.1, read on the forward strand.
AGCCACGTAAAATTGAATGGCCTCCTCATGCTCCCCGAGGATCAGGCACAAAGGCTGCGTGGCGTTCTTGATGGGCCCAGACAGAAGCACCCGGCCGTCAATGGTCTCCACTCGCATCGGAGGGTCTACCGGGCACAGAGGGACGTGATATTTCGTGACAAACGCTGCATCCATAAAATTCGTGGTAGCCCCGGAATCGACCAAGGCATGGGCTGGAATTCCCTGCGGACTACCCGACAAGAGAATGTGCGCTGCAAGAATCAGATGTCGTGGAGGCCCCTCCGCCTCTGTTCCGGCCTGTGCCCGACCCGAAGTCTCCCTCAGATCGGGCTTTCCCCGTTTCCCGAGACGGAGGTCCGTCGTTGAGAGGGGGCCGTAGACCGTGCAGCCCCTCTACCTCCCTTCTTGGGGCAACCCGTAGCCAGATGTCCCGGATCCCCACAGTAAAAACACAGCCCCCCTGCACGCCATCTCTCCATCTCCGTGCGTGACAAGCGGGGTCTGGCTGCACCCAACTCCATGGGCTCCTCTCATGGGACAGGAGTCTCTCGTGGAACTGGCACTCTCAGCACCTCCCGGGACGCTCGGCGAGGCCTCCGCCTCTGCAGCCGGCCGTCAATCCGGAGGCATAGATGAACCAACGCGTCAAACGTTGGAGGCCTGTCCACTCTCACCAGCTCATCCTGCAGGTCCTCTGACAGGCTATCCTGAAAAGCATCCATAAGGGCTGGCTCATTCCACTCAGAGTCCTGACTGAGCAGCCGGAACTCGGTAACGTAGTCCAGTAAAGAACCACGCCCTTGGTGCAACTCTTTCAGGAGTCTGGTGGCTGTTTCTCCTTTGATGGGGTCCTCGAACGTCAGCCGAAGATGAGTGCAAAAACCCTGGAAGTCATCCAGCAGGAGGCTCGGCTGAGTCAGCAAAGGCGTAGCCCACCGTGCTGCTGTGCCTGAGAGCAAGCTTATCACAAAGCCCACCTTCGTCTGGTCGGTGGGAAAGTCCTCCGCTCTCAAGGCAATGAACAACCGGCATTGGCCCAGGAACGCCGGGAAAAGTTTCGGACTGCCATCAAACTTATCCGGCATGGCCACTGGGCATTTCCTTCGTTGCTGCTGGGGGGGTGGGGGGTTGGCAGGAGCAGACAGCTGTGCAACTTGCGCTGTTAGCAAGGCAAGTTGCTGTGCGAAGAGAGCATTCTCCGCCTGAAGTTGCTCGTATGGAGTATCACTCTTGGAGTCTGGTGACAGCGGCACCGGCTGGGCCACAACAGATTTCTATCACTAGTGTGGGAGCTGTTAGCAAGGCAAGTTGCTGTGCGAAGAGAGCATTCTCCGCCTGAAGTTGCTCCATCATAGCTGAATGGAGATACGTTTGGGGTAGCAATCAATCTGTTCTGACCCCCCTTCCTCCGTTGCCCACACAGCACACACACTCCGGAACAGTACAAGGGAACAAGGTTTATTACACCAACAGACAAGAGGTTTTGTGGCAGCAAGCCACCAAGACAGAACTCACAAAGACAGAACACACAAAAGCAGCAATCCAGCTTGCCAGGATCCCAGACTAGAGTTGCTGTCAAAAGTCCTTTGTTGATTGCTACGCAGAGCCTCTCCAGAGTCAACCCTTTTATAACCTAAAAAGGGCGTCTCCCAAACAGCACCTGAGAGCTCTTTACTGCCTATAATTACGCCCACGCTCCTTGCGTTTGTGGGCGCGCCGGAAACGGGTATCTCAAAACGCCCTACTAAGTCCTGAGTCACTATCCTCTCCGCTGCTCCAAGGCAGGGCATCGGGAGTCCTCCTCCTCTCGCTCTCACCGCTGCTCCATGCCTCTGGCGCCACCTGGTGGCCGACCAGACTCTCGGATTCCTGCTCAGCCTCCGAATCCTGTCCAGGATCGCACATCTCCTCTGGAGCTGACTCGTATGGAGTATCACTCTTGGAGTCTGGTGACAGCGGCACCGGCTGGGCCACAACAGATTTCTATCACTAGTGTGGGAGCTGCCAAAATGTTTTGTATATCCCCTTACCTTTCCCCATAAATGTATAAAAACCAATAAAAATTTTGGGGGAAAAAAAGCTACCTCAGGTATGGAATGGAGATCAAATGAAGGCAACCTCATCAGGACAAAGGAGAAAGAAAAAGTTTCTTAGGACTCTTCCCCCCCCCCCCCAATTAGATATAGATAAGGAAAGACTGAAGAGGTCTGTTTGGCAGTTGTTGCCCTCCTCTCCTTATAGATAGCGAAGGAGATATCTTCCATATTATATTTTTCAGCTAGAATATGAGTTAGAAATGGAATTGAACCAGAGATTGTCAGAATTGCAAAACACAGTACTTTTCCCATTAGCTGCAATCTCTGACATATAGAGTGGCTGTGGAGATTCTCAGTTATCCAAGCAGGCTCCACACCCGTTTGCACTGCTCAGGTGACCCTGAGGATACAGATAAACTTCCAGGTGGCCTCAAAGACTCTCCAAAAGAATGCAAATAACCAGCTGTCTGCAAGGAATATAAATCCTTCCATTCTCCACCATCCAGTCAGAGCTGAAGAAGTTTCTTGGATGAGAAGCAAAATGTCTTCAAAGAAAAACAAAGACCAGTTGCCTCTTGAAAAAGCACCTTTGGGACTGACATAGAGAGATGCAAGCATATAAAGGCAAACGGCATTTAAAGCAATTTAAAAATATGTGGATTTAAATTCCCAACATTCTCTAGAGAACTGGCTGGGGCATTCTGGGAGTTGAAGGTCACACTCTTAAAGTTGTCAAGTTTGAGAAAGAATGATCTGAAGCATCTGGCTCCCCCTAGTGGGGAACAATGCCATTACCAAAGGATCTATGATGCTATAATTAAGAATCAATTACATTGATTCCAGAATAGGCCAAGTATTAAATAGAATCCAGACTAGTTGTTACCCCCTCCCCCACTGAAAGCAGCAATTAAATCCATTCAGCTTTTGGGGAGGCAAAACTAGATTAAACCAGGATGGTATCTGGAGAAGCTGATTTCCTTGTTCCTTGGTTTTTTTTTTTTTTTGTTGTTTTTTTTCTTTTGCAATATCATTTGGTACTTTCTGGAAAAAGAAGAATGGCAGGGAATTGATTCTATTTACTGCACTTACCAAATGAGTAGGCAACCTTTTGATACAACTAGCAGGTGGGGGTCAGATGTTCAAAGTGGGCAAAACTAAAAACGTGGATTTGGAAAATCTGCATTTTTTTTTCTTTGTTTAAAAAGCATGTTAATTAAGCTCATTTAGCTTTGACCATATTTTGAAATTCCTGCTATCTCACATATAGAAAAATAAGTCAAATAAACTTCTGAAAATTGAAAAAAAAAACGTCTTGGGTCCCTATGAATTCATGTAAATTAGATAAGGCAGAAGGAACTTTGGCATATTAGGGGTTAAGATCTGAAGAGTTGGAACTGGTTGGCTAGCTGTCCAATTTCCTGAATGGGCTCCTTCTGCCAGTTGGCCAGAACTATCATTTGCAGCATTGATGTTCTTCAGATAAAGAGGGAACATGCACACTGGCTGGCTGGCTGCCTATTTCACTCCTCCCCCAGCATCTACCCAGTTGCAATCAAGAACTCAGGGTGAACCTGCAAAGGACCTGGGGCGCGACCAACAGGCGATGGAAGTTCAAGAAACATTTCAACTATCCTGGCTAGGTTCCTGTGTCTTTTACATTCAATAATGACATTTCACCCACTAAAGATGTGGAGATATGAAAACACGTGTTCTTTGATGGGAATTCTTCCAAGAAAAATTGATAGAAACATCAGATGTGAATAAAAATACTTTTTTTTCTTTCTGGCAGAGCCTCTTGCTTTTGTTACCTAGTGCTTGTGTGGATGAGTAAGGAAACCACTCTAGAGCAGAGTGAAATAATCAGAAAAACTTCATCTGTAGACCTTCTACCAGTTACATAAGATTTAGAACTGCAGGGATCGTGATCTAATTTTTTAAAAATATGTTTCCCCTATCAGTGTCAAATGATAGAATACACATAGAATAAGTATCTTAGAAAATAAACTTTAGTTAGTTCACACAATGCAATAAAACCCCAGTCTAGATTTAAAAAAAACACTATTCCTTTGTTTGTATCATATGCTAACAAAATAGCAGCACGGTACAGATAAAGATTATATTGGGCAAATTGCATTTCAAGTAGCTCATCTTCCATTTTTGATCTGAGAAAACAAACTTTTCCACTATGTCTATGGCATACCCAATCTCTGCATCTCTTATCTATTGTTGGACTCAAGATCCAAGCAATCCCAGTCAGTTTTTAATTAATGGAGAGACATTCTGAGAATAGCTGGAGGGCCTTCAGTTCTAGAATCTATTCCGCTGTAGAAGGTCATTATTAGAAAGTTCCTTTTATTAGAAGACTTAGCCTTTTAGCTTCCAAACAGAGTTTCTCACCAAGTGAATTACCAACATGATTAATAGTAATAAAAGCACTGTCTGGTACAGATAAGTTGGGACTGCTAATTTTAGAGTACCCTCCAATTGATATGACAGTATCAGACTGGGCAAGACTGGTCTATATAGAGTTTTGAGGCATTCAAAGTTCTTTGCAGTGTTGTGCAAGGCAAACTAATGTTAAGATAATAATGGCTTACTTAAGCCCCACTCCTTCTTTGGTCCAGTCCAAATGTTAAAAGAATTTCAGGCCCAATCTAAGCCCTGTCCTGCAAGTAAGACCCAAGGCACTCTGCTGTAAAAAGGAGGTGATCCATTTAGTCTCAAAAGCAAAACTGATTCACTCCTGGAGGAAGCTGCAGAAAAGATGAGGTACAAAGGGGTTGTTTTACAGGGGACAGGTCTTTTGTGTAGAGGATGTATGTGTTCATTCTGTTGTATGATTCTGCCCAGAAGTTAGCCCTAATTGTCCTTCCTTGTATCTGTAAGCTTTCTTTTTTGTTGTGTAAATTTTGTTTGGGTACCTTATTTGTGGATTTGAGGAAGTGTGGGCAAATAGTTTCTTTGTTTTATCACTCTTGCCAGGGTAATTGGTTTCTGTATTTGTCAGTTGATTGTTCAGCAGAGGTGTGTTTTTAACAATCTTTCAGTATGTTATGTTACAATATATTAATTCTGATTACATACAACATAGTTTCCTGCCCCTGCCAGTTATGCATAGTTTTAAGAAGGAACGAAGAGAGTTTCTTATGATCATTTTGTGATTATTTTTAATACACAATTACATAAGAAGTCCTCGACTTATGAACACAACTGAGGCCAAAATTTCTGGTTTGGACACATTTGTCAACCTTTCATGCCACAGTTGTTAAGTGAATCACTGCAGTTGTTAAGTTAGCAACACGTTTGTTAAGTGAATCTGGCTTCCCCATTGACTTTGCTTGACAGAAATTTGCAGAAGGGGATAACTTGACCCCAGGAAACAGCAACCGTCATAAATATGAGCCAAGTGTCCAAATATTGGTCCCATGACCAGGGGGTCATGCCAGGGGGGTGCTGCAACAGTCATGTGAAAAAGTTATAAGTCATTTTTTTTCATTGCGATTACAACTTTGAGTGGTCACTGAACTGTTGTAAGTCAAGGACCACGTACCGGTATACTCTAGCATACCTTTACTTTTGGACTGGACCAAAGGAGTTTGATGTGTTGTATTTCAGGATTTGAGGTTCCCCTTCACAAACAAAACCCTAAACTAGCAATGAAAGTGCCCACATCACTTCGCTTTGTATTTCCCCCTGAAAAAGCAAATCAACATGAATGTAGGAATCTGCATTGGAGGTGAGATTTTAGGCCAGTGTGAAATATTAAGATCTGTCCGTCCCATGTTGCCTCATCTGATAATATATAACTAAATCAGGAAAGAAATGCTTTAATAATTCAAGTGTTTGGAACCCTAACTAGACCAACCATGTCTTGATGATTTGATTTTCTCTTCTTCTGCTTCTATATTTTTATAGTAGCATGGGAGATACTGAAGATGACAGGGGGAGGGGTGTGTGTCTCACCTATGAAATTCTCTATGCTAAGCAAACAATCCATCAGAAGCGATTATCTAATCCATGCCGATGCAAATTGTAGCTGTTAATAAACTGTGCAGGTCTTGCCATGGGAAGGAGTGGAGACTACCAATTGAAGCACTTGGAACAGAGAATACCTTGATTTAAAGAGCTGGAGTGTAATATATAAATCATGATACTGCAGGTTAACACATTCTTGATTTGAAAACTGCAAGATCCAGAATTGGGGGGGGGGGATGCAGTGGAGGAGGGGAGAACTGTTAATACCCACCCTGAACTATTGCTTCTCCTTCTCCTCTTTCCTGAAAGATGTCATTCACTCTTGGGAAAGTCTGAGTAAAGCCAGTGTGTTTGGCATCCAGTCAAGTCAGCAAATTAACTTCTACCAGCAGAGTTGCCTGAAGGTGGGGAAAAGACAGTGTTCTCTTACTCCCACCCCCTTTTTTCCAGGGTCCCTCCTCCTTGATTTTGATTATTGAAAGCTCTACATTTCACTGTATCTCATTAAGAAGAAGGTGAAGCAACTTCTTCACTAAGATCGAGGAGAAAATTCCTGGTTTCCTTCAGATTTCTTCCTTGCCTCTCTGAGCAGGCCAGTTGCTCTCTTTTGCCCTGAGTGCGATCTGCAAGCAAACTGGCAGCTGGTAGAGTAAGGTTTATTGGTTGAAGCCACTTGCCGGCTGATGCTCCAATTATGAATGACAAGGTAAGGGTTTGAGTATGGAAAACCTAATATCAAGGAAGCAGGCTTAAACCTGGACTTTAAATGTTGCCCTCCGCCTGTCTGTTCCCTTCCTGTACCCTTCCTCAAATGCTGACTTAAATTAGCATTAAGTGGCAGTTAGAACAGCTAATCAGACTTGCCTCCGGAAATCGTGGATGGTACAACACTGGAAATTTTTAAGAAGAGATTGGACAACCATTTGTCTGAAATGGTATGGTGCAGTGTTGGCAAAGGGAAGATGATCTTCTGGTTTCTGGCATGCGCACCTGCCAGCTACTCTTCTCGTGCGCATGCTCGCTAGAAACCGGAAGACCAGGTGGCCGGTCTGCATGAATGCGTGGGAAAACAGAAGATTATCTTCCTGGCCAGTGGTGTGTTCTGGCTGCCGCTGCTGCCGGTTCGCTCAGGCACATGCCACGGGCATTGTGCTTGATGCGTGCTGTGAGCGCATGCGCAGTGCAACAAAAATTGCTCTTCGCATGTGCAGAAGGCAAAAACAAGATGGTAGCGCCTATGGTGCCACCAAGAGAACCAGTTCGGGGGCGTGGCAAGCCTGGGTCGCTGCCAGTTCCAGCCACCCAGGTTGCCAAAGTACTACCAGTTCGGCCGAACCAGTCCAAATCTGTAGGAACCCACCTCTGTTTCTGGCGCTCGCATAAGCACCAGGCGGCTGCTCTTCTGATTTCTGGGGCTCCCACACACGTGACAACCAGCTGGCCAGCGCACTGAAACTCAGAAGAGCAACGGGCGACCATTCGCATGCCTGGAGAGATGGCTTTGCTTGCCACTTCCAGCACGCGTGTCATAGGTTCACTATCACAGGTACCGTGTTTTCTCCTTGAGTTGGGTGCTAGACTAGAAGACCTCCAAGGTACCTTCCAACTCTGTTGTTCTGTTATTCTGAGTTTCCTTCTGCTCTTTTTCAATCCTCACAAAGCAACCCAAAATTATTGTGGATCAAAACTGAATGGAGTTCATAGCTTTTCAATATAATAATAATAATAATAATAATAATAATAATAATAATAATAATAATAATAATAATAATAATAATAATAATAATAATAATAATTTTATTTGATTAGCCGCAACCCTCTCCCGAAGGACTCGGGGCGGCGTACAATCAAAACAAATAAAAATACACATAAGACAAACATATATACAAAAAGAACAGAGACATATACATATGTGCATGGAGGAGAGTTGACTTATAAGTGAAAGACAGTTAAAAACACAATTTAAAATCCCCTTAAATAAAATTACTAAATTAAAAAACCCATCAGGAGCGATACGAAGTTATGGTTGAGCCAGGCCAGCTATTTGGAAAAGGTGGGTCTTGAGCTTGACACGGAAGGAGCGGAGGTCAGTAGTGGTCCTAATATCCGGGGGGAGGTCATTCCACAGGGCTGGGCCCGCCACATAGAAGGCTCTGCTCCTAGGCGCCGCCCCATGGCACTGTCTGGTGGACGGCACCTGGAGAAGTCCCTCTCTGTGCGAGCGGATGGGTCGTAGGGATGTATGGGGTATAACATACACTTTGGTTTATCCAGCTCTGCTCCATGCCATTTTCTTCATTTTGGCAGATTTATTCAGGATGGGTGGAGAGATCGTGCTGTTACTGTTGTTAAAAGATCCAACTGTTAGAAATGTACCAAACACCGTAGAAGATTCCTATCTACCTTCTGCCATCTTTGAGATAGATGCTTTGAAAGAAGAGCAGTGAGACTTCAAGGAAACAGCTTAATTCAGAGTTTTTCAAACAGTGTTGTGTATAATGCTACAGTTCGGTGAAAAAGTGATGAGATTTTGTGAGAGACTAAAGGCAGGAAGAAAAAGAAGAGGTTCACTTGAAAACTGCCAATTTTCTGTCACTTTAGCCTTGCCTCTTCATCAGGGGTTCTGAGATTTTTTTCCCTCATTAACAGGTTCCATGGCTTGAAAAAAATCTGAATTCCTTCTCTCCACCCCCCAACAATTCTATCTGTTGCATTTACCTATTTATTATAGCGATGCAAATGGCTAATATAAACCAAATTGCCAAACCTTTGCTATGAAGGACTGAAATCAGTATACCGGCACCAAAACATAATTAATTACAGATGTTGGCCCAAAATCTGAAAATCAAAATTCTTCAAAGGCAATTAAATAATTGTGGTTTCAGCTAATCTGAAAAGATGCCCAGGCAGTTGCCAGACCCCCTACTGTCGAGATGCCACCAATAAGTTACCACAAGTGTAAAAAAAAGGATCTCCTATGCACAGTTCTTTCTGTACTACATTACCATACACATGCTTTTAAAAGCAGAGGATAGCACAGGTAGTTCTCAACTTGCAATTATAATTAAGACCAGAACTTCTGTCAGTAAGCAAGGCAATCATTAAGTCAGCCATACCTGATTTTATGACGTATTTTTCCTGTGGGATTGGAGAAAGTTGGTAAAATGGGGATATACTGATCTGACCGTTTTTTCCCCCCTTGTGCCTTCCATAGGATCAAATGCCAAACGCTTCCTCTGTGCTCCTGGAATCCACTCCCAATGCTTCGTACCCTCCATCCGATGACCGTGATGATGCTTTGGCTCAGGCTGAAATTGCCATTTTGGCTTCTATCTTCCTGCTGGCCACTCTGAGCAATGCCCTGGTGCTTGGAGTTCTGTTCCGCCAGGGTCGCCGGGCCAGCCCAATGCATCGATTCATCCAACACCTCTGCCTGGCCGATATGACGGTGGCCCTCTTCCAAGTCCTCCCTCAGCTCATTTGGGACATCACTGATCGCTTCCAAGGCCCAGATATCTTATGCCGTGCCATCACTTACATGCAGGTGGTCGGCATGTTTGCCTCATCCTACGTTATTGTGGCCATGACCTATGATCGCTACCGTGCCATTTGCCAGCCCATGCTGGCTTTTCGGAGTGGAACAACCTCACGGCATCGACCCGTGCTATTGGCATGGATAGCATCCTTCCTTCTCAGCCTCCCACAGCTTTTCATCTTCTCCAAAACAGAACTGCCTAATGGAGCCCATGAGTGCTGGGCAGTCTTTGCTGAACCCTGGGGAGCCCGGGCCTACATCACCTGGATGTCTCTGATGGTCTTCCTCCTTCCCACCTTCTTCATTGCCACCTGCCAAGGCATGATCTTCTGCGAGGTCTATCACAGCCTGCGTTTGGGGCCAGAAGCAGCCCTGGCTCGTAGGGGGAGCCAACAAGGGGCCTCTCCTATATCTGGTGCTGTAGCTAAGACTCTTAAGATGACACTGGTTATCGTGCTCATCTATGTATTCTGCTGGGCCCCCTTCTTCCTTGTACAACTGTGGGCTGTTTGGGATCCTCAAGCACCCACTGAAGGTAGGTGTGACACAGCATTCAGTAATAGCACTTTAACAAGATTGTAACCCAGATTCCCCCAACCTGGTGGCTTTTGCCCGGTTGATCAGGAGGAATGATGGAACATTGTCCAACTCATTTGCCGGATACTGGATTAAGGAAGGCTCTTTTATCCAATTAAACAGTTTAGGAAAAAAGAGGGCCCTTCTCTTTTTGCTAATTCTCATGGCAGTTGTTATGAACAGGACCTTCCTTCCTCCCTTCCCTTCCCTTCCCTTCCTAGAGTAATGCATCCATTACTTTGATGTTTCCCTCATTTTATTACTACAGTAGTAACAACTTAATGAGAGAGAGAGAGGAAGGCTGACCTAGAGGCATCCAGTCTAATCCAATACTTTAACTACAACTCTCAAACATATTCTGCTGGAATGTTGAGGCTAATGTCTGTCTGTCTGTCTGTCTGTCTGTCTGTCTATGATATTATTTTCACCCCTGATACTATTGTGGTTCCTCTGACATTTTTTTTTTTAGTTTTATAGAAATAAATATATTTTATATCAATATATACATTAGGCAAGAACATCATGAGGTAAATCTTAACAGCATAGAGCAGGGGTGTCAAACTGATGGCCCACGGGCCAAATCCAGCCTGCAGGGTGCTTAGATCTGGCCCGTGGGGCTGGACTGGAAATAGCAAAGGACCAACCCATGATGCCTCTGCTAGCGAAAATGGGGTGTTGCTTGGTCTTTTTTTTTTTTTTGAATATTTTTATTTTTACATAAACACAAACAAACACAACACAAAGAATCCTCTTTCTTTACATACTACAGAAAGTCTGTCAATTGGTTATAAAAAGCTTTTGGGCATCTCTTCCACAGTCATCACCTATAATTCATATCAAATCATATATTTTAAATCAAATATATTTATAGATATCACTATAATCATACCTCAATTTTCATTTGACTATAATTGTTTTAATGTCCTTTTTCATAGAATATTACAAAGTTTAAAACATAACCGCATAATGGCATTTCGTTAGCTATTTCCAATATCATCCAATAACATTAAATCCTTATGACCTATTCTAAATAAAAATCAATAATATTTAGTAACCAAGTTTCTAGTCCTCCTTTCCAAATCCGTTTACAATTTATATCCAATTTCTTTTATTAAGCCAATACATATATATACATTATTATCATTATTATCAATCATTTATTTGACTATGTCCATTATCATAACATTTTTTGACCTAATACTCAGTTTTAGATTTAATTTAATTTTTTATTATTAGCTTTTATGTCATAACAAAATTTCTAATCTTCCTTTCATAGTCACCATTTACCATTCATATCCAATTAATTCTTATCAAACCACTACATATGTTTACATTATCATTGTCAATTATTTATTTAACCATATCCATTATCACTTTATTTTTTACATAATGCTCTAAATTTAACTAATTTTTTGTTATAAACTTTCATATAACAACCTGTATCTTTCCAGTAATAATGCAATCTTACGCCTTTTGCCACTTGTGGAATTAATCTTATGATTATTTCCTTAATATTTGTGCGGATGTCTCTTCGCAGCTCATTGCTTATTACATCTCTTATGTAAACTCGATACCCTCCATCTGTTTCTTTAATCAGCATATCTTTGGTAATCAACAGTGCTTCTGATAAGATTTCTCTCCTTAAATCCATCAATTCTTCTCTTTTTTCTTCTTCTACACCTTGCCATCTGGGGTAGAAATCCTGGCCATCTAGCTCCCCTTTCCATATTCCACTCTCTCCATTTCCAACCACACTCCATTCACCGTAGATGTCAACAAAGTTCTTGTCTTTGTGCTCGTTTTTCTCTTCTGTTTTTAGGACTCTAGCCTCCACTTTTTCCAATTGAAATTCTCCATCATATTTTGCTGTTATATGCTCTATATTTTCCAGTTTCTCCTCAATTCTCTCTGATACTTCTAGTAATTTTTGAATTCCAAACATTATCTCTTGCAATATTAAAGTTTCTTTTTGATGTTGATATTGTGCCATTCTTTCAAATAGTAAACACTGCCACTTTGGCTTTCAAAGCTTTCTATTAGATTAACCACAAATTCATTTATAATCTCTTACAATAAGACCTTGTTTTCACTTTTCTCCAGCTGGCAATAAGGTTCAAAAGAACACCTGCATAAACATTCCGTGCTCTTCTTATCACTCTCTGTAAACAAGCTGCAAGGTCTTAAAGCGCAAAATCGAAATGATCAAAGAAAGAAGTGAAAGTACAATGTTTCCAAGGCTCAAACCTCCAGCCTCCGAGTGGCAGTGTTGCTTCCTTTCCCCATAATGTTACAAACCTCTTTGTACTCCTTTTGTATCTTTTTTGTATTCCAGGTTTAAAAGAAGTAAAATTCTTAAATGAGGCAAAATAGAAAAAAGAAAAAAAATTCATATAGAAATAAAAAAAGAGTTTCAATCCATAGGTTACAAAAATAAAAAAGTAGAAGAAAAACTAATCCGTTCACTTTAAAAAGCTTTGCGCAAATTCTATCCATAAAATAGCATTTAAAAAGAAAGATAACACACTGCCCAATGCAATCCAATGTAGCTTAATTTCGCTGCTTATTTCTTCTTCTTTTTTTTATAACAAAGTTTTATTGGTTTTTTTAATTTTCACAAAGGGAAAAGATACGGGAAAGGTTACAAATTTTGGCAGCTGCGAAATACGGTAGATGCACACCCCCTCCAAACTCATAAATTCAATATTAAGTAATAACATGTAGTCAGTGTGGTAAATTCAATTGGTAATTTCGATCAATTTATATCAAATGACTTTTCTTACTCATTTATGTGATCTGAGCTTTCTTGTTGTCGCCCCATCTCCCCCCGCTGGCAGAGCTCCGGCCCCTCCCGTGTCTTGTATGTCTGTTGAAGAATCATCTGGTTTTTCTAGGAGCAGTTTATTTTTCTCCATAAAGGCTTGCGCCTCTATGGGTGTATTAATCCTAACTCTTGTCTCCTCCCAGAATATTAACATACCTTCAGGCATCAACCATCTAAACCACACCCCCTTCTGGTATAATTTATTCGCCAATTGCGAATATTGTTTTCTTTTTTCCCTCACTTTCTTGGGGATCTGTTTCAGAATGGTTATCTCCTTATCTTTATATGTCAAGATATAAATCCATTCAGGATTTCGTCTCTTTTACTTTTCCTAAGAAATTTAATGTGCACCTCCCTGGGGACATTGTGTGTTCTAGCATAGGCTGAATTTACTCTATAAGCCAGGTCTATTTCCCACCCCAGCTGCTTATTTCTTCTGTTCTCAAATTTAATTTAGCTTTAAGTTTTTGGGGGGCAACTCTTTTAAAACAGTAAAATTTCCTCATCAGCTGTACACACTTTCTCTTTCTGTTTCCTTCCGTTTCAGAGCTGTCCCAACTTCATCAGCCTGTGGCTGCGCTTTTGTCGCTGGCTAGAAGAACTTCTCTTGGATCAATCAGGGACTTTGCGGGGTCCCTGAGATCAGTAAGACATATTGCTCCTGATCACCATCTCTGCAGGAAGATTTAGGTCCATAAGGACCGTCCAGTGGCAAAAGTATCGACTGCGATCTCAGGACTTTGAGATTGCAGGTCGTGTCGTCGTGATGTCAGTTCCTCCTCTCGTTCCTCTGACACTTTGTTTCCTGGTTTGACTACCTACTAGAGATGTTGATATAATTGTCCAGCTCTCCCTTCATAATTTGCTTGCCACTTCCCTGATCCTGTTGTCTTCTTAGTCTACAATCCAATACAATCAAATAATCATGCAAAACTATCTGAATTAATTCAGCAGAACATGGAACCAAGCACCAATCAATCAATGCAACAAATGAATGCAGTGAATCATGCCTTTTACTGTGTGTTTTGACTACATTATTATAATTTATACATTCTATTCTATCATTTATATATTGTTTTATATCAATTCACGTTACATTTCCATATGGAAAGAGCTGAAGTTAAGCAAGAGCTGGGTTGAATGGCCAATTTCGACTAGAGCAAACTCTCATGTGAAGTTCTTCTTTTAACCCCAAGCACAGTTTTTAGTTCCTCAGTGATGCTGGGCCTGCCTTTACTGAATAAGTTGTAAGATAAGTTTTAACGTCTGTTGATAACCCCGGTAGTTCATCATCCCTATTATTTACTCTAGATCCAGCTTTCACCCTCCTGATGCTCGTTGCCAGCCTCAACAGCTGCACAAACCCCTGGGTCTATGCCACATTCAGCAACAGCATCTCAAGTGAACTGCGCCGAATCTTCTGCCCCAGGTGGGCCCACCGGCAAGTCAGCTCCCTGTATGAAGACTCCATTCTCACAGGCAGCTTCTCACTGGGCCGAGACACTGTTTCCTGAGACAACAGCTTGCAGGCAGAAAGGCAGGTGTGAAGGGCACTCCTGCAGAATGGCTGACTCTCAGCAAACAGCAGGTTGCCTAAGGCTGCCTCTCAGTTCAGCAGCACACATTTCTGCCCAACAATGCTAAGTGAAGGGAACCTGTGTCAGAAAGGACTGCAGCACCAGCAAGACACAGCTTCTGAATGGATTATTGTCTGCCAAAGAGTGAATTCCTTGATAATCTGCTACAGGGGCAGCACTGGGAAATTATTTCCTTTTCCAATCTCAAATTTCCTCTGTAATGTTTTGGCTTTGAGGTAGCACGAAGTTTGAATCATTGTAAACATTGGTTTATGGTTTAGTATTACATGCCAACCTGGCTATTGTTATTTGATTAAGAAATCACAGTTTTATCATTGCTTAGTGTATTGTGTGCAGCCAGCAGTATTTGTAAAAAAATGGAGGCTGTGCCCTACCATGAAACAAATTAAGGTGTTTGTTCCAACCTCAGAGCTCCATTGAAGAGGGCAGACAGCCTATATGCCAAATATGCCATTATGGGGATTGCCTTGGCTTCAATATATTTTATGAGAAGTCTTTCCTACTGGCCTATGGCTGTGTTGATTGGAGCTAGCAGATGCCATGGGAATGTATCTGCCTCTTGATATAATTCAATACTAACCAGTGAGTGAGTAAGATCAAAAACTACAATGTCACTGCTTTTATTGTTCTTTGCACTGCTATTATACAGTTGCAGGGGGGATGGTCCATTCATTTTTGCACTGCACCCACACAATGGTAAACAAGGGGTGGGGGGGGGATATAATCAGCTGGTCACAAAGCCTGCTACTGATCAGGGCTAAGAGGGAATGGCTGGCACAAGGCTGGCACCTAAGACTACTTCCATGCCTAAAGAAGAATTATAATCTGGATTCTAATTCCATGTCACCATGCTCAGCGTTGCTATCTGAAATAGAATTTGAACACTTCACAAGCTAAAGTAAAATGATTTGGATTCCAAAATCATAGAACAGATTCAGAGTCATCAATTACATGAGGTGAGATCACTCATGTTAGCCGGAAAGTGTAGGGGCTAAATAAAGAGGTGGTTTTTCGAAATTCTCCATTGTAATTAGGTCACGGAGGTACTTGGAAACAAGTGGGTAGAGCCAATGTTTCATAAATTGCAAGGCTTTTTCAGCTGTTTCTCTTTGAAACCACAACATAGCAGCAAGTATACTATGGGGCATTTTCCATACTTAAAACAGCCTCATCCTCTCATTGGGAGGGAGAACAAGGTAAGAAATGTCCAACTGAAAGTTTTGTAGGCAGTGGCCGCTCCCGAGGGCAGGGCAGCTGCCTTCTGGAGAAAACATGCAAGAAAAACTTCACAGGACAGGTTCAATAAAAAAATCACATGGCTTCCTGCCGAGAAGGAAGGCACCAGGATGAACCTAATGCTCAGAGGGTGCCTGAATGATGGCGCTAGGTCTTTCAAAATAGATTCTCTATAGCAGAGGAACTGTATGGTTTTTTTTCCCATCTTTAGATCCCTTTAGAATAGTTTATTGATCCCTTTAAACCCAAATAAATTATTTTAAAATGTTTTCCTGTAGCCCTTTCTTAAAGAGTTGAGGGATTCTGCAGAATCCATTAAATACTCAATTCCTCCCATGCTGGCCTCAGGGCATAATTTCAGTGTATTGTGTGACTATATGCAGTGGGAATAAATTAAATCTATGTACTTCTCCATTTTCAGTTTATGGCAACTTCAGCCTAGTCTCACAACAGACGTGTGGGTAGAAGATGGGGTCTTAAGCAGCCTCAAGTCACTGCCCCATAACATTTCTTCTCTTCTGAAGCTCTTCTTCAAAAGTTCATTCAAAGGGTGTACCAGTAGTTGAGCAAAGTCAAAGCTTCAAATTAAACACCAAATCAATCCAATTAAAAAAGTCAGTTCAGTTCAGAAAAGTTACATGGTACATGCAATCATATGAACCAATCTGGAAGCATCGGAGTCAATCTGATGCTTTGAATCAAATCACAAATTGCCAAAGCAAATATGCATGTAAGGCTAGAACAAAGCATGATTTGGTTTACTTGATTTCATAACATTGCTAGAGGGAAATAGATCTCCAGAATAGTTTTAAGTCATATGGCAAAAATATTATCATATCCTGATCTTATCATAATATTAATCCTTCCTCCAAGCAGTCCATTAGCTTGCTTAGGAAGTAACTGAACTCAAGTCTATGTTGCGTGCGATTTCATAAATAACATTTCTGCATATTACAAGTGGTAGTGGGGTCCCACATTCCCGCAAGTAAATAAGTGTATTTATTGTCCTTATTTATTTAAAACATTATCTAAGAGTTTAAGCTGACACAGAGGTCTACCCTTATTTTACTGTTATAACAACAACACAGTGAGATAGGTTGTGTTAAAGGAAAACTAACTGGCCCACATTGTAAGAACAAGTACAGGATCAGTCTTTAGATTACAAGAAGTAAATGGTTTATTCAATATAAAATGATGCTTTGTTAAATTTCCAAACTAATAGAAAATCCTGGATGAATTGTTCTGTTTAAAAGTTTATTAATGAAAGAAAGTATCTGGGGTACATTTGTGTGCAGACACATATACACAGACACATGTACACATATACATAGAACGAAAGAGAAAGAGAGACAAGAGATTCATAACCAATCAATGGCTTTGGGAAGCTAATATTGAGAATGCCAAAATGTTATAAATACAATGGATCAATTTTAGAAACTGAAGGTTTAGGTGTATTAATGCTTGCTGTTATGAATAACTGAATACCTATTGTCTTACTTCATGTTTATAGTGTTATTGTCTAAATATTTCTCCTCTTCCTGAATCTCCATTTGTAAGAGGAGTGAAAAATAGTTAATGGCTGATGTGTGGAATTATATATGTATATTTACATTTATTGCAATATATACATAGATTGCATGTATGGGAAATTCCACCCACCAGAAGAATGAAATATTTGGGGAGATATTAAAAAAGCATAATATTTCCCCTGAAGGAAAAATGATAAAATCTTAAGGGAGGCAGAAACCAGCCACAATATCCCTGGTCGAAGCAGAAACTGAGGAGGCCAGCTTTTAGAAATGCAGATTTGGCAATCCGTTCAAAAAGACTGGGTCAGACAGAAATTAAGATAAGCAACAAACAAAAGATTGACAAAATTAGCTCAAACACCTAGGATTTGCATTTCTCCTTTTGCCTATAGAGCCAGTCATGACCCCTACATGACACCATAAGAATCTAGAAGGTATAAAAATCCACCCACTCTCAACTTCATTTTGTCAGCTACCCAGAACCACAATCCCTGGTGGTTCTGTTCATCAATAAATGGATTTTTCTTTCCAACAGCCTCCAGCCTCCATTTTATTTCCAGTGGCTTTCTCCCTTGGAACAGAACCAGATGGATTTTCCTTCCGACACATGTATATACACTAAAGAGCCATAACTAACTACAGCTTCCTTGCACATGAACAACATAGTTTAAACATCATAGTAGCATATTTGTATGTAGCTTAGCACAGGGGTCCCCAACCCCCGGGCTGCAACCCTTTATCAGGTTTTGAACCATTCAGAACCAGGTTGCAAAAGTGGTGGGTGAGTGCGCTTGTACTTGCGTGAACAGTAGACAAGTACATGCACAAGCACTCCATTTGTGTGAGTGGTGAGCGTGCATGCCTTCTGCTCGTGCAAACGGAGCTGCACGCATGTGTGTGCTTGCCCATTGCTTGCATGGAACCATCCCCTCTTCCCCACCCCCTGACCAGGCTGCAAAGCCAGAAAGGTTGGGGAGCTCTGGCTTAGCATATTGTACAGGCCTAAGCATTCTAGCTTTAAGCCATAAAGTATGGTTTAGCACATTCTGTAAACTTGGCCAATTGTAGTTTATTTAATAAACTAAGACTTTGCACCGTGCATGAATCCAGATAATGTGCAAACTACTATATTCCTAATTATTACTATGTGGATTTCAGCAGTTTCTGCATAAAAACATCTTTTTTCACTTCTGCATTACTCTGTAAATCTATGAGGAGTTCAGTGGCCATTAGATGGCGCCCCACATTGATGAAACCACTTGGTTGCATCAGCATAATTATTCTGCCTTGGCGTTCTTCTGCTGTAGTCCATGGAACCCCATCCTAATCCCAGTTGTAAGAATAGCCTGGCTTCGTGTATATTTAGCTGGACTTCTTTCCTCCCCCCATTTCCGTCTCCCAGCAAAGGATCACTGGGACAGTGGCATATTTATAACCCTTGTCCCTATACCCGTGGCTTGCCCCATAGCTGAAAATACCAGGTGGGGGTGTGTAATTGCCAAGATCCACCCTCCTTGACTGGCCTTTCCTTCCAATCTATGTTGGCTGAAGCTGAGAATAGAACTGGAGTCAGATTCCTGTATAGAAATAAAGACAGTGTGAGGAGACACGATAGACCGACAGGGAGGATAATTTCAGAATAAGACATAGTGTTGTAAAAAGGGAAAGTGTTACAGATTCATGTGTTAGGAGGTACTTGACAGCATCCCTGGATCCGATAGATTGAGAAGCCTTGAGCTACTCTCAAGATGATCAGTGATAAATACTTGGTGGAGTATAAATTGGATCCAGAAGATCCTCATTTGCAAGAACCAGGAACTATGCTTCTGCAATCCACTGTCGACATACCACCCAAAACTGATCCCCGAGATCCACATGGGATCAACCAGCATCTAAAGGTAAGAAGGGGAACCAAGGAATAACCATGTTTGGCTGTCCAAGATGTAAGAACACCTCTGGAAAAAGCCATGCCATCCAGCAAGGGAGCTATGTCCTCTTATAATACTCAGTCTCCTCCCACTTTTGAAAGTAAGCAGCCTTACTTATGTTTCCCTACTTCAGTCCCAAATGTTGTGTCTTTCCCCATTGATTTCCTTATAATATGTCTCAAAGTCCATCAGTAGTCAGTCATTCTTTCTCTTCATACACACACACACACACTCCTGCATTTATGGGGAAACCTCAGAAAGGAGGAGGAATATTTGACATAATGAACAGAGAAAGGAATGGAATGTATTAGTAATTTACCTCATAACTAGCAGTCCAGGCTGCTAATGTTCAGGAACAAGAGAGTAAAAGAAATGCCACCATAATGAACTTTTTAATAAATTAGGGCTGGGCTTTTGTATTGCAGTTGCCTAAATGCTCTACTTATTCTTGCATTAAAATTCCTTAATGTCTGTGTATTTCTTGCTTCATGGGTTATCTCCGGCAGAACAGAGCTTGACAATACTGTGTCCACACATAGAGATAACCAGAGTCCAGGTTCTTTGCTCTGCCTAATCTAATTTAATCTGTCCAGTGAGGAAGCCTTACTAACCAGATTCCCATTCTTCTTGTTAGCTGGAATTCTCCGACATCCTTGCAGAACCTTCCTCATTCCGTACCTTTGATCGGATTTGGACCTGGAGTGACATCACCTTTGAGAGCTCCCGCCTTTGGTGCTACCGTATTATCTCACTGCTCTGTGCTGTGCCAGTCTCTTTATGCTCAGGCTTTCTCTTTGCCTGCCTGGGCTGCCTCCATATCTGGTGAGCATCTTCTTTTGGCTTTGTCTCCTAACATCACTTGAACCTACTGGAACTCCCAGCCAACTTGTGCTCCTGGTTGGTTTAAAAACAAAGGAACCTCTTAATCATCAGTAGGAGAACTATCAACCATTGCAATAGGCAATAGGTAGTTTTCAGGTTACTTGCATCCCTATAGGTAATTATCTCTGTATAACTTTCTGGTCCATGATTACCTTGACAATGGCTTACTAAACTAATCCAGTCACCTTGGTTTGTACACGGACAGGCAAACAGCAGAACTGGCTGATTTTGGCTGATCTTTAAAAAAGATAAGCAGGGACAAATCTGGTGACGACTTGAATAGGAGACTTTTAGGAATCCAATGCCGGGAACTCAAATGGGTAGCAAAAAAATAAATCCCTGAAGAAGGTAATAGGAATCTACTTATAAACTGATTTAAAAAAAACAAACAATCTGTATATGTTGATATAATGAAGATGAATTTTTTGTAGACTTTTTATTTTGTCTAGGTTCATATAACACACCAAATCATAAAACAACCTCACTAGGTGCTTATACAACCCAGCAAGCCATCAATAGCCAACCACATCTGCACTGTGTGAACCCAATGCCAAAAAGGGGCCTTGAAAGATCAATTCCTGACTGCCACCAATCTTCCTTCTATCACATGCTACCTTAGAGAATATTTGGTGTATCATAAATGACACGTTGCAATCACAAAGAGGAAAGTTTTGGACTTCATCTACATCAGGGGTGTCAAAGTCCCGACCCACGGGCCACGTGCTCGCCACGCCTATGCCTGGTTTAGCAAAGGGGGAGGGGGAGTCCTGATACATCATGTGACACTGCCATGACTACGTGAGTTTGACACCCCTGATCTACATCATCTTTCCCTAACCCAGTCCATCAAAAGCAGATTATGGATGGCTGATCTACATGCCATGGAAACTCTGAGTCCGATTTTTCTTTTTTTCCTGCATTATTGTATTTCTCTGACCACATCCTCCCCACACCTGAGACCTCATACCAGCAGAGCTGACATAATAGAGCTGCCAGAGTTGGGCTGCAAGATCTAGATGGCCAATAGATGCACCAGAGAAAGCCATACTCATTAGTATCTGGACTTTTGCAGTCTACATCTTGGTAAGAGAGAAAACACATTTTGTATGGGAACAAGTTCTCCTGCAGGTTGTAGAATGAACCTACAATGTGGGAGAGTTTTGCAGCAAAATGGAAAGCACATCTTTTGAATTTTTTCTGAAGAAAATAATTTCAGTTATTGGGGGAGCAGTTAGAAACTTGGCAGGACTCCATTGGCCATAGAAATCTTCACAGCACATGGACATTGTACATTGTGTATGGGGCTCCAAACCTTCTCACTTATAAGCAAACATTATAGTGGCCTTCCCATGTCTCTCTTTGGTAGACGTAAATCCAATGGAAAGCAACAGCAGAACCCAACTATTGACTCCAGTGCCCTCTGTTGGACAGGAGGAGGACATGGGAGAAGGAATATGCCAGGGAGTGGGAGATAAGGCAGCCACTGGACCACTGGGGAGGGTATGCAAATAGGGACTATGGGAGAACAGCAGCAGGGGTTAAAACTACGTCACATACTAGGAGAAAAATCAGTTGGCTAGTTTATGGCTGAGTGTATTGTATGAACCTAGACACCTGGTTAACAAACTATGGTTCAATTAAAGATAGATTACTAAAGTTGGTAAATACAGTGGTGACAAAGAAAGGGGGCCATTCAGGGTGCTGAAGCAAATGAGGAAGCCCAAGATATCCCCACCCCTTTAAAAATGCCTACATTATGCCTTAAAGCTAGCCCCATTCTTTTCCCCATTCTGTGGAGGGAGGGAAGGGAAGAGGGAAAGAGGGAGAGAGAGAGACAACTATTATTTTCAGCTAGGGGTAGTGTTCACTTACCTTCCCTATTGGTTCACAAATGTGAGTGCGCACACGCCACCTCCACGCATATGCTTTTGGCGAAAAAAGGGCCTAAATCCGATGCTGTAGAGCCGGGGCAATGGGCAGAGCCACCTGTGATTTCTGCTACCCGTTCGGGCAAACCAGTCTGAACTGGTAGAATATCACCTCTGCTTTCAGCCCATAGGAATCCATAGCAAGATAAAGATCTCTTCACTGAAAGTTAGGGATCATAATTTACTATGTTGGCCCTGTGCATGGTGGTTGATGGGTGTTTTTTACTCTCCCAGTTTAAGGTTGAAAGCACATGGGTCTTCCTACTACTACTCCAGGAACGTAACTGCTACACCATGCTGGCATGGGCATGCACACAAATATATGTATAACATTATCTTGGACTGAATTGTGAATGCATTTGGTATAAACTTGAAATGTTTGTCACCATTTCCCTTAAGTAGAGGATTTTGTCACTGGAGGGAAGACAAGGAGTAGCTGCTGTGTAATTAAGGCATTCTGAGGAATTAGGCTATTACAAAAGAAGAAATGAGTCAGCAACAGGGCTAATCTCAATGTCTGCTTTGCATTTTTCCAGAATGCTTTACAACTCTTATGGTAGTTGCCATAAGAATAATGCAAACATTCAGAGTATCCAGGGAAAATAGCAACTCCAAAGTTGTCACTAAAGTTAAGTCACAAAAAGAATCATAATCCTGAAACAATTTATATTTAGTAATATAAATTGAGTAATTATGTGGGATAAAATATATCTGTTTGCTCTGGACAGAAAACCCCATTGTATGAAGAAAACAGGAATTTTAGAAGGAAAATTATAAACAAACCTTTATGATAACATAAGCATTTATTAGAATTGAAAAAATATGAAAACGATACAAATCAAAATAAAAATGTTACGGTTGTATGAAGTACAAAATAAATTTAGCACTAGTACTAAATACTAGTACTAAAATGTTATATAATGGAAAAAATGTCCAAAACAATTTAGAGGGTAGCCTTAACTGATCTATTTGGTTAATCTAAGTAGAGTTTGGTAAGAAGACAAGATGGCCCTTCTCGGTTGTCACTCTCAAACTTGAGCATTCTTGTCAAAGGATGTCAGGGCCAGCTCCTTCCTTGTTATCCACTTTTTTATTTTTATTAATCCTGCCTTTGTCTTATAAATAACTGAAGGTGGTGAATATACCTAATACTCCTTTCTCCTCCTATTTTCTCTACAACAATCCTATGGGTTGGCTGAGAGAGAGGCACTGGCCTGAAGTAACCCAGCTGGCTTTCATGGCTAAGGCAGGATTTGAACTCTCTAGCTTGGTGCCTGAACCACTAGATCAGGGGTGTCAAACCTGCAGCCCACGTGCTGGCCATGCCCATGCCCGGTTTAGGAATGGGGGAGAGGAGTTGCAATACATCACATGATGATGCCGTGGTGACGCAAGTTTGATATCCCTGCATTAGATCAAACAAGCTCCATAATGTTAATTGTATGAGTTCATTCATTGAATTACCAACAAATCTTTAAGGATGTTTTCATAGAATTTTCATTGTTTGGACCATATGTCTTATTTTTGTGTTCTCTTTTACATTTTTCATTTTAATGAAAATGAAAATTTTTCATTATAATTGTTGTTAGCTATCTGATACATTGCAGAAAAGCAGGATATAGATTCAGTTAAACAACTGATTGTCTCACTGAAGTGTAAATTAAGGAAGAATAGGGAAGATTTGTCTTGACGGCCAACCTTTTAAAATTATCCCTCCTCCTTCTTCCCACAACAGGTGTGTGATGCCTTGCATCCAGCTGTGTACAATGGCCATGCCTCCAGTTCGTACCCTCTGGGCTAGCATCCTGGATGTTTTGATAGCCCCTCTTTTCACTAGCCTGGGACGCTGCTGCAGTGCCATCTACCTTACAGTAACTCAAAAGTGATACAGGGATATTCTTCCATCGAGATCCATACTGCACTGACTTCTCATTACACAACCAACTGAATACGTTAAATTTCCAGGAGGCCTGACCAAGGAACTTTTTAAATTTTGAAATATGGGACTGGAGTGATGGTGGGGAATGACAGGCAAAAATAATGGAAAGGGAGCTATTGTGTATTCAGCGAAGGTAATAATGACTGAGGCAATCTCCGCAATCAACAGCTTGTTTAATCATTAACAACTTTAGGCAAACAGAACAGAACCTCCCCGGTTTGACAGTTATTTATATGGTAGCTATCAAACCGGCAACCAATTAAAACCTTGCCTTTCTCCCGCCAACTACGCCGGAGCGTCTCAGCCAATGAGGGCAACCATGGGTGTTGATTGACACCTCACAGTTGCCATGGCACAGACACAACAGGAGCCCTTTGGAGAATGAATGGCAGGGTAGACTCCCAAATGTTCCTTTCCCACTTTTCTTCTCCAAACCCCTCTTACTTTGCCCAGATTTGCAAACAGGACTTCAGAACGAGGCTTTCTTTACTCTTTCCATGTGGAGATTAAAATGGGCGAGCCCTTTCTCCAAGCCCACATGCATGTCCTTTTGTAAGACAGAAGTAGGCTATGTGGTTCTTATGGCATAAAAACTCTTTGTACTGTATATCTGAGAAATCCTCCCTTAGCAATCACCTTATTTTGTCAACAACAACCCCGCCCCCATTCTTCTAATTCAAAAAATGGGAATGGGAAGTGGGCAAAGCAAAGCACCTCCCTTAGCACTGCCTTTATTCCTCCAGGACTCACACAGGCATTGTGAGAAAGTAAATATAGCGAGAGCTTTCAGGCCACATCTTTCTTTGAAGTATGCCCCTTCCCCCCCTCCAAAAAAAAGTCAAAATCCAACAGGTATGGGAAACAATATTTTGTGAAGCTAGAGAAGATGATTAGGAAATAGCTTCCCCAGTTTGCTCTCTGATAAAATGGTATTTTGTGCTACAGTACAGTATGCCAACAATAGCAGCCATTTTGTGGCCAGCCAAAGCCTTCTCTGCTCCACGTTCCACTATTTCTCAGTGTCCAAAAATTCTTTCTAAATTCTCCCAAGATTTGACTTGTATCCAATCCTCAGTTCTTATCCCTCAGTGACTCTCCATGTCACACATATCCACAATTAGGAAAAGATCAGGATAGCAGATAGGCAATAGCTCTCCAACTGTTAGGCCATTCTGAACCTAATGTCCTCTTACCAGTTGTCATCCCACCACTTCTGGAGGCCATCAGATGGGGTAAATTCCACTAATGAGACGTATTATAGGAGTGGGGTTTGCAAAGGAAATGCCTCCAAACCCAGGATGCCTCCGACAGAACAAATTGTCATGGAAAAATGATTCACTTCAGCCCTCTCCTACTAGAAATAACTGAAATTAATATTATGTGAAACCCCCACCCTTGTAGAATGAACAACAATAAACTGTTGCTTAGTTTCCCTTCTGCCTGCTTTGTCTTGTGGTAAACACTCATATTCCATGGCACAAAGACACCTCATTAACTGTTGCTACAATTCATCTACACAGGGGCAGCTTATATTCCCATTTCACTGTTTTGGTTCAAAGTAATATTTTTCCTTTTCTCCTTTCGTTATTGTGGGAACAGCCTATCACTTGTGGGCACTGGGCCTTGCCTTTCATGGTCATTTGGCTTGGGGCTAGTGGAGAGATCAGGTACCCAGTTCCACTGGGACATCCGATAAGACCTTTCAGGCGTTATGTACTTCCCAGATGGACCTGAGCCTTGCGTTCTTCTGGAACAGTATTTGACCTGTTTGTATACAATATACTTAGTGATCTTTCAAAAGAGCAATAGATCTAAGTCAGGGGTGGGTTCCTGCCAGTTCTAACCTCTTCTATAGAAGAGGTTACACAAATCTACAGCGCCGTTTAGAACCGGTTCCAGCTCGCTCCCCCTGCCCGTCTGCATATCATCAAGATGAAGAGTGAGAGGAGGAATTCTGGGAGTTGAAGTCCACAAGTCTTAAAGCTGTCAAGTTCGAACACCCCTGGGGTTTTTTTTCTAAAGGGTTAGGGGTGCAAGGGTCTTCTAACTTGATAGCTTTAAGACTTGCGTGCTTCAAATGCCAGAGTTTCTGAGCCAACATTTTGGTTGCTAAGCAAGAGTGTTGTTAAGTGAGTTTCACCACATTTTACAAGTTGGCCACGCCCACCCAGTCACATGGCTGGCAAGCCACGCCCACCCAGTCACATGGCCAGCAAGCCACTCCCACCCAGTCACATGGCCAGCAAACCACTCCCACGAAGCAGGCCACGCTTACAGAAGAGGTTCTAAAAAATTTGACTTTAAAACACAAAATTAACTCTCTCTTCATGGAGGTCAATGTACCGAGAAAGAGTTGAGTTTTGCCAACTGTGCAAGATAAATGCTTTCTACAGGCAGTCCTCACTTACCAACCACTCATTCAGTGACCAAAGTTACGACGGGGCTGAAAATTGAGACTTATGACTAATCATTGAAGTCACAGCCATTGCAGTATCTTCATGGCCAGGTGATTGTGATTCAGACGCTTGGTGACTGGCTCACGTTTATAACAGTCAGCGCATCCCACAGCCATGCGATCACCATCTGAAACCTTCACAGCTGGATTCCGACAAAGTCAATAGAGAAACCAGCAAGAAGCTGCAAGCTGAAGGCATATAACATTGCACTTAATGACCCGTGGTGATTCACTTAACAACTGCAGGCAGAATTGACAGGACCAACTAAATTGGTGTGGTCGCATATCATCATGTTTAACAACTGCACCGCCTAACAACAGAGTTGTCAGTTTCTATTCTGGTCAGTCAGTGACTACCATCACTACTGCTTTTATTACCTGGGGGACACCCTCTTGCCTATGCCAGCAGCATTTCTACTGTTCACCAGAATACTTCTGGAAACTGCTGGTGGCAGCTGCACGTTGCTTAGCTGCCATTCATTTACATAAAACAACTACCTACAGTATTTGAGATCTAGGGTGAAACTGACCAGAATCCTGCCAATTTCCTGTCATAGCTTAAATGACAGATCACAGATGCAGTGAAAGGGAGAGGTCTGGATGGGACAATCCTCAGTGCTCCTGGCAGCCCCTGTGCTGTGCCTGGGACCTGTCACTCAGTTGTTTCTGAATGCACTTCTACTAAATGTATAGCCAACAATAGCCCGGCTGACAAATTAGGAAGAATGGAGTGAGTTTTCCTGATATACCATATAATCAATTTTTGTTTCAGTCTGAACTCCACCTCTGCACACCACAATTTGCCTGCCAAGTAATTGGGACATAGGTTTCCTGGACTTCCAAGATAAGCCATGTAACCATGTTGAGATACAGTTCAGTGACCCAACTCAGGACACCTTCACTTCAGCAACCGATCATTCAGGCAACCTGAAAGGGGCTAAATCCCTCAGACCAGGTATCCCTCCTCTCCACACCAAGACCACATCATCACACATTAAGTAATACAGTTAAGGCTAGTTATTCCATGGGCTGACAACTAAGGGAGGAAGAGGAAATGAAGCCAGGATAGTCCTCAAATTTTTGCCCTTAGATTGTCCTGCAATGCAGCTGCCAAGAATTTTTCTTCACAGGTAGTCCTCAATTTATAACCATTCTTTCAGCTACCATTTGACATTGTTATAGCACTGAAAAAAGTGAGTTACAACTGGTCCTTGAAGTTATGACCATTGAAGCGCCACAAGCACACACACCTCCACATTCACATGATCAAAATTTGGGTGCCTGGGCCGCCACGTACAACTGCTGAGGCACTTCAGCTCCCCTCACTCACCTATCTTCCCCCCATTTGTGGCTTTTTGGCCGCCCTGCACATTCCTTTAAAGTAGAATAAAATATGAATTAAAATATAAGAATGAAGACGTGGCATAAAAGGGACAGTTAGAAGCTTGCTTAAAGGGACAGGGAAATGTCATCAGCCTCTAACCACAAGACGTTCCAGCCAACGTCCCTATGTCAAAAGTCCAAAACCACAAGGTTCAAATAAAGACACGTAATCCATACCTGTGTCCCAAGAACAAAAGGAGAAGTAAGACCCCCATCTACTTATAAGGCTTTTCTCCCAAAATAACCAATAAGAAATGAGTTAAGTATTTCCGTGTTGTGCTGCTTTTGAGAATGTATAAGAACGCGTGCTTCGATAATGAAGGTTGTTCAGAATTTCCAATGCTAGCTACGTGTTAGCTTTCTGAACCTGGCTGCCAAATAAACTTTTCCTGTATCCTGAGAAGTCTAAGCCTGTCTTTTTCTGCAACAATTCGGCAGCAGTGACAGGGCTGGGGCTGAAATAGTTCATGGCAGTAGAATTATTTATGCAAAATGCAGGAGGGTACTTGCCCATTTACATGTGCCTTAGATTTAGTGACTGCCTCTGTTCTTTGCCTAATACCAGCCAATCTGACAGAAACATACAAATACATCTGATACATGATAAGACCACTCCTTAACATGTCCCATTTCTTCTGCCTACTGCCCTGGGGATGGTACAGCCTACAGCTGCTGGTGCCCATCACGACAGTGTCTCCTAAAGCTCTGGCTGGCAGCAAAGTAGCTGTGTGCACTCATGCAGCAGAGATTATGTTACAGGCACATATTTCTCTTTCTCAAGCATGGCACTAGGCTGGCAGGAGGCCATAGTGGTGCTGATGCCAGAGTCAGCTGCACACGGGGGACACCCAGCTGGGATTTTTCTCTTGCCACCCTGACAGAGGAGTCCTGTACCCTCTCTAGAAATGACCAGTGGCTGCTAAACGTAACTACAGTACATAGGGATGTAAGTTACAGCTGTACTTATTTAAAGTGCCAATGCTTTATTTAATGTGGGTGTCAGGGATTGTATCATCTCTTCACACCTAAGAGACTTTTTAAACAAATGGCAGGGCTAGGTGAGGGGAAAGGCTTTGACAATTATCTGTTGTGTTTGTAATTAGCTGTTGTGTTTGTTTCTCACTGTACCTATTCTAAGTGAAATTAGTCTGTTTGAAAGTTCCTTACCTTAACCTCTCCCTTCTACTCTCTCCCCCTTCAAGAAGTATTTAAAACATTGCCTTTTATGTGTTTCTTCAAAAATCTAGCTTTTGCTTCAAATATACTGTATCTGTTAGCATTCATTTATGGCTGAGCTAAGCTCATACTCCAAGATAATTATATCATGATATGTACTAGCTGTTTCTATAACAACAAGCCTATCTAATTATCACCAGAGGGTGCATATTGTTAATGCTTCTACTAACAGGGATGATTTGTGAATGATCATCCAGCAGGAATGCTTGTGGCTGTCAGTCAGCTCTCTGCACACTACTCTATATTGCTTCCCAGGGGAGGGGAGGGGTTCTGTCTACAACTATAGAGGCTGCATTCATACAACTTATTTCAACCGTCACCCTTTTCTTAGTTTGCATCCAACACTGATCCATAAAGTAACCATATTGGTTGGATTCACACAATCCACTGAAACAGAAACCTATACTAATCAATGTTAACATTAATCAAATTTGACATGTTGTATCAGTGCAGCTACAAGGTATTTACCAGACCTGGCTAAACAAGTGATGTAAGCAATTAATGAATGCCTGGAGGAGGAAGGGGTTAAATAACTTACTCCATCATATTCACCCAATTTTGTGAGGTTTGATTGAAGCCTAAGCCTCCCTCAACTGGATGCTACACTTTCTTATGAACCATGAGTACAATCCTTATGAAAATCTTATAGCAATAGTTGGGCTGAATAAACTTCTTCACATCCTTCCATTTTTCATTTACTCACTTGTAAGTAAGTAATAGCTAAGGAATGTTTCTTCAACTTGAACTGAATCCATTTATGAAGGACAGTATCACTGAACTCACAGGGTACTTTTTACTAATGAAGGAGAGTATCCGTAGCTCAGGGTTGAAATGAGGGGTTAGCACTCATGGTGATATCTAGCTTGTGAAATGGAACACCTGCAAGAAAACAACCATGGCCAGAGAGCACCAAGGACCTCTGAGAGAACTCCACCCCCCATTACAACACCCAGATGATGATCTAAATGCTTTTGCTATTTATCTTCAGCCTGTAGAAATGGAAAATATTTAAACAGAACTTCTGGATAGAGATATCCCATTTTCAGCTATTGTTATCTTTTTGTCATTTTGATCTCCAAACAGAATCTGCCCTAGGGCTGGTGTAAAAAGAGCCTTTTTTGGAAACAAAGCCGTAACATAGTACACATTAATAAGACATGTATTGATGCCTGCCTTGGTGCCTGTGCTTATCTTGCTCTTATCTCAAGTCACTGAATATTGTTTGTTGCAGATTTGTGCAGAGCTTCAGAAACCCCTTTGAGTAGTGACAATAGCGCTGCAACACAAATACATTCGTGTCTTTGAAAAAAATGAATTTATATTCCCAATTTCATCTCTGAAAATCTGTTTGTGTCCTTTCAAAGAACCTAATTATTTTTCCTCCAGCTGACTATTATTTATTAATGAGATGTACACAATCCAGACTGCGAGACAGGTAAACCAATTCATTTACATTTCATTTCAAAAAATCTGATTTATCTACCAAGTTCTATAATTATATGTAGTGAGCTGATTACCTAGACTGTTAATTATTCAACTAGCTAAAAAACAACGGAGTCTTGATTGAAAGGGAGGTGTATTCTGGTTCCAATGGGGACTATTTCTATCTATGAACTGCTGTCAAGAGTTATCAAGAGGGAAAAGGGAGGGGGGCAGCAATAGGGGAGAGGCCATTCTTCCCTGACGGTCAGAGACAACTGGTGGCTGCTTTACAGAGAGAAAGACAGATCCTGAATAGGAAACAGGCCCAGAGCTATGGCCCAACAAGAAGAACAAGAAGTAGTAGATGTGATTCTGGAGAAGATCGACTCCCGGGACCCTCTCACCAAAGAGATTGATTTGGTGGAAAGAGACCCCAAGCAGATCAACCAAGAGGTGGTCAAGGTGAGCAAATCTCCCAGGGCAGGGGACAAAAAAATGCTGGTGGCAGCAGCATAGAACGATTATTTTCGCAAAGTTCCCTTCAGATTGAAAAGAAGCAAGGAGTCAGCCTCACTAGATAGACCAGATCAGGAAATCAATCAGTTCCACGGGGAGGCTAACACTTCTGTATTTTTGTTGAGACTGGGTATAATCACAGAATCTGGCAAGTTTGATTGTGCTGTGCCTCCTCCTCCTCCTCCTTGTACTTCAGTGAATCAGAGACAGGTCTGCCTGAGCCCCTTCCTAAATGTTATCTTGTGGGTCTGGATTTAACAAAGAATAACAGAATAAATACTTGGCCCCCTTTCCCTGGATAATAGGGGTTCCTGCATATTTTCTCCCAACTCGTCTTCCCTACCCTCCTTCAACAAAAATATAAACTACATAAGGTGAATGCATGGTATAGAGAGAACGTTCCTGGAAAGGTTGTTGGGATTGTTGTTGGGATTGATTGCATATATCACTCTAGATACAGAGGAAATAAACAGAGGGGTGCTTCCACTCCTCCAAGCTAAGAATTGTATCCTTCACACATTGAACTGCATAAATCTATGCTCTCTCCCTTCCCCCCCCCACCTCCAAAAAGAGTGGTTGCTTCCCAAGGAATGCATTATTTTTAAAAGCTAGTTTGTGGTTTAGTTTTACGGTTTTAATTCATTGCTTTTAGAATTTAGCACATTGTATGAACTCTGGGTATTGAGCTGTATTATAATCATATTGAGTAAAATCAAGCTGGCCACAGTGAAATGGAGGAATAGGAAAAGTAGCAATGACAAAGGTAGCAAGGGATGAAAGGTAATCAGGAGCAGCCACATTGAGTCCTCAGGGCTTCCTAGGTGGGCTTCAGACTTTTTTTTTTAATGGAAACATTTTCTTGAAAGCCAAGTCACAAAGGAACTTGCTTGCCAGGCAATGTCTGATTTTGGAAATGTTAGAAATATTTGAGGGGGGGGGGGAGTAGAAAAGATAGTGTTTGGAATGGAACCGAGAGAGAAAAGAGGATGAGATGTCTAGGCAAAAAGGTGTGGGTTTTGCACTTTTGGCTGGGGCTCTCACAAGAATGTCTCTGAAGAGCCCAGCTTGCTTCAGATCAACTCCAAGGTCCGGCACTCTTCACTCAACTTGGACGCTTGGAGGAAGCCCAGAAACAAAACAGTGCAATAGCCCCCTCTAGTGGCAGATGACAAAGGCAGTCTTGTGGAAAAGGAAACATCCAATTTATATGTTAGTGGCTAAGTAGAACGGCATTATTTTTCTTGCAATCCTTAATAAAAGGCATTATTAATAAATACAGGCATGAATAATTAAAAAAACAACGAATAAAATCACAAGAAGGGCAACTTTTTAAAAAGAAATTCGTACTCAACTGCATTTCCCCCAGCATTTCTTCCAAGCATCACAGAAGCAGGACCTTTAGCAATTGGTAGCAATCAATGCCATTGAGAAGCAAGAATGGAGCAGAGGGAATGGCCTTCACTATGTTTAGCATGTTTAACTGAGGGTCACCATTCCACTCTCCACTAACATAATTACTGTAATTAGTTTTAAGAAAAAACTGGGTCCTTGATCTCTTCCTCTTTTTAGGGAATATATTTATTGCCATTATACTGAAAACTGAATTAGATTCACATCTTTATACAGATAATGCTATAATTTCTGTGTGTTTCTCATTAGGCCAAGATAATGTGGCTTACCCCAAATTGATCTTCAAAGTAGCTTCTTTTAGAGAAGCTGGGCTATGACTTTATTATCCCCCAGCCCCCAGAGTACTTGCTCTATCCTAGTCTCAGTGTAAGGCAGCGGTTCTCAATCTTAGCAACTGTAAGGTATGCAGACTTCGCTTCCCAGAATTAGCCAGCCAGCCAGCCATGCTGAATTCTGGGAGTTTAAGTCCACACATCTAAAAGTCACTAGGTTGAGAAAACCTGGTGTAAGGTATCTTTTTCATTGGTTGGGCTACAGTCCAAGCTCTTCAAATGAAGGATTTCAAAAACACTCCGTCAGGCATAAACATCTGATCATGCCACGCTGAAAAATAAGCTGGCCAATATTCCATCTCTATTAGTGCCTTTGGGCTTATATAGGCATTTTTAGAAAATAGAAACAGCTGGTCTCTGTAATTTACTGGGTTTTTTTTTGTCCAAAAAGAAAAAAGAAATAACAACCAACCCATTATGATCAACTACGAGTGACAATGGGAAGTTTATTAGGATCTAGAGAAAGATGCATAGTAATCCCAGGCTCCTTGTTTCTTAGGAACAATTGTTACATTTCACACCTACAAAATCACCATTTTGTGAATAGGCAACAGTCCTGTGGCAGCCATTTTGTGAGGCGGACAAAAACATGCTCTCAAAATACCAAACAGGTTCAAACAGACTGGTTTCCTTTTAGACCATTCTCTCCTTGAAATTTTTTTAAGGAGCCTGTAAAAGTAGCTCCCACTGCAAATAAAAGCTTAAACACAAGAATTCTTGTAGTATTATATGCAACAATTACCTTTTTAATGATTAATGTTCTGCAAGCACACTAAATAGCTAAAGGGGGGGGGGGAGAGAAACAGGACCTTCGTCCCCATACCTTCCTTTTTCTCTGGGTATCAAATGGCAGTTTTTTACTTCCTAAAGTTAATCAAGGCCAAAGGAAAAGAATGTAGTTCTCTCTAATTCAATGTTTTGCTGATTAGCTCACTTTGCAAGAAAGCTAACAAGGTTCTAAAAAGGATTATGGAGTAAAGATAACATTAAAAAATGACACTTGGGAAGGGATAATCAACCTAAGACTAATCATATACCATAGCAGTGTTCTAATTCAGTGTTTCTCAACCTCAGCAATTTTTAAGCTGTGTGGATTTCAACTCCCCATGCTGGCCGAGGTAATTCTGGGAGTTTAAATCTACATAGTTTAAAGCTACTGAGGTTGGGAAATTCTGTTCTAATCCTCTGCACACTGGGAGAAGAGTTGAACTCTGCTCCTAGAAGCTTTTAACTTGGATTTTTTGCTTATAATGCAAAACCACTTCTAGCCCATCCTTCTTGATAAAACCAGGATATTCACCAACAATTAAAAACAATGCATAATTTAAACCATCACAGTGACTCCAATTTGTCCTTGATCATGCTTAATTTCCAAAGAATTAAATATTTTGGTTCTTGAGACAAATAATGAATCCATCCCCTGCCTGCCCTGATTTTGCAATTCTTTCAGTGAGGCCTGTTCTGGAAAACTTTCTTGAGACATGGTGCTCCTGGGAAATCACCCCCTGCTGAGGCCGTCACTCACCTGCTCTTTACTCCAGAAGGGGCAATTCCAAAATTCATATTTCAATAGTGACAGCTCCAAAAGGCGAGGAGGTTGCTCTGAAGATTGGAGGCTGGGATTGTCTAAATATAGTGTGTAAGAAAGTTATGCAAATTAACTGCTTTCTTCCTGGTAATTTTTCCCTGTTTATTAGTTATGGAAATGTGTAGAATCCTAGTAATGATATACGCCCCCCCCTTAAATGCATGATTGCAATTTGAATACCAGGTGGTATTCCATCCATTCAAGAATTACAGACTGCAAGTAAACACATATAGCAGAACTGGAGCAGACGTTTTCATAAGGAAAATAATTCTTTGAAAGCTCAGCTCAGTACAGAGAAAAGCAGACAAAGTGGAGGTTAACTCTTTCTTCAATCACAGCAACCTTTCGCCAACAAGTTTAATACAGGTTTTCACCAGACGTAAATTCTGAATATGTTTAGGAACTCAGATTCAGGGAAAAGAGTAACAGCCCCCACCCCGTGAAATCTTTGTTCCAAATCGTACCCACTAGATTTGTTTACGCACACACACACTCCTGACTGAAACAAAAGCTTTGGCCAACTCACAACCTCTCTTCCTACCTTACCAGGTAGACTTTGAAGATGTGATCGCTGAGCCAGAGGGAACCCACAGCTTTGATGGAGTGTGGAAGGCCAGCAACACTACCTTTACTGTCAGCAAGTACTGGTGCTACCGGATTCTATCGGGGGTGCTGGGCCTGCCCCTTGCCTTGCTCTGGGGCTTCCTCTTTGCCTGTGTTTCTTTCTGCCACATCTGGGGGGCCATGCCTTGCATCAAGAGCTACTTCATAGAGGTGCAGTGCTGCGGGCGCTGCTATGCCTTGTGCATACGTACCTTCTGCGACCCTCTCTTTGAAGCAGTAGGAAAAGTTTGCAGTGATGTCCGCGTGGCCCTGCGCAAGGAACATGCAAAGGACTGAGGCCTCTCCTTTGGATCAGGACAGGATTCTGGCTTCATTTTCCCTCCGCTTGACCCATTCAGATGGGACAGTAGCTCAGCTGGAATCCTGAGTCAGTTGACTGATGGGCGGAAACAATCTGGCTGATGGATCTTTACCTTGAATTCCTTGCCCCTAAGAAATTACTCCATCTCTTTTTGATTAAGGTGGGAAAATCAAACAAACAAACAAAAAAAACCCTGTACTCAAAATCAGTGTTCCTCAACCTTGGCAGCTTTAAGGTGTCTGGACTTCAGTTCCCAGAATTCCCCAGCCAGCCGGCCATACTCCAACTCCAAGAAGTCCACACATCTTAAAGTTGCAAGCTTGAGAAACGCTGCTCTAAATTCCCCCCTCCCCATCCACCTCTCTCTCTCTCCCTCCCTCTCTCACATACCCACATACACGTATCACAACATAGTGGCAAGTTCTTCTATACAAGTCCACTTGTGAAATAAGTAACTGTGCAGGAGAACTGCTGTAAAAGTTTTGTACAGCAAGGCTTTCTAGCAGCAGAAGAGGACAATTTGCCACGGCCAACTTACTGCAGCCAACTTGCCATGCCATGACTTGTGGGTCATTTCAGCATCATAGCCCCCACATTCTGGCACATGCTAAATATGCCACAATTACAGTGTCCAGAATCTCCCAGCAGCCTGGCTGCAGGATGTTTTGAGTTGCTATTCCCACAGTACATTGAGGCAGCCAATGGGATTAGAGCCATCATATCCGGGATACAAAATTCTAATACTGCCTTAAATTGGAACAAGATGATATATTGTCCTAGGAAGCCATTTCAGAGATGCTCTGAGTACAGCACTAAAGCCTTACATCTCAATCTCTCTCTCTTTTGACACTCACTACATTACGGTTTCAGCCAACCCATTTCATGTCATCACTATGGTAGCTTTCTTTGAAATCAGTTTGTGGACACAACATTACTCAATCAGTGCTGCTCTTTCTTAAACCTTAATGCCAATTGCTACTTTGAAACAAAAACGGACAATTTTCTAAAATTATAAAAGATATTTTGCATTTTATGACAATAAAACCCAAGCAAATCCTTCAGTGTCTTGTTTATTCTTTATAAAATCCTGACTGGCAGGCGCTTTCTGTGGAGAGTTTATAAATCCAGTTTATTGCAAGAGACAGAAATCAACAGACTGTATAGAAAGATCATAGTACAGTCATTTTTGTTAATGATAAGCTAATACCAGGGCTGTACATATGCTGTAATTCGCAAGAAAGTCACAGGATGCGGCATTGGGCACAGAATTCTGCTTCCTGAGAATGTGAAAAAAATTGTATATATAATTTTATATATATATATATAAAAGAGCAGGTTTCTAGCCCTTATGTCTATAAAGTGATGCTGAAAAGTGTGGTTTTAATTTCCTGCTGAAAGTTTGGAACCATGAGGGTGCCATAAGTCAGATTTCCAGTTGTCAGATTGGCAACATAAATTATGGAAAAGAATCTCTACAAGTTTAAGTTGCATACTTTACACAGGTTGCAGAATTCAGCTTGACTTTACACAGCATTTTAAAGCACAGAGTACATGCAGCCCTGATTAATACTGAGCAGTAAAGACAAAATATGATGATGAAGTAGAAGGTGGGGGAGGGGGGGCAGACAAACTGGACCTGGGATGATGAGGGAAAAATTGGCACGTGGGTCCCCACCACAAATATGTCCCCTTACCTATTGCCCCAATGTAGGAGGGTGATGCGTGCAGGGTTGGATGAGGCTGTACCAAGTAGCATGTGTGGAAAGTTTTAAATTCAGACAAATGTTTAAAGCAACAAGAGATACATTGCCGGGGTTGAGAGTCGAGGAAGGAAGGAAAGGTGGTGAGGGCTAGTGTGAAGCACGTCAGGAAGAGAATAACACACGTACAAAACAATGCCCGCCCTTTCAACCTCTGGCACCATAACTCACTAGACATGATTCCCTTCCCAAGGCCAAGAACAGAGTCCAGGAATCTTGGCACATTCCCTCCCCCATGCATCCCTTCCACATGAAGATCCAAGTGCAAACTGTGACAAAGGAACAACTGGTCTGGGTGTTGGGTCCAGGACCATCCTGATGGGAGCTGTATGTTTTAGTCCCAGTCACATCCACAACATGAAATCTTTCAGATGCACCTCCAGTGCAGGAAGACGTCCAACAGCAAATGCATCTTCAACATTTGGCTTGGAAGTCGGAACACAAATGCTGATAATCTTACATCACCCCCCCTTCCCACCCCCCACCAGGAGAGAGCAAGACACAACTGCCCTGAGTTGGTATCCGGAACAGAAAGGAAGAGGAGAAGGAGGAGGGTAGCCACAGTATTGGGCAAGTCACACTGGGGGTGCTTTTCCCCATGTTGAGTTTGACTCACTCTCCATTTCCCAAAGACTTGAAGACCCCTTTGCCCCGCAGAAGCGCCCTGTTTGAAGAGGCTGGCTTGGCAGGGGCCATACCCTTCTTAGCCAAAGAATTGCTCTTTGGGGGTTCAGAATGATTGGGAGGGTCACAAATCCCTGTGTGCTTCAGAGTAGTTTTCCCAAGAAGTTCTTTGAACACAGAATCCATATTCCTGGCAACCTCCTATCAATGGAAAAAGAGAAAATATGATGAAGGGAGCAAGACAGGGGGGAAAAATTAGAAAGGGGAGGAAAAAATGAGCAGGCTCTTACCCGGTCTACCTCTACCCGTTTCTCCACTGGTCCCTGTCTCTCAAAATTATTGCCAGCCCAGGTGCGTGGAGAAACTTCGTTCCAGCGGTCTGGCCTTGGGGAACACAAAGAGCACCAAAGAGTTTATGAAACCTAAGACTGCATATGGACTTCTTAATTGTATCATTAATATTTTATCCTGTGTGTTTTTTTCAGTTATCCGTCCCTCTTAATTATCTTAGTTTATATTATGTTAGCACTTTCCAAGTGCTGGTTGAATAGGACATTTGATAGAGGAGAAAATGCCCTGCGGAGAGCTTTGCTAACTATCAAGCACCTGTTGGGAAAGACTATGGAAAGCACACATTTCAGTAACAGAGCAGTGATCAACATCAGGCATCATGTCCATTTGTTCTCTCCATTCCTCTGCCAACCCTATTCTGTCTGTATTGACAACATTCTCTTGCAATGCCACTTCAGCTAATGTTTTTTCTAGCCAGACTATGTATCATGAAAAACACTCAGCTGCATTAACAAGAACATATCACCTGCCTCTGCTTTATAATGCTTGTCTTGCTTGCTTTCTTATTTATTTATTTATTTACTTATTATAAGGGAGCGTTCCGAATTGGATGCTCTGCTTCCTTGCAGTCATATCTACCTACCTACCCACCTATCTATTATTTTCAAAGCATTTGAAATGGGAGTCCTGTGATTTGTTATAACAGAGCACTCAAAATTAGAATCTCCGCATTTAAGTATATCCCAAACCACAAAGATATTGTCTATTTTTCTCCTGTCCCATCTAATGCAGATGCTTCTTTTGGACTCTACCAAAGCAGAAATGAAATACTTCCCAAATATTATTTGGCATTGTCTAGGACTAGGTAATATAAGAGCCACCTCTAAATGTGCCTCCCACCTAATTAATCCAGCACATGCCAACGCACATTTGTGCCCTCCCCTTCAACACTCTCACCGCTCAACAGGATGAAAAGTTTTGGCCTGGGTTGCTTGTAGGATGGGAAAGGGCAGGCGGCCCCCATCCATGAACGGTGATGCCAACTTGCGAATGGGGCTGCTTCCTCCACGCTGGCGACTCACATCTGAATTGACACGCAGTCTAAAATATGAGAAGGG
The DNA here is from genome assembly GCF_964273705.1 of Natrix helvetica. NCBI lineage: Eukaryota > Metazoa > Chordata > Lepidosauria > Squamata > Natricidae > Natrix > Natrix helvetica. The sequence goes on from NC_138548.1 coordinate 197,323,903, forward strand.
GGGGGGGGGGAAGAGAGAGAACATCTGCTTAAGAGACAGATCCAGTCCCAAGACAAGCCCTCTTTGCAGCAGGCAACAAATCATAAAGGTAGTATCAGTGACCATCACACAGCGCTGAGAATTTGGATGAGATCTACCTGCCACACTTCTCCTACCTGCTGGTGGGTTCAGGGAGCGGTTCCTCCAGAGATGGTCCAGTATCAATCTCTAACCTGGAACTGCGGGTATTAGATTGTTTTTCACTGCAAAAGAAGCAACCAAGGAACCAAGAAAGTTGTTAGAGGGGTTGATGTCTCCTCCCTCACACCTTCTTCCACAGTCTTCTTTTGAAAAGATCTTGGAGGACACTTAATCATTTGACATAAAAAGGCAGTCCCCGAAAGTGTTTCCCCAAAAATATGACATGTACTGAAACTAAGGCTATGCCACATTTTTCGGGTGGGCAAAAATATAAGCCCTCCCCTGAAAATAAGCCCCCTGGACAACCCCACCCCCTCCGGACAGGCAGAGCAATGCTCACCAACCTAGCGGTATCCCGAAGGCGCCAAGCCATGGGAGCTGGGGGGGCAAAGGTGCTCACGTTGCTTGGCGCCTTCGGGATAACACTAGGTTGGGAAGTGGTGCTCTGCCTGGCCGGAGGGCGGAGTTGCCAAGCTGTTGCGCTCTTGTGAGCGGGCTCCCGAAGAGCCAGGCACAGCCTCAGGGGCGAACGGCTGTGTTGAGCTGTCGCAGCAGCGCAACACAGCAGGCATGAGGTGACCACGCTCATGAGCAGCCGCCCGGCAAACCCCCTATCCAGCCGGGCAGAGAGCCATTCACTGACCTAGGGGGTATCCCTACGGCACCAAGCCACGTGGCACTCTGCCCGCCCCCCAGCTCCCGCGGCTTGGCACATTCGGGATACCGCCTAGGTCAGTGCATGGCGCTCTGCCAGCTGGAGAGGGGGTTGCCAGGTGGCTGTTCGTGAGTATGGTCACCTCATGGCTGCTGTGTTGTGCTGCTGCGACAGCGTAACACAGCTGTTCGCCCCTGAGGCTGTGCCTGGCTCTTCGGGAGCCCGCACGCAAGAGAGCAACCCCCCAGCCACCCCAAAACAATTAGCCCTCCTCTGAAAATAAGGCCCAAGCCATATTTTGTGGGTCAAAAGAAAATAAGACCCTGTGTTATTTTCAGGGAAACACAGTATCATTTGAATTTTTAAACTACAAAAGGTGAAAGAGAATGTTAGTGTAAAAAAAAAGTGAATAGATTGGCCTCTAAGAATGACCTTTCTCAGACTTTGCTATATGGAAGAGAACTGAGATGGTAGGAGAAACCTACAGCATAAACAAGTTAAATACAGTAGGAAGTGCATTGTTAGTGTGAAAGAACCCTGAAATGGTTAGGGCATATATAGAGAAAGAATAAAAATCAAATCACCAGACAAATATATGAAGAACCATGAACAGTTTGAGAGGATGTGGAATAAATTTATGGTAGATGACGTGTTGAGCTCTTCAGAAAAGAGCGACAAGAATTTTAAAGAACAAAAGGCAAAGGGTGCATAAAGAGGTGAATCAACAGGAGACAAGAACAGTTTGCAAGAATAAAAACATATGAATTATAGTATGAACTGTGTTTCTGTAAGCTATAATTAGTTCCATTTCTTTTCCTTCTCTCTTTTCTGTCACTTTAATTTCCTTCTCTGTTCTCCTGTAGTTGTGCTTTGCAAATTGTTACTTACCTGAAAGGGAATATCATGTAGAATTTATAAATCAAATGCATTCCCACGACCACTTCCACTGCAATTGTCTTTAGCAATCTTTTCTCCAGACCCCAAGAAGACCCCTAAACATATCCACATCAACACAAATCCACAATCCTTGGTCACTCACATGTATGGAAGCATTTGGTTTCTATTTAACTGACACTGTTGGGTTAGTTCTATCTCCTCCTCTCAGTCCAGATTGGGAACGGGGCTTCTTGGACATTATTTTACTTTCATTCTGGGATAGTTTCAACTAAAGCATGCAATATGCAGCAAAGCCTCCCTTTTATGTGCTAAATATGAAGATTTCCCCAGCAATCTTGCATCTTTCCAAAACTACCCTGGTCTGCTTGCATTCATGACTACTACTTTCCCCTTGACTGGCAATACAATGGCCACTCACCTGTCTGGTAAGACAATGGGTGGTACTAATCCTCGGTTACCACCACGTTCACCTCGTCGCCAGCCAACTGGGATTCCTCGCACAAACCGCTCTTCAGGTTGAGCTATGGGACCAGAGCGGGGCACAGCTTCCGATTGGGAATCGCCTTCTGAGAGGGCAAGAAAATGAATAATTCGTAAGTCAACAAGCCCTTCCCCAACCCACCTGCAGAACAACACCTCAAATGTCAGTCAGAAAACATGTTTCTGCAACTCCACAGGGGAAAAGGTAATGAAGGTTTATTTTCAGCAGTGTCTACATGAGTAGTTGTATCCTATCTTAAGGATGTCCACACTCTGTTCTTGTTGGAATCATTGGATCTAGCATATAAAGGATGCTTGTGTGTGGAGACGATGGACAGAAACATGCAGGTAGTCCCCAATTTACGATGGCTGCTTGGAGACCATTCAAAGTTATGATGGACATGAAAAAGGGGAGTTATGTCCCAAATCCAAAGTTTCAATGGTCGCCAACCTCTGCAATCATATGACTGCACATTAGAGGTTGTCAATACAGCTACAGCTGCCGTAGCAAACAATAGGTTTGCTTAATGAATTCATTTGATAACCACTGCATTAACGACTGCTTAAAAAAAAAGCTCATAAAATCAGGTCGGTCACAAGACTGACCTGTTTTACAATCGTTAAAACAGCTTGCGAAGCTGAAGCACCATCTGCATTTAAATATTGTATTGTCAAATAGAAGACTGAAGCTTATTGAAAAAGCTTGTAAAATGGTCATCATTATCATAAGTAGGGAATGGAATTCATAGGAAAATCATTATTTTTATGAATATCAATGTCACACTATTGACGCAGCCAGGGGACGGTTGGGCCACGATGCATATTTTTCTTCTCTGGAGGATCTATGGGATGAGTGTGCCAGCCAAGTTCATTAGGGCATGGGAGGAGCAGGAACAACTTTTGTCTCCTAAAATAAAGTGCAGACTGTGACATGCTTGTTCCATAAAAAGAAACAGATATGAACCAACATCCCAAAGTATCTAGTCATACTTATTCTTGCACAGACTGTCTTTAATTCTACTGCATGGCCAGATGATACTCCAATAAAAATATGGAGCCCAGAAACCCAATTTGTATATATCAGAAATCCATAGCATGTCCGCTAAGAGTCACATTTAAAGCATATCTAAAGGAGAAAGTTCAGTGTTGCTCCCAGCATCCCTCACCATTTACCATGTTTAACTAATCAGGGACTAATCAGTTCCAACAGTGAAAAACAGACCCTGATCCAGGACACAGACTCATGTACTCCACTTTAATTCATGTCTGTATTTAGATAGATGGCTTCTTATATCGTCTTCCTCCAAGAAGCTCCACTACAGACTCCCTACCACTGCTTCCCTTCTTCCTTTAGCACTGAAAAGAAACAGTGCTATGGCCCTTAATCTAACTATTCTTGCAATCCCCCCACCCCCATGTGGAGGGTAGTATCATGTAGGACAAGCAGGACAAGACAAAAGAGGTCTCAGAACTTCCTCTTACATACACACACACTCACCATCCTCACTTGCTGGAGTTTCTGGGGTCCCCTCAGTCTCAGGCTCTTCTGCTGTAGTCTCCAGGGGCAAGACATCACTGTCGAAAGAGAGACAAGAGACAAAGAATGAGAGCCAAGGATTGTTTTCACATGGCAGCCTTAAATAAGTGACTTCCAGGTTGCTCGGAGGGTCGTTTTAAGCGCTCCGAAGGCGTCAGGGAAGCCTCCAGATGGTCCCTGAAGCCTTCGGAATGCTTAAAACGACCCTCCGAGCAACCTGGAAGTCACTTCCGGTTTGCTTGGAGGGTGGTTTTAAGCGTTCCGAAGGCTTCAGGGAAGCCTCCGGACAGTCCCTGAAGCCTCCGGGGGGGGCCGGGGGGGGGCTCTTTTTGCCCTCCCCAGGCTCCTATAAAGCCTCTGGAGCCTGGGGAAGGTGAAAAATAGCTTTTAAAAAGGTGAACTCAGCTGGCCAGCGCGCGCATGCGCGCTGGCAAGCTGACAGGGCAGCGCCTCGCGTGCCCTGACAAATGGCTCCGCGTGCCACTTGTGGCACGCATGCCATAGGTTCGCTATCACTGTTCTAAGCCATTCATAGCAAGCAAACCCCCTGATTTCTAACTTCAATCAAAGAGAACACAATTTCATCTATTGCAGTGGCTCTACTAGACTGATCTCTTAGTAGAAAGAACACAATTTCAGACTGAGGCCAGCCCAAGCATCTGATGAAAGGTTCAGGTATAACACGGGGTGGGCAACTCAGCAGGACAAGCACATGTCATCCAAACAGATGCGAAGGCATTCTTGAATGGGAATATGATGCCTCTCTGTTACCTTTGAACAAAGGGCATCAAATCTTGCCAGAGTGAGTACCCTTGGGGCAGACAGCGCACTTTGGACCAAAGTTGAACTAAGCAAGCTTAACATACTGATGTAGATGCAGATCTTTAACTAACTTGGTTCAGCATGGATGTGATCCCAGCTGCCGCACCGCCATGGAAGACTGACAGGCACGATATGCAAAACCAGCACTGCATAAGCAATATCTGCACACACCCCTGGCTGCTTTGTCCCCAGTTTAGAGAATCCTCCTCCTCTACTCCTTCTCATACCAGTATTCCTCTTCGGCCAGAGCCATGACTTTTTCATATTGGGGCCCAGGCAGCTGATTAGCTCCAGGAAAGATGGCTTCATGATGGATGATCAGGCACTTTACCACCTCATTGATGTGAGGCTGCACCGACACGGCATCCTGGCCTGCAGGTACCGTCACCAGAGTGGGGCCGAAGCAGACAGCTAGGTTGTGGGGGTCCATCATATTCTCATCACTGTACTGAGATAAACTGCAGGAAGAACAGGGGTGGGGGAAGGCAATGGAGTTCCCTTAGCCCAGGGGTGTCCAAAAGTTCCCAAGTTTGGACACCCCTGCCTTAGCCAAAGAAAGCTCTCCCCATGGAAATCCTAAGGAGCGGGTTTACTTGCCACACCGTGCCCGAATACTCACTGGTTGAGGAAAGCAAAAAGGTACCGCAGAACCACCAACACTACAGATGGAAGCTGGGAAATGAGAGCCCGGAGGTGTGAGATGCGATCAGCTAAAGGCTCCAGATCTGGAAAGCAACGGATGGCAGTGTGAGATAGAGGACCATGCATTGGATGGATCAGTGCTTCTGCATCCCCACAACTAGTTAATTCTCATCTTTGGGTATTATAATTCATAACCACTTTGTGCTCAAAAGGAACAGTGGAAAATGATTTATACAGTTAGTGCATTATTGGTGCATGAAGCATTCAACATGTTATTCATTTGTTTATGTTTCATATTTTTAAATCACCCATCTTCCTCTGTGTTAAGCCATACTACTCTTCAGAAGTTGACTGTTTCAGTTAATAAATCAACAACAGTTGTCATTTAGCAATTGAGAATAGTGACTTCTCCATCTTGCCCTGCAAGAGTTTTAGCAGCACCTAAATCTCCCCTTGTCAGTTCCCATACCTGTTGCCCCCAAATAAACTCTAACCTGCACAAGGGTCAAGGATCTGTATTTTGCTGGCATTTCCTGTTCTGAGAAATACACGAACAGAAATCAGCCCAATTAAGTTACCTGGCTGCTCCCTCTGCTTGGAAAACCAGAAAACCAGATGCAAACAGTCTGGGAGCTGTGGGGGAAGTGGTGTGTGGAGACCCTCTAAACTTCCAGAAAAATAAGGGAAGGGATGAAAATATCAGCCTTACTCCACTCCTAAAGGACAGGGCTTCTTGATTCCTTGCCAGCTAGGGATAGGTAGAAACAACTGAGCTGGGGAAATGTGACGAATGAAACATGTCTTTAGATCTCTTTCCTAGTGACATTCCTAATGACAGATCATTTTACCAATGATTTCCTCTTTGCTATAGAAAGTGGACCATAAAAATAACTTACATATTACAGGCTATCCCTTCTCTAAGCCTAATACACCCCTTTAAAACGTCACGGGAGTGGGGGGAAGGTATCTCATTCTCAATTTTAAATGCCTATAAATTTTTTTTTTTAATGTTTCACTTTTATTCCATTTTTCAATATATGTGGCCTCTACACGACTAGCTGTATAAATACAAGCATACATGCACACTGATACCATTCAAATTCTATAAAGTGTGCATAAAGTTACCGTATATTCAACCAATGGATGAATAAAACAAATTATCAATACATTACTGTAATTATTTAAAATACTGCATTTGTTTCTAATTAGCACAAGATTCTTGCTTTATTACAAGCTGAATAAATGAATTATAGGTAGTGATTACTGACACAATTGGGACCAGCAACCCCACTGCCAAGTGATATAATATGACCCCATTGCACTTATGTCAGTTATTAAGCAAAGTACCCACAGTCACAAAGCACAATATGACATGACCAAGACCTTCTGCCGGCTTCCTCATTTTGTTCGTTAGAAGTCAGTTGTGAAAGTTGCAAATGGTGACCCATTGACCGAGGGACTCTGTGATCGTTGGAAATTTGTGCTGGCTTGCAAAGCACCCAAATTACACTCACATGACCTCAGAGACAAGGTACAGCCACAGGTTCAAGGACCAGTCATGAGTTTACTTTTTTCAGTGCCATCATAACTTCAAAAGGTTGCTAAACAAGGTAGTTGGTAAGTAAGAAGTGTTTGCATTTATATTGAAGCTGGTGGAGATGTCACACTATATCCCATTTTTTCTTACCTCTTGATTCTCTTGTAAAAAAAATAAATGGGTTCTTTTTTTTTAAAAAAAAGGATATATGTAAGAGAGATGGAGAGGAAGTTCACATGTAAAATATTAACTCTTTGATTTTGTAAGAAATGGCTTGTATATATCAATGAATGCATAAACATTTGTATTTGCTGCAACAACAACACGGAGGAAGAGGCAAATATACTTACGGGCTGTGGCCAGCAGCTCAGGAACAATATCATAAGGAAAAAGAGGCTTCTCCAGTCCCCGAAAGTACAATTTCAGCACTCCAGCCACTGAATCCAAGTCATGCTGTACATAGCTATCTGATAAGGGGTCCTCACCTGGTGGAGAAAAATTAAACTTGCAACCACAGGTAAAAGATGGGGTCCAATCCCAGGCTAGCTATGAAAAGGTCTAAACGACTTTGAATGTGTTGGCCGATGCCAACGCTGAAGGCTGCTGCAATGGGATCTGAAGACCAATATCTGTTTTGGTTATAATTTCTGGAATGTCAATGCGTAAGAGGTATTTGATGTACCTCCTGCTTCTACGGCATTCTAGAAATGCCCTGGCAAGCTTAAGAAAACCTTTTAAACGCCCCCCCCCCCCCCGACTGCTCACCTTTCTCAAAGGCATTCCTGATCTCTGCTACTTGTGCTTGAGAGCCAGGCACACGAAAAACACCTTCATGCTGGAGGCCTGAGCAAAGAAGTGGGTGTGGGGGGGGAGAAATACCAAGGGGTATTTTCAGTGAAGAACTCATGGTCTTCACAGTTCAACTCCCAGCAAGGTGACCAAATACGGGCACAAGGGAAGAGGAAGGAAGGAAAGGGGGGATGAGCACAGGCCAGTCTTACCATGGAGATTGATGAAGCGGATGCAACTTTCCACCACAAGGGGCACCGCTTGGCCTGAGGCCTGGAGTTACAGGAAGGAAAGCAGAAGGTCACAAGATAGCATTCTCACAACACACCCAGGACTGCTGGGGACTAGGTTCCTAGCTGTCGTGATTGGGCCTGTTCATTAATTAATGGCATCTTTATTCTGATCTAGCAGATAGAGCAAAATGAAATGCTGCAGCAGTTATAGCTAAAACTCTGATTAGGAAGTTGCCTGCTCATCTTATCTTATAACTCAAATGGGCTACTTGTAGTTAGATGAATCGCTTCCTCAGAGTCAAACTTTTATCTGCACGAGGGGCAAGAATATAGTACCTTAGGACAGTTGTAACAATTGCTGTACTATAATGCAATCTACAGTAACTCACTGCTGTAACTAGTGAATTGCTGTAACGACTGAAATAATGTGGGAAAAGATGAATAAAAATCACTGGGTGCATTTATCAGTAGCTTATTTTATATGTGCCTCTTCTCCACACTGTTGATGCTCTGCAGACATGGGAGGTTTTGGAAACAAGACAAAAAGCTTTGGTTGTCAACAGCAGAAACAGAATGAGTGTGATCACCATTAACAATGATCCCTCTTATTGTTAAACTGGATTTTGGGGCAACTGTTAACTAATTCAGTGGGTACTACTTGGCAAAGAAACGAGGACCTTCCAATGTACAATAGCCAAGCTTGGGCTTTTGAAGAGAAGAGTGTGACTGAGCCCCTGACAATGAATGAGAAGTCCATCTTGGGCAAATAAAACTGAGACAAGAAACTTTTTAAAAGTACATGTCTTTTCTCTTTTTTTTTGTCAGGTGCATCAAATTTTACAGGACAATTGTGAAGGTGAGAGCCACTTTGGGGTAGTGGTTCAGGCATCAGGCTAGAATCCGAGACGCTCTGAATTTTATTCCTGCCTTGCCCATGAAGCAGCTGACCTTGGGTCAGTCCTCCTCTCTCAGCCCTAGGAAAAAGGCAAAGGCAAGCCACTCCTGAAAAATCTTGCCAAGAAAACTTCAGGGGCTTGCCCAGGCAGTCGCCAGGGGTCAAGACTGCCTGGAAAGCAGAAGAAAAAAACATGTGAAGATAAAATGAAGTAGGAAAAGGAGAGGGAAAAAACCGCCAGATACCTTACTCTGGCCATTCTTGGGAAAAGAGTGGATCCTATGCAAGGAATTGCATAATTAGCCCATCACATTTCCATTCTTCAGGAGAGAGCTTCAAAGCTTTAGATAAATCATTTTAATTTCTCCTCTAAAAACTGCAGAACAAACTGTTTGGTCCACATATTCAATTTTACTTAGTATAGAAACCTAAAGCAATCCTAATTTTGCCCTAGCTAAGAAAATTTCTACACATTGTCCAGAATTGCAAAATCAAAAGAAAAAACCCAACTTCCTCTCAGTTTCACTTTTTGCACAAATATGGCAATGAGTGAGGGGGAAGGGGGGCAAAAAAGAAATTAGAGAGAGAACCTGGACTTTCCCTAGTTAGACAAGCATTGTAGATCATAAAGAAAGTAAAAGCATCTTGAAGAGAGCTCACCCCACCCTACCCTACTTCCGGTACCTACATTTATACATTTTTCTCAGTACTATTATGAAAGCAGTTTTCTACCATCTCTTTCTAGGCTGATGTCTTGATTTCCCAGCGTAGCCTGTATGCTTGAACTGAGTCTCCTTCTACAGCAGGAGTGACAACTCCTGATGACTGTGCCGGTGTGTCATTTTGTCTCTGTGCCTCATTTGGGGATCAAAAGAGATGTGACTGTAGGGTCATTACCACATCATCAGAGATGAAGGGACAAAATGTCCACTTCTCTTCCCCATGTTTTTTTTTTTACTAATAAGCAACAAAATTGCTAGAGAGACTTTCAACAACTTTCAACATCTCACTCCTTAAAACTTCTGCAAATGAGGGGAAATATACAATCATTGCAGATGGAATTTTAAAAACGGGGTGCCTTTATCATAGGGAAGCTTTAAAATGCTTATTTAAAGCCTGAAACACCTCCAACTTCATCAAACTGGGGAAACCCATTTGAAGGTTTTGGCTCCAGGCACTTGGGAAACAAAACCGAAGAGCTAGAAAGGCATGGGGATTCCACATGTGGCTTGCAAAATGCTCAGCCCTATCTTCTCATGTATACAATGGAAAAAGCAGTCTACCTTTATGAGCAAAATGACTCAGGGTGTTAAATATTAAGGCACATTCACAGAAAAAAATATTAAGGCACATAGCACAGAAAAAAATGGGCAGGGGGAATAATGGGCAAAGTCTCTCTTTTTTGCGGTTTTAATACAGTAATATCCAACAATGAAACAGCAAAATAAGACATCTAGTATAGTCTAGAAGTAGAAAGTGTCTCATTTTAGCACTGAAAACCACCCCTTCACCCACATACATACCCTCTCTGTGTGCTGTGTATGACTGCAAAAAAACCTGGTAAAGCCCAGTGATTTCCTGTTGCATGCTGGGGTTTGAGTTTACCACATTTCTAACACGTGAATAAATTGTGGGTGGAATCCAAATGTAATATGGTGAGAGTGGATCCATTGAAACCAAAGAAATATTAAATTAATTGAGAAGAATTCAAATCTCTATGAATTCAACAGATCACTTTCAGCATGATGTATGTCTAGAACAAACCCCAAATCTCTCTCTTCAATCTGTTTATGAAAACTAAAGTGTAAACCATAAACCATAAAATTAAACAAATCTGCATAAGCTATTAGTGGTGTGCGAATGAAACAATTCTGATCGTCTGTAGGCAAATGGTTAGAAGAGGTATTGCCTACAAAAAGAAGCAAAAAGGAACAACTAGTTTTTCTTAGCTAGGATCTGTTACCTACAGTTATCAAATAAATTCCTGTAAAGAGTGAATGAATTAATTTGCTTAATTATGGACAAATTTGAAGCAATCAAAAGCTTTTAGTCCAATCGCATTAGCATATTTTAATATCCTTATTCTAATGATATAAAACAGGTGTGTCAAACTCACTACGTCGTCGTGTGACATTTCGCAACTTTTTTCCCCTTCGCTAAAACGGGGGTGGATGTAGCCAGCACGTGACACATTTGGTTTGCAGGCCACAAGTTTGACACCCCTGCTATAAAACAAATTCTGCAGAACCTTTTTTCACACATCGTTTGACTGGAAAGGTATCATTTCTTTTCAAATGTAATCAATACTCTATTTTATTGTTAACTTATGGGTGTAGCTCCTGGTCACTGACTGGCTGGCTAGGCAGGAAATTTTGGTTCAACTTACTTGGCTCAGGTCCCCAGAGTTATCCCTAAATTATCATCTTAAAATTCAAAAGAAGCAAAGGACTCCAGGCTGTGATCCACAGGGTCCACAAGAAGTTATGATGACAGCAAAATGATGACACACACATGACAAATGCTGCAATGATATTTGTTGTCAACACGCATGTGTGTTGTAAGATCTGTGTGATTATGTCATCATGCTCTATCTGCCCCTTTGCCCCTATGGAGGCTCATGCCAGAGCACTATTTCTTGGAAGATAATGTTGCAACCATACAGCAAAAGCAACGAGCACTTCCCAGAAAGTAGCCGGGACACAAATTCAAAGCTTTCCTATACAGAACTAAATTTTTATAGCCTTTTAATGGATTGAAAGAGACCATCAGACAATGCATAGTATATGGCTAAAACATGCAATCATGTCTTATTTCGAGAACACATCAAGATCTCCCAGTGACAAGTGAACATTTTTAAAAAAAAGATGGAATAGTGCATGTGCAGAAATACAAACAAGATAGCACTGCATGCACACATAGGCAGGTACATACAGAAATGTAGTATTAAATATTCTGATGTGCAAAGCATGCTTCATGCAAGGTTAGCACTTTATAATCCCACAAAGACTTGCAGACACACTCATACATAAATATATATATATAAGTGAGTGAGTACACAAACACTCAAAATCATGGTGTGTGTGTTTTTTTTAATGAGAAAGTACAGTCCATCACACAAGCAGTCTATGTACCCTTCCATGCCCCTTAGGTTGGCAGGCCTCCCCACCCACCGAGTCAGGCTACCGTTTCCCACCGCCAGTCCTGTACCTGCTTCCGTGCCTGCAGCCTCCGCCTCCTTGGGCAGCAGGGACAGGAGAGACAGAGTGAGCAGACATGTTACAAGCAAAGGGAGCAGCAAAAGCCATTGGGGAGAGCCAGAGGCAAAAGCTGGGCCAGAACAGTGCAGAGTAATCACACTAGGCAAAGGGCAAGAAAGCAAGACTAGGAGCTGGGCAGGAGGGGAGCAGCTGAGGGCAGCAGCCGGTACCTCCAAGAAGGCCTGTAGGTCACCCTCGAAGAGCTGGTGATGACAGCGCGAGGGAGGGCGGGACCGCCGGATGCGCTGGGACTGTGGCCTGGAACCAACATTTTTGTGGTGTGGGGAGGAAGGCAGATGTCAGAGCGTCCCCCACCCAAACTGGAACGGTGTCCTCCCCAGAATTCTGCTTGGATTCTCCACTGCAGAGTAGGCCTGAGGAATTCTTACAAGGGAACCACCACCACCAACTGAATCTGCAATTTTCATTAATCCCAGGATTCCTTTTTTACCTGGCTAATTCTCTATCCACCGCAGCACCTGGGAAAGCAAGAAGAAAGAACAAAAGGAGACAAAGAAGTTAAATTTGGAGTCTTAATGGCTTTATTCATGCCTCTGATTTAGAGTAAAATCAGAGAGCTTGTTGCTTGTTGAAGATCAGCTTGTTGCTTCCACAATAAGAATCTCATTGGAATGAACTCACTGATACAGATTGCTTTCTCACTGGGCCCAAGCTTAGCAAGAATCTGGTTTTGGCCAGAAACCAGAGTTGCATCAATTGACAGAAATTGTGAAACTTCTTTCCCTGCTTTCCAAGAAGAAGGTTCAATTGGCAAGCACTTGTCCTTTATTTATTTATTTATTTATTTATTTATTTATTTTTAATTGCTTTTAAAATAATGCCCCCCCCAAAAAAGGGGGGAGTACATAGATGCTTTTTGAGAAAATGTAAAAAATACAACAAAGGGAAAAAGAAAAAAAATGTGTATCATTTTAATAGTGAATTCTATATATACTTAATTTACTGCAGATATTAATATATATTTCAAACACATTTATATAATTTTCCGCTCTTATCCTACTCACCAAACCAATTTCATCTCTCTCAATATATATATAAGGTTTTAAAAATAATAGTTTCAATAAAGAACATAACTTATATTTGATCAAGTAAATATGACAAAGGAAAGCCATACAGGAGAGAATCACAGACTTTGTCACTCAAAGAGCTATCAGTATTCAGGATTCAAAACAAACACTGTGTGTCTGTAAGAGTGTGTGTGTGTGTGTGTGTAATACAGAAGGGAATGCAACTCCCCAATAGACTGTTGCTTCTTCCCTTAAGTGAAAACAACTAAACAATTCTCACCACAGAGAACCTTGGGATCAGAAATTCTCTCAAAAGAGTACCAAGGCAAACTTTTTCAGCAACCTGTAATTTTGAGGGTGTTCTGGGAGAAAGCATGGCAAAGTGATTTATTCTTTTAGATATTATGAGGTGTTTCTCAAGTCCTTAGAAGCTGGATGGATAGATGGGTGCGTGAGTGAGTGGGTGGGTGGATGGATGGATGGACGGACGGACAAATATAATAAATACCAATAATAGGCTCCCAATCAAAGAGTACAGATATTGTCTATTCCTTCACACCTCACCTTTCTCTATCGCTTCCTTCATCTGGTCATGCTTTGCTTGCAGTTTTGTTTGAATGCTTCGTCCAGAGAGATATTCTTTGAATTTCTGTGCAAGAGATAGCATAAAATCTGTTATCAAAGATTGGGCTGAGTGGGACAAGTTTCTCTATTTACTGATCAAATCCAAGACATCTTATTGAAGCTTTCAACAAACTGGAACCATACCAGGAAGACTGAATGGGAGAGAACCTATCTTTCATCCTTCACAAATGTTTAGTGTCTTGTTGCATCTAGCCAGCTATTTAAAATCCAAGAAAGCGACCTGGTCACTTTTCTACTTTACTTCGATAATTGGGAAGACTAAATCATCAAGTTCAAAAGTAGGAGGCATTCCACTATTGAACAAGAGTCAGAAACTGGTTTTTTTCTCAAATCAATCTTCTATCACTTTATTTTTAAACTCCAGGTCTCTATAGTATCTAATCAGGTCGGAGGTTCTCATTCTACAGCAGATTCATATTTTGTGTTTCTCCACTTTGAGAGTCAAAATGCAAAGCCACTGTCAGATCCCTAAAAGCGATACTGCCCTTCCATTGGGAGGAGGGGGATCTTGGAGTCGATTTATTAACATTGCCTGTGACAACTGAGATTTCACAACTGGTTTCCTGGTGCCGAAGCGCCTTGAGATCCCCTCACCTTTTGGGGAATGTTTATGATGGCCATGTGGGACAGTTCACTTTAATGTCTAAAGGAAGATAGCCATGGGAATGTATGCTTATCCAGTTCTCAGGGCAGCCTGGTAAAGCAACCACCTTCACACTTGTGTATTGGCTAAAATCTGCATTCTGACTAATGGGAGGGGTCTCTACCACTTTAATTCTAGTTGTCTTGCCTCGGGGGATTCAGATGTTGCTTTGCACTGATCGTTTTCACTTCTACTTAGTAAAAGGTTCCATTTGAAATACTTTATTTCAAGAGTCTTCACTTTCTTAAGCTAGAAGGAGAGGCAATCCTTACAGCCACCTTCTTTTTGTCTAGGTTTCTAAAATGGGGCTGAAGGAAGGGTCTCTGGCAAAAGGTCTTGCTCAGAACAATGCTGAAGCAGGGATTAGTTCAGAGCAGTGACGTGCGGTGAGGTTCATGGCTGGTGAGGCTGGTGACGTCATCAGGAAGGCGGGGAATGGGACCACGTGTGCTGGAGGCTCAGGCTGCCTCAGCCTCCAGCACACATGATCCCATTCCCCGCCTTCCTGAGCGTGCTCCACCGGTTCGCGCTCCACAGTCCTCGAAAGCGCCTGGGGAACGACGAGAACCTTCCTGCCTCTGTTGGACTTTGCGCGCTCCTCGAGGAGCGCGCGAAATCCAGCAGAGGCAGGAAGGTTCTCATCGTTCCCCAGGCGCTTTCGTGCCTTCGTCATCCGGGAGCGCCGACATTTCTGCCTCCGCCCTCCGCAGCTCCCGGGCGCGCCCGGACGGATGTATATAATATTATAATATTATATATATATAGTATATAATATTATATACTATTATTTCATGAAGAGAGGTGAGGCTTTGCCTCCCCTGCCTCCCCTGACCGTACATCCCTGGTTCAGAGTAACATTCTATCAGTGATTTCATAGAGAAATTGTTGTAAAGAAGAGACCTACCAATAGCGAAGGTGACCTCATGCTGTCTTATATAAATAGGAGGAGGGTGAGTTATCATAAACAAGTTCTAGTGAAATCTAAATTAATTAAAATAAAAAATAACTATCTAAATGTATTGGGTTATGGTATCCTCGTCTTTATGACCGCATATTAAGGGTGCATCAAGTTTAATTCTTTTAGGTATCTAGGATACTACCATGATATAGAAGCTTTCTGTATCCTGCTGGTTGGCCCGGCGTTTTGCCAAAGCCTGCTTCCCACCAGCATCAGAACCTGTGGACTTGAGTGACTCTGTAGACTGGCAGCCTTGAAAGGCATCGAGTGCTTCTGGCTCCTCTGCTGTCAAAAGATCTATCAGGCTTTGCAGGGTGGCCTTCAGAGTCTTGTTGACCTGTGAAAGAAAATAGAAATTTCTATACCAAGAGATCTCTGCAGTAGAAAGGTCTTCCTAAGAGCCCAGCTAGATTCTGATGAATCCTAGGAATTCCTCTCTAGCACTAAGGGAATGGGGAAGGCATCTGCAGGACAGTCAGTGGCAGGAAGAAGTGCCAGAATCCCCACCCCACCCCCAGCACTTCTCCTTTGCAGTTCCTAAAATTAACGAAACTGATTTTTGAAATTGAAATTAATTCCTGCCCATCCCCCCCCCCCCCCCCTCAATTGCACCTCACCCTCTATTGGTACCTACTTCATCTGTCTCCAGGGTGATGGAATTGAGGCGAGACTGGATGTGCTGGAAACGGGAAACTAGTTCATTTCTCAATGGACCCTCAGCCCGGACTTCAGATACCTGAAGATAAGAAAAATTACAGAAAAGAAATAATAAGGGCCAGCCTGAGCAGAGAGCAAAAAATGTAGAAGAAGCAGCCAGGAATCCTCTCACCTCATCACCTTCATGAGGCTGGTAGTCAAAAGACAGAGGAGGGCAATAGGCTGCAGGGTTGGCCTCCATCATCCTGGACTTATCTCCCAGGGGATCCAAAGCATCAACCACCCCTTCAATGGCGCACAAGCCCTGTTGCCAAGATGCTTGGGCCCGTGATTCTGCAGCTAGGTAGGTCCTCAGTACTTTGCCCAGCGACAGGTGGAAGCCAAGGTCAAAACACTGGAATCATATGATAAAGATATCATTAGTTATCAGATGAGCCTGATGGGGTTCCACGGTTGACCGATCCCCACTATCTTTTCCAATAGCTGCACAATGACCCAACAATCACAACTTTTGTTGTTGGTGCATCTTTTCTATGACATGCAAATGACCATCTGCTATAAATGCAGGTCAAATTAGGAAATTGGTAATAGTGTAGAAAGAAAGCCACGATAAAAGTGTGCAGTAGATTCTGCAAGAAAGGAAATAAATTCTGCAGGATTTGGAATTTTGTGATTGTTAAGGTTAGAAATTTATAACGTTTCATGGTTTAGGAACACAGGAAAAAAGACACCCAAGTAGAATGCCCTTGAAGCTTCATAGCAGAAATTTACATTTTAATTAGGACAATTATATCCTTGTGCAGCGAAGAGTTACGCAAAACTCCAACTCTTTGTTGTCACCTAACAGTCATCTAAAATGTTATAACTGAGATATGGTAAACTTATTTCAGTTGGTTAGCAGAAATTACTCCAGTATCTTTTTCAAGGTTTTCATTCTCATGGAGGGCTAAACTTATATCATTTTTAAATGGAGAATGCCCCCATTAAAAATAGCTGTTAAAATATGGCAGGCACGGTCTTTTAAAAAAAATATCAAGTTACAGGAAACTAGCTAACTTCTCTGCACTGTATCTTTTAAAACAGTGGTCTCCAAACTTTCTGGCACAGAGTCTTGATTCCAGTTTTAATACTGATGCGTACTCTCTCCTTTTCCCAAAATTTTTTGGAACTATAGTTCTGTGAAAAGAGTGAATGAAACCTATGAGCAATTTCAACATTCCCACCATACAGAAGGTCGCAGGATACTTTAGACAAGCCATGAAGATGCACTGGAAGACCAGTATACATTTGATATATACATGGACTCGTGCCCTTACATAAACAGTGACAGAAGGAATTCATATAGGCAACCATTGACATTTTAGTGCAAACCCCTATGTTGCTGATGGGCATGGAGAGAATTGACTCACATCTAGCAGGTCGGCAACATCGCGTACGTAGTAGTTGCTCATGGCAGAGTTAGCGGTATGTAGATTCAACAAATAATCATTCCGAGCCTTGGCACATTTCAGCTTGCTTTCCAGGAATTTAGACTGTCTCTGTGAAGATCAAGAAATCGTTATGTTAAAATTCCAGACTGTCCTTCCTTCTTCCCTCCATTTCCCTCCGCTTAGTACTTTTGCAAACATCTTTTTTCCTGATAAATAATGGCAACAATTGCTCATAAAGGGAACAACCTCCTTCCTAGCCTGATTCCAGTAGACGTTGTATGATAAATCACTGAGCAAGAAGGAAGAAGAAAATCATCTCTGAAATCATTGAAGAAAACAGCCGAAGGAACTGTTCAGCAACTTTATTCGATAGGCAGCTGGGGAGTGACAGCTAACTATTTCTTCCTTCCCATTAATCCCCTTGATTATACTTTTTTTCTCCTAGCATTTTACTTTCCCATAACTTTTGCATAACAAGAAAAATCTGGTAGGTTCAGAATAAAATTCTATTGCAGGGGATCTTCCCTAAGCATTTTTTAAACCGATGGATATATTTGAAATATTGAGGATACACCGGAGGCACCAGAGTTGTCATTTAGTAAGGAAATTATATAAATTGATTGAAAAAATGTGGGAAGAGCGGTATTCACAAGTATCCTGCTGGGGTTCCAGATCTGCTATATATAGTTCATACAGTTTGACTTACAACCACAATGGAGGCCAAAATTTTGACTGCAAGGCATTGTGATCGTAAGTCAAGGCACTACGTAACTTGATTTTATGATTGTTTTATGATCATTAGAGAGACACTGCAATCGTTAAGCAAATCTAACATATCCAATGCGTGGGTTTTTTTGCCATTTTCTGCTGGTTTCACACGACTGCAGGATGCCACCGCCGGTTGTAAATGCAAGGCGGATGTCAAATGCCTGAAATAGCACTTAGCAATAGAAATAGCAGTTAGATTTATATACCGCTTCGTAGTGCTTTACAGCCCTCTCTAAGCGGTTTACAGAGTCAGCATATTGCACCCCAACAATCTGGGTCCTCATTTTACCCACTTCGGAAGGATGAGTCAACCTAGAGCCTGGTGAGATTCAATCTGCCAAACTGCTGGAAGCTGGTGATCAGCAGAAGTAGCCTGCGGTAGTGCACTCTAACCACTGTGCCACCACGGCTCTTGCAGTCCCATGACCACAGAAAGGAGTGTGTGGCAGTCATAACTTCAAGGACAGTTCATAGGTAGCTTTTTTGAAATCTATCTTCAAATGGTTGTTAAGCAACTGGTTGCAAGTTGAGGAATACCTATCCTATTTCCTGCAATGCAGGACTCCTCTCTGAGTAGGAACAGTGCAAACACCCTGTCTGCCTTGCACTACCCCAACAATTCCATTGTTTCCATTGTTAAAAGGGCAAGTTTTGAGGCCTAAAAATCAGACCAAGATAAATCACTTCAGAATTTTTTCTATCTACAACATTTAAGCTGTACAATTCAATTGAAAAACAAACTGAAACATTTTGGGGGGAAATAACAATAAAAAACATACAATAGGAACTAAAGATAGTAAGTGCTATCTAAATGGATTCAAGGAATATAATCTAGGCCAATCTGTAATCAGCTCAAGAAGGAAAGCTACAAAGATACAACGAGAACTTCATTTAGATGCAAGACATTAAGACTGATATATTCTCCATGACTACAAGGAAGACGAACCTTTAGGATTTTCTTCCAGATTTCTAAGGGGCATAAAGGGAATTCTGGCAAACTCAATAGGCTGGTATCTGTGTGAGCTCAGTTTGACATTCTAAAACGATTAATGGATTTACGTGAATGTTAGAACAACAGTGTGTTTAGGAGGGGAGCCTTGTAACCTATGCTAGTGTTCCTTAAAGACAATTGCTTTCGGTTTTATTGTTTAGAAACAGCCTTGTCAGATGGAACCAACCTGCCTCCACCAAGGTCACAAAAGTTTCATATCAGCCCACCAGCAGCAAAAAAAAAAAAAAAGAACCAAAAAAAAGGAAGTGGTTTGTGGTCTGAACTTACTGGCTCAAATCATTGCAAGGTAATAAATGGTCATAGATTTTGGTTGTCCTCAACTGCCAGCCAATCTGTGTTCTCTCAAAACCTTCCCCCTTCTGTGGGGAGATTCTCTGATGCACCTTTGAAAAGGAGCCTCTGGTCATCTCTTGCTCCCTACACCTGCTCCAAATCTGAAGCTGGAATGAAAAGCTCCATGAGCTGCCTCTTCCAAAGGACAATACACTGAAGACCTCTCTTCCCCAAACCTCTCCAGCTCAAAATGGGAAGGGAAGATTAGGATTTATGGGCTGCACTCATATTTCCACATTTCTCACCCAATATACTGAGCCAAAAAGAAACCGAATGTGTTCATAAAACACACAAACCCACAAAAAAACCTGAAGAGTCAATAGAAACAAGTTTATGTTATGCAAATGGCTTTTGTCCTGACCCAATTAAGCATGCTGTGTGAACAGGATGATAGCCCCACAGCTTTAAACCAAACGTATTTACTCCAATATAAGTCCTTCTATATTCAGTGAACAGTACTAGCATCTTTACCAAAAGACCCAGCCACATTTTGATCTATGATCAAAATTTCCAACACTCCCACCCCCATCTTCTAGCTACCTTTTCCAGGAGGCGCTCCACCTTCCGAAGTGAAGCGCGACGAGGGGTTTTGTCAAGTCCAGCCCCACCCGGGGATCCACTAGGATCTGAATGTTTTCCGCCACTGCGCTTCTCCTCTTGCCGTTCAGCCTCGCGCAGCTTCGCCTCGGCATTCAGGCAATCAACGCGGTACGTCTGGTATGACTTCATAGCCTAACAAATAGACAAAAGCTGATCGGCTCAAAGTTGCCAAACTTTGTTAAGAAAGAAGGACAAATCTTAATCATTAGAGGATTAAATAAGCAGAATTTTAGCCAAATAATAAAATGTAGCTACAAAAAAGGCAAAGATGGTTTTAGATGACCTCTTCAGAAGTATACATTTCAAATCATGAGAAGAAACTATTCAGCTCTATTGAATTCTGCTTTCATCTGACCCCATTTCAAGTACTGTGTCCATTTTGGGGCACCACAAATAAAGAAGATTCATAAAAATTGAAACTGGCTCAAAGAAAGGCAATCAAGGTGATTGGGGACTAGAAACTAAGCATTGAGAAGAAAGATTTAAGGAGGTTCGGTCTTTTAGTCTCCAGAAAAAACAAGGGAGGGTGGATATAACAGCACTCTTTAAAAGTATGAAAGGAGGCCACAAAGAAGGAGGCCAGGCTTGTACTTTCTCATTCCAGAAAACAGAATATGAAATTATGGGTTTAAATGTCAAGAAAACTGATTTTCCAACTAAATTATCAGAAAATCCTTCCTGAGCACTTGGACAGGAACATCAGTTGCCTAGAGAGATGGCGGTGTTCAAGCCAACACTAAACAGCCATCTGTTGGGAATACTTCGAGTATATCTGCTCTGAGCAAAGAGTTGGACTTGATGGCCCCTTCCATCCCCAATGCATAGTCTGAGAAAAGGGGCATGTCAGTCTTAGAATAAACACAAAGACTCTTCTAAGTCTACTATTGTAAAATGACTGAGTCATTATATTATTGCCATTTGCCCTATCCTGTTAGAGCAGGGGTGTCAAACTCGATTTCATTGAGGGTCACATCAAAGTTGTGTTTGATCTCAGTGGGGCTGGGGAGGGGGGCGTGGCCAGAGTGGGCATGGTCAGCTCGACGCCACTCGTGTCAGGAGCACCTATGGAGGCCTGAGTAGTCTGTCAGCAAAAATGGGCTTGCGAGCTCCATTTTTGGCTGTGATGGCCTCCTGGAACCCACTGCCAGTGAAAACGATGCTCCATTTTCGCTAGCAGAGGCACCACGGGCTGGTCCTTTGAGGTTTCCAGGGTGGCCCAATGGGCCAGATCTAAGAACCCCACAGGACAGATCTGCCCCCCTCCCCAGCCTTGAGTTTGATACCCCTGTGTTAGAGACTAAATGAGATGACAAATGCAGGTTGGGGACCCTTTCCTTCCCACTTACCATCTGCAACTCTGAAATTGCCTTCAGGAGCTCATCCTGCATCTGCTGTTCCATCTCTTTGCTCTGACCAGGGAGGAAAAGGGAGGAAAGATTAAGATAGGCTGCACATAGTCTACTCAGCTATAGGGGAAAACAGAGATTGTTATTGCAGCAGGCTGAGAATCTCAGATTTGATTTTTAAGAAAAAAAGTATTTAATCCTTGTTGTTACGGAAATATAGTTGCAATCCAGCAAGCAATGCTTAAGAATAATCATAAACATGGCAGTGGTTAACAAGGATTTCCAGTGACCAAAGGATAGGGCTTCAAATGCTCAGGCAGTTCTTGGCTTCCATCCAATGACACAAAGGATTTGCATAAGCAGCCTACACATGCTTTAAAAAAAAAACATAAAGGCCAATTCAGACTCTCACTGCATAAAATTACAGACTATCCTGGCAAGAAATGGTTGAATTCAAGTGAATTCAGATGTAATAGGAAAACATTATTTCCTGTTTTGTGATGGTGCATGTCTAACATAAAAGAAGTAAGGTCTTAAAAAACACCGTATTTTGGGGACTATAAGACGCACTGGACTGACTATAAGATGCACCTAAATTTACAGGAGGAAAACAAGAAAAAATAGTTTTTGGCCTTTGCGCATCGCATTTTCAACCTCCCCGGCCCCCAGAGGCACTCTGCAGTGCTCCGCCTGCCCCATTTTCACCAAAAATGCGCAGAGGGCTTGGGAGCCCAAAACTGGGTCCATTTTTGGGCTCCCAAGCCCTCCCTGCATCGTGTTTTTGCCTTCCCAGGCCCCCAGAAGCACTCTGCAGTGCTCCACATGGGTTGTTTTTTTTTTTTTTTTTTTGCCAAAAATGGGCCCGTTTTTGGCCTGCAGAGTGCTTCTGGGGGCCAGGTAGGGTAAAAACGTAACACATGGAGGGCTTGGGAGCCCCAAAACGGGCATGTTTTTTGGCAGAAATGAGACGTGCAGAGCCTTGCAGAGTGCTTCTGGGGGCCGGGGAGGGTGAAAATGTGACGCACCATAAAGACCTGTATTCGGTCTATAAGATGCACCTAAATTTTCACCCACGTTTAGGGAGAGGAGGGGGGAAGGTGCGTCTTATACTACAAAAAATACGGTAACTTAGCACCACCCCCACCCCCACCAAACCTTTGGTTTTGCATACTTCCTATGGTCAGAGAACTGTAAATTGTTGACAACGGAAGGTAAAATGTCCAATGTCCTCCTTACAGTTCTTCGAGTCAATTTTTAACTCCTGGTAACTGCCTGCACAAGTCCTTGCAGTTTATTTGGCAAGATTTTGGAAGTGGTTCGCCATTGCCTACTTCTGAGGGAGAGTAAAAGTCAAAAGCTGGTTTTGAACCTCAGGTGGGAATGGAACACTCAGTTTCCCGGTTTCTAAGCTAATGCCTTAACCACTACATCAAACTGGTTCTGTTTTCACAGCACCTGTATCTGTAAAATAGAATTCTAGTATCTCTTGTATAAAGCATTTGTAACTTCCAGGATAAATTGTTGAATATAATGTAGGGCCACACAAATCGGTTTTCTGGCCTGATTTACCTAGCAGGGCTAATGCCTTCTTAACAATCCCACTAGATCGACCCAGGATTGCAGATAGACATAACTGAATCATGTAAGAGGACAGATCTCTTTTGTGGTACACTTGATGGGAGCATTTGAGCCTGGCCTCTCAATTTTCTTCTCTTTGAGTGTTCTTAATTATAATGTTCTCATATAGGGAGGCAAATATTTGGCTTAAGGCCGCAAGTGCTGAACCACCTTATACTTTTTAAATGGCAAATGTTCATTTACTGTCCTTCTCACCTTCTTTGCCTTGTAGGTAAGACTTAAATAATTAAAAAAATCATGAGACCTTGACAAAGGGAAGGCTTGCAAACTGTGAATTTGTGAGCACATTGTTTTCAGATCAGGATCATTCTAGAAGGTAGTTTAGTGTAAGAGCTCCAAATAAAAACTTGGTAATTATTGTGCATGACTTTTAACCTTTGGTGAGCAAGATATAAAACTCAGAGGAAATTACAAGTAGAATGGAGGCTGCATACAGAGATCACAAGGAGATACTAAATAGAAATAGCACATTGGGTTCAGAGTATAGAATTAGAGCCCATTCTTCATGCCTCTCATACACAACACCCATCACACTTGGTGCTGGTAATTCACAACCATATTCCCGCTCACCAAGCACTGCTCTGCCAGGTAAGAACTGGATCTAAGAAAGCATTTCCCATGATTACGTAGCAGTCACAGAAACATTAGCCAACTTCTGAACTGATCAGGAGACGACTAGGGAAAATATTCTTATACAGATGCTAGAGAGCCATAAAAACTCTTCATTTTGTCCATTTTCCCTTTTCAATCAGGAATAATAACTGGCTGATGGCAAAGGGTGATTCCAGCAAGGGCAAGGCAAAAGGACAGTATAGGCTACAAAGAAGAGGCCTTTGTTCAAGCCCTGTACAAAGTCTAACTTTGATAGACACATCAAGGTGACGTGAGGATAGAATCCACCTTGGTCTTACTCCAAAGCACTTACTTTCCGGGCCAATCGCCCGACATCCTCGCTGATGTGCACCAACCGAAGCACCAAATGCCCTGTGTAGATTTCACTCAGTGCTCCATGATCCCGGCTTGCCTGCCGCGTCTGATTGAGGATTGTATACCAGCAATTCAAAGGTGAAGGGAGATTCTGGTCCTTCCTGCATGTAAAGAAGGAAGCCCTTTAATCTTTGACTGCAGGAGCAACACACTTAGCGTCTGCATCCTTAGCTTTTATCATCTTTTATCGCTCTTCCTTATTTGCGATATGTTGGTTTTATTGTTCTCCACCATTTTACTCCAAGGAAGTAATGAGTACCTGAAACTGGTCTTGGCCAAGTCTGGTAATGTGCTGGATGAAGGCCAACTGTCTTAAGTTAACTATCACCACCCACAAGGTGGAAAAACTGCAGGAAGTAACTCAGCTCTGGAATTGTGATTAGCCTATTCTAGATCAGTTTGCATTGCCTCTGAAAGAGGAGGTCTGCGGGGTGAGGGAAATCCAAAGCTGCCTCTCCTTGGTGGTAACACTGGCAAGGAGTTTGTTTGCACAACCACATTTAGTGTGCCAACTGCGACCATTCCTAAGCCATTTGGACCTAGTTCGCAGCATGGTTATAGCCTAACATGACTGCTATGTTGTGTTCCACCCATTTACACCACAGATACCTTAAGATGAAAGTACTGCATACACACAAAAAATCAAACATGGCTGATAATTGTTACTAAACTTAGTAACAA
This sequence comes from Natrix helvetica, assembly GCF_964273705.1. Lineage (NCBI taxonomy): Eukaryota > Metazoa > Chordata > Lepidosauria > Squamata > Natricidae > Natrix > Natrix helvetica. Next base: position 197,348,553 of record NC_138548.1, read on the forward strand.
AATTTAGGGATTTTTCACTTTTCCTGCTGCTCAACTTCTATGTTCAAATCAATTATCAGAACTCTGCATCTACATGTTTTTTCCTCACAAGAAGGAGAGCTGCTGTTTGTGTGCTGACATTGCACTGGTACATCAAACCAAGCATTGCTGGTGAGGTAACCTACTCATTCCCCCCCCCCCCTTTCTATTCAATTGTGTCTGATTCGTGGAGACTTCCTGGATCAGTCCCTGCAGTTTTCTTAGCAAGATTTTTCAGGAGTGGTTTGCCATTGCCTGCTTCCTAGAGATGAGAGAAAGTGACTGGCCCAAGGCCATCCAGGTGGCTTTTATACCTAAGGCAGGAATAGAACTCAAGATCTCTCTGTTTCTATCCTGGTGCCTTAACACTAGACCAAACTGCCTTTCAACCTAGACATAACATAAAGCATTTATATCCTCCAGGATAAATTGTTGAATATAATATAGGGTCAGTGTCACACAATTTAGTTGCAGATGATGTCATCAACCATCCTGATATATTCAGACTTAACTCCCAGCATCAGACCTTCCATCAGTAACCCACCTTTCCTTCATCTGCCATCCCACCAGTTGTTTTCTCCACTGCTGGCCACCTCCAGAAATATTTTTTAAAAAATAAAGTGTCACTCACCGGGCTTTCTTGCCTAAGGTAGGCAAATGAATACAGATTAATATTATATAATGTGGACCTTTCCATTTGGAAATCCTTCTTATATATTATGATGTTCCAATCAATTATACCATCCTTATGTTAAAGTATTAATCAATGTTTTATTCTGTATTTGTACTGCCCTTAGCTACAAGCATCTGCTTCAATCTGTTCTCCTGAATAGTACCCTTCAAGGATCCAGGGATATTTTTGTAGGGTTTTTTTAAAATAAATCTTTGCTTTCATATGCTGTTACATAAAATATAAGTCAATGTTGTTGTACTTTCAATTTTCTTTATGAAATATTCCTAACAGAAGGGTCCACAATACCTGATAGAATAAAAGTCAACCCCAGGAGTTTTCTATCAGTAGTATGACACTGATTCACAGGATATGAAACATGCTCCACTAAAACTGAGCTGCGGTATTGACTGAAGAATGGGTAAAAGGTCAAAGGGATTATGTGCATCCCATATCTCTAGCTCTCCCAAGAGATTGGAAGGCTGGGAAAGATTAATCAGTTTTCTAACAAAAAGGAGAAGGGGTGGGGATGAGGCACTGAGAGGAAACTGGGCTAATAAAGAACATTCCAACAGCGGTTGCCTCCAAGTGCAGGATTACTGGTTACCAACGGATGAACTTTCTACTTCTTCCTGTATAGTTACTTGCTGTAATGCCTCTTAGATATAATAAGATATATATATATAATCGCCACTGCACTGACTTACACACAAAATGGACGCCAGTAAAAACCTTGCCAGGAAAGCTCCCAGGGTCAAACTCTTGACACTTACTGTTCAATAATGTCTCTAACCCTTTTTTTTCAGCTTCTTCCCACGCAATCATCACCCTCAAGTTATCTCTGTGGAAGGTCCCTTCTCAACACCCGTTCACCCTTCCCCACTGAAGAATTAAAAGACTCTAACCTGAAATTCTGATGCTCCTTGGAGCCACGTATCTTAGCCGAGAAACGTTCCGACAATTTCTCCAGTCCTCTGGAATATTCTTGTTCCACTTCAGCCTTCCGGCGCAGGAAGTCAGCCACATCTTGGAGCAACTGTTGTCGACTCTCTGCCTGAGAGTCAAGACCTCGGACTTGCTCCCCCATTTGCCAGCGCATTTCTGAAAGAGAAGCACAGATTATAGTAGAGAGGAAGGTTTGGAGAAAAAAAATCATCTCCGGTGGAACCGGTAGTAAAAAAAATTGGCAACCCACCACTGTCAGGGGAGGCAGTTTTCGCCCTCCCAGAGGCTCGAGGAAAGCCTCCGAAGCCTGGAAAAGGCGAAAATGGTCCCCCCCACCCCAGGGTCCAGGAGGCAACTAGCCCACGCCCACCATGGCAACCTACCACCCAACAATCAGGCAGAGAACCTGTTGCTGAAATTTTTGAAGCCCATCCCTGCCTCAGGCAATGCCTAGCTAGAACAAAATCTTTCCTCCTGACTCAGACACGCAGAGAAGATCTGTTAAAGATTTCTCCTTCAAGAGACATAACTGAGAAAGCAGACCTTCTCTTTCACAGCCTCATTCTTTGGTACCTTCTCGCCATGGAGTTATGTGATTCTTGAAATGTTTGCATTTCACAGAGAGATGATGAACTCTATTTCTGCAAGCCATTATTCCAAACTGATTGTAAGACCAGAATTATGTGATTATGACTTGATCATTTTATTATAAGTTTGTATTATGGTTGGTTGCACAATCAGTCAGATATTGAGACTGGGATCTGGTTATTTTATTTACCTATTGAATTATTATTACTATAATAGCTGCAATTATTTTCCTTGCTTTGTTTTATTATATTCACAAGGTTTTTGCCACCCAGCGTCCACTAGGATAAAGGTTGGATATAAGCACTGCTAAACAAATAATGCTTTTAGGAAAAGCTGAAAGAAGGACCATCGCAACATGATGTCCCATTCAGCTTGTCTCTCTATCAAAGAAGTTATTTGTCTAGTTTCAAAAGCAAAGGATGCATTTATAATCTTGCTTTTAGACTGAGAGTAATCGTCTTTTGTGGTCATACTAAGTAGATATTGAACTACCGTAGTAAATGAACCACTCAGTATTTTTAATACCATGGTGTAAACTTTTAAAATGTATATGATCTGTTCATCAATTTTACTACTTAAAAAGGAAAGGCAATATAAATATAAATAGAAGGGTGAATTTGTAGCACAGAGGGAACACACCATTCAGTATTATTTTCATTCAGCTTCTGTTATAAATTGATATCAGTTTTTACAGCTCAAAGTTACTTATGGCAGGAATAAACACAGGTAGTCCTCGACTCACAATGGTCCATTTTGTGACTGTTCAAAGTACAGTGGCATTGAAAAAAGTGAGTAATGACTGTTTTTCACACTTACAACCATTGTGGCTCCATAGTCACATGACAAAAATTTGGCTGCTTGGCAACTGGTTCATATTTATGATGGTTGCAATATTTCAGGGTCACGTGATCAGCTTTTTCGACTTTCCGATAAGCAAAGTCAATGGGGAAGCCAGGTTCACTTAACAACCATGTCACTAACTTAACAACTGCAGTGATTCACTTAACAACTGTGGCAAGAAAGGAGATAAAATGAAGAACAATTCACTTAACAAATGTCTCACTTAGCAACATAAATTTCGAGCTCAATTGTGGTTGTAAGTTGAGGACTACTTGTACATCTGAAAAAACTATTGTGTGCTTCCGCAATAATTCATTTCCATTCAACTTGACATCTATGTAATATCTATTTGACCAAAAACCAAGAATATATTCATTGATTTTTCAGTCATTTTATTCACTGGAAAGTTAAATAATGAAACACCCCAGATAGGAAATACTTCCAAGTCTGTTAACAAAAATAAACTAAATATAAATCAAACATTTTCACTTTACATCAGTATGCAAACCCAGTTATCTCCTGACAAGTACTCTATAATTAAGATCTTCAAAAACATGACGTAAGAGTCTTAAGACTTTTTAGAGTATATTTTTAGAGACAACATTGAGATATTTTTTTAAAAATGCTGTCAGTTTCACAACTCCCTTCAAGAAGAAAATTCACAAGGAAGCAACAGATTACAGCTGGGAAGAAAAAGAATCAGTGAATAATTGCAAGAAGACCCCCTCCCTCTTTGTTTTGGGGACCCTGATTTCCCAATTGTAGTTTATACCAAGGGATTTATATAAGAGAGGGATTGGGATATATTTCTTAGTAGCATGAAAAATGTTCTCTGGATATACTTAGGGATTCTCTACTATTGTTGTCTTGTATACAAGAAAGAGATAAGTCCTGACGTATGTTATTTCCTGAAGGAGGGTAAAGAACTATAATAAACATTTGATCCATTACAGAAATAATCCTGCATTTCCTATCTGCAAACTGAAGAGATTAACAAAACAGCAGACACCTTACAGCAGAATTGCAGATGCTCTTCTGGCACCCATAAATTCCACAGAGTTTAGCAGTTAGGTAAGAGGAGTCTCTGCCCGCATGTTATGGATCATCAGAGCTCATAAACAGAAGGTCTGATAATGAGAGAGAGAGAGAAATTATACACGACAAGAGTGCTTCTTCGCAGACAGCTATCTTAAAAACTCTCATAAGAAACTACAAGCATAATAAATTAGGCACCGTACCTAACAATACCTTGAGACCTACAGACACAGGTGCCCAAGACCAAATTCTGGCTACCTTCAGGAGTCAAGAGGTATCTGGACACAGCAAACACACAAATAAGGAGAAGGGAAGAACACATTCAGAAATTAGCAAAATTGATCCCTAAGAGAAGCTTCTATTGGTATCTTCCAAGGCATGGGGCTTTCAAAGCCAAGCTGAACCAATTAAGTACCATAGGCTCAATTCCTGCTAGGGAAAAACATGCTGTAGAAATGCTACCAAGTTTCCGCTGGATGGATGAACTATACTGTGTTCTGCCAGACCACATAGAGCAGGTAGATAAGCTAACGTCTGGCAAAGACCAGACAATGTCCAGGAGTCCTTTTACCATAGCACCCACACTCTTTCACAACAACCACAATCAAGTCAGTCTTCTCTACTTCCAGTGAATGGTGAGGCTGGGACATGAGGACTTTCAGGTCATATCATTTCCTCTTTTCTTTGCAAACTTTTCTCAATATTCAGGGACAAATTTTGATACTGGTTGCAGAAACTCGTAGCTGCATTTCCGCAGGCAAGGAATCCATCTCACATCTTTTTTGTCACCAACAGCAATAATCACCAGAACACTCCTAGATTCTTCATCGTCTTTGGCAATTCATTGGTCTAGGAAGTCTCCTCTCCAGAGGTGGTAGTCAGCAGGTTCTCACCAGTTCTGGAGAACTAGTAGCGGAAATTTTGAGTAGTCCGGAGAACTGGTAAATACTACCTCTGACTGGCCCCACCCCCATCTATTCTCTGCCTCCCGAGTCCCAGCTGATCGGGAGGAAATTGGGATTTCACAGTATCCTTCCCCTGCCACGCCCACCACACCATGCCACGCCCACCAAACCACACCCACACACCGGTAGTAAAAAAAAATGAATCCCACCATTGCTCCTCTCCCCTTACATGCTACGAGATAAGCAATTACTCTATTCAAAATACCATGCTTTCCATGGAGCCACTGGGATCGACCCTTAGTTGCTTCATGAGGGAGACAGACTGAAATCTTGACTCATACAGTGCCATATATGATCTCCCTTGAGTTGCCTCAGGAATGGGATTCTGAGTAGGAGAAGAATTAGGATGAAAGTAGGGCATCCTACTCTATTCTTGGTTTATGTGATGATATGAAAGTGGTATAAACACCACTATCAGTCTATGTGAAGCAGTAAATGAGGTGGGGAGCAGTTGAGAGCCAGACTTTTTAGAGCAAAGATTGAAATTATGTCAGCAGCCAAGAACTGCCCAGCTTTTAAGATCAAGCAGCACATGGCAAAGCGTCCATTAAATTGTAGGGCAAGATTAGGACTATTTCACCATGCAAAAACAGAGGATATTAATTTATGCTACATGGGGGAGAATCCTCTCTCCAACTTTCCTAGTGTGGGGCCTTATGCTGGACCTGTAACTGTGAACTACTCTTGGTCTTTTGCCTGGCCATGATGAGTCAGTTTCCTATCTCCTGTTGTATAGAGTTGTTAAACTACTTATGCAAAAGTGAGGGAGGGTATTTCTTTTCTTCCCACTAGTTAGACTTACTCTTCCATTTCTAACCCCTTTGTCCCAACTGGTATTTTGTTTGTTTACAAATGCAGGGTTACTGGAGGGCAATGCTGCATCAAGGGCACATGGTACTTAGCTGACATTGATAGCACCACTTCCCACCAATGGGAAGTTCTGTATGTTTAGAATGATTCGGCAGGCAGGCTGGCATTGATCCCCCCTAAGCTTAGGTATCCTAGGTCAGTGTCTGCTCATCTTTATATTCATCTTTATTCTTTAGGCAACCTTCTCTGGGGAGACGTTTTGTGCCATTGTTACTGTGAAAGTCCGAAATCTGGTGAATGTCGACATTCACCGGTGAATGTCGACATTCACATAGTCGCTTGGTGTATGTCCTTATCCTCTCGACACCCTTACCCTAATACCCTTACCCTAATACCTCGGCTCCTCGCTTCCTTTTAAGCGTCTTCTGTTCGCGGAGTTCTTTTTTTTTTAAACCTGCGATCCTGCGCGGTTAGAACGCCGCGAATTGAAAAGCAAAAGTAAAGCATTACGCTGACTCGTTATATATGTCACAGTGAAAGACCGAAATTGGTATGTGTCGACATTCACCGGTGAATGTCGACATTCACCAACATTCACCGGTGAATGTCGACATTCACCAATTTCGGTCTTTCACGGTGACACCATCAGTCTGTGGTATGATTGTGACAATGCAGAAATGATTCCTATGAAGACTTAGTCTTTGAGAGTGATTTTATATCTAACTTATTTCTAAAAAAATATATCACAATCTCATACAGCATAGACAAACCTCTTAAACGAAACATGTAAATGATTTCATGACATTATGTGCTAAAAGTATTCTAAACATAAAAGTGAACATGATGAATCTTTTTTTCTTGTAGATGATGAGCAATTTATTTGCAAAAAAAAAAAAAAGCCCTCAATTTCCTGCAATCAACCAAGCTGAAATGACAGACTTAATTGGTTGCCTTCCCTTTTGTCATCATAGCAACAAATAAAGCTCTCAAAATAAATGCTTTTTGTCCTTCATTTACTGCAACACACATCTAGGAATCTTTCCTTTAAGTCAAAATCCATGATGTTGTAAGATCATTTCATCTGCTTCCAAAATGAAGAAATGAACTAATGTTATATCAGTTCAAAGAATTCATCCTATTGTAAAGCAGCAATAAATTCTACCAATGCAACTATTACTTAATAAATCAGTCGTGTAGTGTCTTTAGTTTTATGCAACTAACACATGTCTGTTCACAAATTAACCACATCATCTATGACATCTAGAGTAATGGCCCCCAACCTTCTGGGGCACCAGGGACCAGTTCTGTGGGGAGGTTTTCCCACGGACCAGAGGGGACATGGTTTTATATGCTGCCTGCATTTGGTGGATGGGGCTTCACTTGTTTGCGCTGTGGAGAAGAGCCACTCTGTGCAGGAGACTCCTTAGTGCTAGACTCAGGTCAGCACGAGTCACAGTCCCATTCCCCTCCTTCCTGAGCCAACATGAAGGGGACCGTGGCTCACGCTGACCTAAGTCTAGCGCTGAGGAGTCTCCTGCACAGCGTGGCTCTTCTCCACAGCGCAGCGGAAGGAGTTGTTGTCCCCGCCACCATGATCCTAGGGTATTTTGCTTGCATGCGCAAGAAAGAGATGAAAGAGAAAAGGGGAGAAAGAGAGAAAGATAGAGAGAAATGAAAGAGAGCTGGAAGGAGAGAATGTGAGAGATGGAAAAGAGAGGGAAACAAATTAGTGAGAGAAGGGAGAGAGGGAGAGAGAAATGAAAGGGAGCTGAAGGGAGAGAATGAGAGAGAGAGAAAAGAGAGGGAAACAAATCAGCGCTAAAAGCGACCACCGTCCTCCCTCCCTTCCTCTCCACACCTTCCCCCCTGAAAGCTTTTTCCCAAATAATACCAGCAGCCATTTCATCTCCACCAAAGTAGATACATATACGCATGCGTGTAAACAAAAAAATAAAATAAAATAAAAAATGGCAGAAATGGAGAAAGGAGTGAGACTTCCAGAAAATAAAAGAAGCAGGAAGCTGGCTCATCCTGTAAAAAGGGAAATCAATGAAGAGATGAAGGTACATCTCTGCGCTCCCCCTTTATTGTCACTGTATTGCAAGCAAGAAGGGAAGAAAAAGGGAAGAGTTGAGTCACAGGAAGAACGAGCACTCTCTACTATGAGGCAGGAGAACTGCGTGCCTCACCTACCTCAGGACTTTTTAGGCTTTTAACCCTCGCTTAACTCTGCTCGAGCGATCATAAAACACCTAAAAAGTCAGACTAGATGAGGCATGCAGTTCTCCTGCCTCATAGTAGAGGGTGCTTTTTTAGAGGCTTTTTTAAACAGCTAGGCAGTCATTCACGGTGAGGCAGCAGCTAGCTAGCCTCACCTCAGCACTCGCCTTTTCCCTTTTACATTTTTTTTCTTTTCATGATGAGGGCGGTGAGGCTGTGCCTCCCCTGCCTCCCCTGACTGCACGTCAATGATCCAATGCCTTGGAATTTTTTGTATCCTTCTCCTCACTGATACCTTCCAACAATGAGATGGCTTTCATGCTTTGTTAGCTCTTTGCAGACCATGTCTTTTGCTGTAAATGTCAGAAATGTCAGAAAAATCCTACAAGAACAGCTGAACTTTATATGGGCTTGATCAGAGTCACATTAATTGTGTGCTACTATTTAACATCAGTTTGAATGTGATTGGTTAATTCTGAACACAGCTACTTCCCTACTTATAAAAGGATGTGCGCACTGAACCACGTTATTGCATGTTTGTATTGTTATTCTTTCCACTAATGATTTTAGTTTGTTTTTCAACTGACCTGTGCAACCTATATGTTATATTAAATATACAAAAAATTCTGGAGTGATTCATCTTGGTCTGATTTTTTTTATATTTCACAAACCTGCATTTTAACAGGATTGTGTAAACTTTTTATATCTACTGTAAGGTGGACTACAGCCCCCCTTAATCTCATGCCAAGACTATTTCTCATAAATTATTAATAAGATAACTTTCTTAGGAAACATAAGTTTTAATCATTACTATCACATTTCTGCATGTTGCTTTCTATCTATAGCTCTCCCTCCGAATTTGGTATACAGGTAGTCCCTTGAGTTACTACCACAGTTGAGCCCATAATTTTGTTGCTAAGTGAAACATTTGTTAAGTGAGTTTGCCCCATTTTATGACTATGCTTGCCATAGTAGTTAATGAATCACTGTGGTTGTTAAGTTAGTAACATGGCTATTAAGTGAATCTGGCTTCCCCATTGACTTTGCTTGTCCGAAGGTTGCAAAATGTGATCACATGATCCCAGACACTGCAACCGTCATAAATATGAGGCAGTTGCCAATTTTGATTACGTGACCATGGGGACTCTACAACAGTCATAAGTCACTTTTTTCAGTGTTGTTGTGACTTTGAATGGTCACTAAATGAACTATTCTAAGTTGATACTACCTGTGCTAGTATCAGGTAAGAAACCATAAACCTGTACAGTATTCTAATAAGGCTAGTAATTCACTTAATAACATCTATGAAAACAAAATGCAAAGGTAAAATAAAAGCAGAATCAGGCTGGATTTGATGCAGAGAGGCACAACTTGCATTAAGATCTCACTACTGCAATCAAAGCTATCCAAAAGCCACACCTTGGAGCAAAATTGCATATATAGTTATTAAATTACATAACAATGCTGACTGCTGAATACTGCTTCTCAATTATTCTAGCAAGCATGAATGTATAATTAAGTATCATGATAAGAGGCCTAGATCTACATAAAGAGAAACCATGGCTTCAAAACCTATGCAAAAAGGAATCCCATTCTTACTGAACAATCATTCCTATAAATTAGAAAAGAATGTCTATGCCCTTTTCATGTCATGCTCATAGTTTGTCACTGGCATGGGCATATTATTGCAAAAATTAGTATTCTGTGTTCAGATGCCCTTGCATATACTCAACTATCATATATAAGAAAAAGTACTTTAACCATTTCAAAAATCTTCCATTTTGGGGGAGGGGGGCGTTCAAAGAAATTCAGAGAGAGGCATTAAGAGTCCCATAGCCTGTCATGATCTCTTTGACAACTCTACTGGCTGATGAACAGAAGAGAAGGTAAACCAAGTTGCATGCAATGGCACAATGCTAAATGGAGCTCACACTGATTTCATGTATCTTTACACTGAAATAGTCTTGTAAACAATTCATCTGAAGAGCTAGAGTAACAATTAACAGGGAACAGGAGGTAGGCAGATAGGCAGATAGGGATGGAGGGAGAGAGATTAGAAAGAAGATGATAGATAATAGATGATAGATAGGCAGATAGAGATATAAATAGTGTGTGTGTGTGTAATACACCCACACTTCCTTTTTTCACTTGCAAAATATGACCTATACAATATATAGTGAATTCAGAAAATATCCAGATCCCCTTCACTTTTGTCAATTTTGTTGTGCTGCAACCTGATTCTACAGTTGGTGAAATACATTTCCTCTCATTAACTTAGTACCCTACTATGTCAAAGTGAAAATAGAATTTTAGAAATGTCTGTAAATTTATTAAAAAGAAAAAAAACTGAAATATCACATTGGCGTAAGTATTCAGACCTTTCACTCAGTACTTTGTTGAAGCACCTTTGGCAGCAATTACAGCCTCAAGTCTTTTTTGGGTATGACACGATACACTTTGCACACTGGATTGGGGGATTTTATGCCATTCTTCCTTGAAAATCCCCTCAAGCTCACTCAGGTTGGATGGCAACCATCAGTGTATGGCCATTTTCAGGTCCCTCCAGAGATGTTCAATAGGGTTCAAGACAGGGCTCTGGCTGGGCCACTCCAGGACATTCACAGAGTTCTCCCTAACTCACTCCTGTGTAATCTTGGCTGTGTACTTAGGATCATTTGTCATGTTGGAATGTGAACCTTCGGCGAAGTCTGAAGTCCCGAGCACTGTGGAACAGATTTTCATTGTGAATATCCCCTGTATTTACTCTATTCAGCTTTCCCTCCCTTTTTTGCACTGGGGAGAGGCTTCTGTAGCCACTCTGCCACAAAACCCAGATCGGTGAGGGGCTGCAGTGATGGTTGTTCTTCTGGAACTCTGTCCCATCTCCACATAAGATCTCTGGAGTTCGGTCAGAGTGACCATCGGGTTCTTGGTCATTTCTCTTACTCAGGCTCTTCTCCCCCGACTGCTCAGTTTGACCGGGCGACCAACTCTTGGAAGAGTCCTGGTTGTGCCATTTGAGAATTATGGAGGCTTCAGTGCAGTAGAAATTTTACTGTAGCCTTCCCCAGATCTGTGCCTTGCAATAATCCTGTCTCTGAGCTCCTCAGGCAATTTCTTTGACCTCGTGGCTTTTTCTCTGCTACAGTATGCATTGTCAGCTGTGTGGCCTTCTATAGAGAGGTGTGTGCCTTTTCAAATACAATACAATACAATACAATAGCAGAGTTGAAAGGGATCTTGGAGGTCTTCTAGTCCAAACCCCTGCCTAGGCAGGAAACCCTATACCGTTTCAGACAAATGGCTATCCAACATCTTCTTAAAGACTTCCAGTGTTGGGGCATTCACAACTTCTGAAGGCAAGCTGTTCCACTGATTAAGACTCCCTCTTCTTTGAAATATTGGAACACTGCTATCATGTCTCCCGTAGTCCTTTTTTTCATTAAACTAGACATACCCAGTTCCTGCAACCGTTCTTCATATGTTTTAGCCTCCAGTCCCCTAATCATCTTTGTTGCTCTTCTCTGCACTCTTTCTAGAGTCTCCACATCTTTTTTACATTGTGGCGACCAAAACTGAATGCAGTATTCCAAGTGTGCCCAATCAAATAATGTCCAATCAATTTAATTTACCACAGATCGACTCCAATCAAGCTATAGAAACATGTCAGCAACAATCAAGAGAAATGTGGGGGCACTGGAGCTAAATTTCAAGTGTACTTATGCCAATGTAATATTTCAGTTTTTCCTTTTTAATACATTTACAGCCATTTCTAGAATTCTGTTTTCACTGTGTCATTATGGGGTACTGAGTGTAGATTAATGAGAAAAAAATGAATTTCAACAACTATAGAATCAGGCTGCAGTATAACAAAATTTACAAAAGTGAAGGGGTCTGAATACTTTCTGAATGCACTGGACATGTGGAAGCATCAGCAGGCAGAGTGATGGATTGCCCTACAAGAGACATGGTCATATGCTGTAAATATTCCAGAAAAGTGTAGGAACAATGTAAGCAATGGTATTGAGTGCAAAATTCAGCTTCTAGTCCTTTGAAAGTATGAGATTATACTTGAAAATGTGTGAGAAGCCAATGCCTGCTGAAATTGCAGGTCAGCTTAGACGCTAGATATTATCAAATCAGACGTGGGTTGCTACCGGTTCGGCCCGGTTCAGTCGAACCAGTAGTGGCGGCGGTGAGAGGCTCTGCCCACCCGCTCTGACGAGCACGAGCAAACCAGTAGTAAACCAGTTAGCAACCCACCACTCTATCAAATGATATGGGAATTACATTTCTGAGCAATGTGTTTTGCATCTACCCTTGATATCACAAGGTATGTGTGCACATATTGGTTGACTGAATAAATTTATATGTCACCCGTCTCACCCAAATTTATGAAATTTGGAAGGTTGCTGGGTGATATACAGCATTAAAAATACTAGAATCCAAAATAATGGGAAGAGAATAATATATGTCCAGGAAGAAATGTTTCCCGATTCAGCAGGAACAGGTTTCATGTTAACAGAAGATGTAAAAATGAACTTTAAAAAATAAATTAAAATTAAAAATTTCTATTCAAATTAAAATGAATTCCTTCCACCAACACTCAGCCTAGAATTTAAAAAAACATGATCCATATCAGATCCCAGGGTGCTGGAAGTCCATTGCTTAATGGGATGGGGGCATTAAGAAAGGAGCCAGCAAATAAGGAGGCGGGAACGGACGGACGGACACACACACACACACACACACACACACACACACACATGACACATCTGCTTTATCTACCAGCTTTATCAACAGAAACAAGAAGAGTAAAGAGACACAGAAATGGGTAAAGCCCCTCCCCCACCCCTCAGCACAAAAGCCTCTGAAAAATCAGAACTGACAACTTGGAAGCTATACTCAATGGGGAGAGAAAACTCAGTTGGGAACACGGAGAAGGGGGAATTAGTTGACTGGAGAGAAAAAGGAAGTCAGTGATATCAGGCCATTCCCCACCCCCTACCCCCATGCAAAGCCTTGATTCAGCAACAGGGTAAGAGCACAAAGCCAAGGATAAGGGAAAGAAGGACAGAATAAGAAAGCCTCTAAGGAAGTATTTGCTTCAATCCAGTGGGCCTTAGAGAAGGCTATGAAAATAATCTATATTAATCGCACTAACAGATACTAGAGTCAGGCATTCAAGAGTCTATAAATAATCTGATTTATAACATGGCTCAAATCTTCGCCTGAACACAGCTGCAGGAAGTTCTCGGCATATGACTGCAAGTGGGACTGGAATTTCCATTGTAAGTCATTACGATTGTAAGTCAAGTCAGATCCAATTTTATGACAATTTTTCTGCAGTTGTTGTTAAGTGAATTCAGTTTCCCCAAGGGGTGTATTTTGCCAGAAATCAGCAGAAAAGGTAACAAGCTATGATCATGTGACTGAAGGAAGTTGCAGCTGGTAGCAAATGTGAGCCAATTGCCAAGCACCCAAAATGTAATAATGTGACCCCAGGGATCTTGTGACAGCAGGGTGGATTCCTGCCAGTTCTAACCTCTTCTATAGAAGAGGTTCCACAAATCTACAGTGCTGTTTAGAACCGGTTCCAGCTCCCTCCCCCCGCCCATCCTCACATCATCAAGATGAAGAGCGAGAGGAGGAATTCTGGGAGTTGAAGTCTACAAGTCTTTAAGCTGTCAAGTTTGAACACCCCTGGGTTTTTTTTCTAAAGGATTAGGGGTGCAAGGGTCTTGTAACTTGACAACTTTAAGACTTGCGTGCTTCAAATGCCAGAGTTTCTGAGCCAACATTTTGGTTGCTAAGCAAGTGCGTTGTTAAGTGAGTTTCACCCCATTATACAAGTTGGCCATGCCCACCTAGTCACATGGCTGGCAAGCCACTCCCACCCGGTCACATGGCCAGCAAGCCACTCCCCCAAACAGGCCACACCTCCAGAAGAGGTTCTAAAAAAATTTGAAACCCACCACTGTGTGACAGTCATAAGTCACTTTTTCTGAAGTCATCTTACTTTGAACAGACATTAAACGAACAGGCATAAGTCAAGGACTACTTGTAATACTATATTCCTCTCATGCAAACTGTCTTGTTCTTTAGAAAGTAGTTTGCTTAAAAAAGAATGACTTAGTGATGCAATTGCAAGTATCTTATTTATTAAGATATACCTGCCTTCAAATTTGTATGGTGGTTCAAACAGATTATGCTACCCTATTGACTCTCCAGATAATCTGGCATCCAAAACTCATGTCCCTCAGAGCAAATTCTAATTCACTAAAGTTCTCCTTCCACTACCTAACCTCATGCCTTCTAGATGTGTTGCACTACATCTTCCATAATTCCCAGTCAATATGGACAAACATTGTCCTATTAGGAACTGTTGGAGATGTAATCTAGCACACTCAAAGGACAGTATGCCCTACCATTGCAGCTTAGCTAGCTTCATCTTATACCTTGAGTTAACTTGCTTTGGTCCCAACCATTTTACAGTACTGGCAAAAGCAGAAGAGCAAATATGGCCTCTATCCTTAATGAAAGTACAGAACCCCCCCCCCCCCCCCCAGGTGAAGTTATTAAAGCAGAACATTCCACAAGTGCTTCTCCCTCCGGTAGTAAAAGTACCTTTGTAATAATAAATTAAATAACCCTTCTGTTCCTTTCCATTGAATGAATGGCCTGAAACAACAACCTCATTCTACATCATGGGAAAACCAAGCATATCCTACGTTTGGATCTATCTGACATCTGGTCTAAAGCTAAACTACTTGGGTTCAAAGGGTCTGCATTCAATGCGCCACTGCATGAATTTGTATTGCTGTGGCCACTTTTCTAAAATGGCTAAGAAGGAGATTCGTAACCAGACCCAAAGTAGCACATCTAAAATTGAAAAAGTCAGCTTGTATTCAGCCACTGCCTCTAGTTTCCAAGAATGTAAACTAGTAAAGCCCCCTTCTACCACCCCAGCTTCTCTTTTAAAAGAAAAGAAAAAAAGAGCAGCAAAATTGCCACATTTTTAAATAAAGCAGTGGACACCAAACACCTACTTTTTTACTTGTAAAGAATGCTGTTCTTGGAGATAAATATGATATGAGAGCATTTTGTTTTGTCACTACCGTCTCCCACGCAAGAGAACTTTTGAAAATGTCAAGTGAGGTACTAAGCTTGAGGGAACACAATGGAGATGCTCTTTGGCATGTTGGAACCCATGGCCACCACACCGGCTATTCCTACCCCGGGGGCATGCCATCTGTAACACCAAAGTCAACATATCAGCAAAATCCACTGAACTAAGTCCCATGATAAAAGCATCCCCAAAACCTCCTCAGGGGCTATTTTCCACACTCAAAAGCTCCTACACAGATCTTCCTAAGTGCTTCTGAAGTAGATGAATCACCTTTTGCTTCAGGGAAGAATAGATCAGAATCACAGAGTTGGAATGGACATTGGAGGTCATCTAGTCAACCCCCCTGCTCAAGCAGGAGACCCTATACCATTTCAGACAAATAGCTGCCCAGTTTTTTTAAAAAGCCTCCAGTGATGGACCAACAACAACTTCTGAAGGCAACCCATTCCACTGGTTAATAGTTCTCACTATTAGGAAATTTCTCCTAAATTCTAGGTTGCTTTTCTCCTTGATTAGTTTCCATCCATTGCTTCTTGCCTTGCCTTCTGGTGCATTGGAAAATAGGCTGACTTTCCCTTCTTTGTGGCAGCCCCTCAAATGTTGAAACATTGCTATCATGTCATTCAGTCTTTCTTTTCACTAGACTAGACATACCCAATTTCTGCAAATGCTCTTTATATTTCAGCCTCCAGTCACCTAATCATCTTTGTTGCTTTTCTCTGCAATTTTTCCAAAATCTCAACATCTTATTTATATTGTAGTGACCTAAACTGGATGCAGTATTCCAAGTGTGGTCTTACTAAGGCTTTATAAAGTGGTACCAACACTTCACATGATCTTGATTCTATCCCTGTTAATGCAGCCTAGGATTGTATTGGCTTTTTTGGCAGCTGCAGCACATATTTAAGTGATTGTCCATTAGGACTCCGAGATTCTTTTCACAGTTACTGCCATTGCCTTCTTTTAGCAGCAACCCAGGAAAAGGAAAGAAAGCATAAATTCATTTGTGTCTAAATATATTTGTGTTCTATTTCTCCTTTATGCGTAGTAGTGTGTATCTAGTCTTGTATGGCTTAGGAGGAGCATTGTAGTGAGCAAGGTAGTAGGACTTCTGGGAAAGAAAATTAAGCTTAGCAATGGGCAGAGATACCCCAACAATAAAGCAAACCTGTGTGTTTTCAGGTGCCAAGTAATCGAGGCTATACATAGTAAGGTAGCTTAATGGATGTACAGTTTTATAGCCTGTTCCCCTGATGCATAATATATATTACTTATTCAAATCAAAATATGATAAGTCCACCCTGTTGCATTTAGAGGATTTCCTGCTGGAACCCCCTGTTCAGTGGGACCCCAGGTGTCTGCCACAAAGCCCTACCTCAAAGCCATCAATTGTGCTTTGCCACTGATAAGAGAGAGAGGTCTACTTCACAACGTAATATCCATTGAGTAATATCCTATGCAAATTGCATTAAAACGGAACACTATCCTCTCGGAACACTATCCTCTCGTAGAGCTGCTCCTTACTGAAACTGAGCTTATACGCCCATGCACACACCCAGTTGTCTAGATGATGGTGTTCCCCAAGTGGGGCCACTCTCCTTTCTTCCTCAAACATCAAAATGCCTTAGATTTTGTGTGTCGATTGGTTAAATTATAGTAAAGTCTGTGAACCCAGACTGCTGGACCAAAGCCTTCTGGTATTCGGTGGAAGCTTCTGTTATACACAAGCCAAGGCATGTTCAGAAAGATGCCATGAGCTGGGGCGGGGGGGGGGGGGAGGGGGGGGAGGAAGAGGGAGAGGGAGAGAAGCTGCAGATGAATGGGGCAGAGGCAGAATTATTGCTGGTTGATCAGTCACAACAGAGAGGAAGTTGAACAACCGGAACCTTGAAGAGGGGATGTTGCATTATAATCAACAGCTTTGCTGAAGGGTGTCTTCAGATGGGAAGTGGAAATGAATATTTTACAGAGGAGAGGTTGCTGGGAATCAAGACTCCGGGGTTCTTTTCTTTTTCTGTCAATCTGGTGTATTTCTTTTTTTTTTCCCACTAAGGAGCCTCACATTATATCCTGAACCAATAACCACACATCTTTTATCTGTGAGACCATGTTCATGTCCATGCTCCTGGAACATCAAAAAAAAAAAACCCAAAACACCCCAGTATTGTAGCTTTTGCTTCGTTTTTTTTACCACCTCTAGCAATAATATTATCTGGGTTGAAAAATCTGGGTCACATTTTTCTAGGGGCGGGGAGGGGTGGCGGGACAACGCATTCGTCTGCCAGCAATAAAAAACGCAGCCGCAATGGATCCCCGCAAGGAGGATGATCCTTGACAAGGCAGTCATCCCAGTGGGAATGGGGCTCCGGGCTCCAGCAGACGGTGCCCTGAATCACCCGGGCCTACATGCTCACAGGCAGAGGGGGGAAGTGAGAGGGCCACCACGCCGTTGTTACTGCGGTTATCACCTGCAAAAGCATGAAGACATCCAGCTCCGGAGGGCCGCTTCTGCCGCCCCCTCCCCCGCTCCCCATTCCCTGGCTACGATAGCGCAGTGGCGCTCCCGAAGCACGCCCCCCCCCCAGTACCCGTCCACACAGTGCATCCCTATCCCCTCATACGCAACCCGCCCCTTTCGCCCGCTGCAGGCAACTGAGCAGCCCCCCACTTCGTCCTCCGGTCCCCGTGTTCTTGACTCTCCACCTCGTGCAGCCCCACCCACTCCAGCAGCCGCCCCACTGGGCGCCCCCTCCCGTCCCCCCGCAACCCCGAGCTCACCTTTCACTTGGGTCTCGTATTCGGCCAGGCTGCCTCGCTCGCGGCGCGCTTTCCCCGGCGCGTTCATCTCGACGGGTTGTGGCAGGGCGCAGCAGGGCCGCCGCCGCTCGCCTGCAAGATGCGCACGGGAGATGCGGCGCGGTGTGCCGCGCTCCTGGGCGAGGCACCGCCCCCTTCTGGTTGCCTTCCCCACAGGAGAAGCTGGGGCTGGAGCGGATGGATTAACCCGCTGCTTTCCGGCTTCCCCTCCTCTCCTCTCCGTGCCAGCCACTATCAGCCCCCCGGTGCCAGGCGCTATAGTCCAGGGTTGGAGCCAAAGGCTTTGTGTCACTCTCTCCAGCGCTCGGACTGCACAGAAATCAACAGCAACCGAAGAAACGCCAACGGCGACTGTTGCACCACCAGATTGCACCCTCCTCTGCGAATTGCGTTGGCGTAACTACAGTACACCACCTCCTCCTCCTCCTCCTCCTCCTCCTCCTCCTGCGTCGCCCATTTCCAAGCAAATAAGATGGTCGTGAGTTGCCGCTGAGAAATTACACCTTTCCCTTCATCGCTTATTTTTCAAAGAAAAACAACAGCACATTAGTCATACGGAGTTGGGGCTGTAACTTGGGATAAAGCCACATGCTCAATGGAAGATCTTTGGTGCTTCATGTTGCAAGAGGACAGGCACAGACGATTGTATCTGCAAGAGTGAGCAAAACTGTTGTGCTTGTATCAGTGCACTGACCGAACAGGAGGAGTAACAGGAAAAGCATGATATAAGAACTATCTGTTATGGCTCTGCACTATTTGTGAACCAGGCTACCATGGCTTGCTCCATAAATCATAGTGTATCAATCTTGGCTTTTGATGAAAATAAGGCTCAAAGTTATTGCATTCTGTTAAATTTTGCCTTCCCAGGGAAGGGGAACTAAACCACTTAAAACAAGTGTCAAAATAGAATAAGATTCCTTTTTTCACACACACTTTTCTCTCAAGTCTCCTTCTTTTGATTCAAGCTGCATAAATGATTAAATATCTCCAGAAATCCCTTCACTGAATGCAGGGCCGGATTTAGATGAAAAAAGGCCCTAGGCTATTCCACTTATGGGGCCCTTTCACCTCCCATTTTTAAGTTTGTAAATTACATGAGAGATAATAAAATACATCATTACTGTGATATATATCAATATATTAAATGAAACATGTTGTAATTGGTACTAACTTTTATAAAAAATGTGGCACGGATAATAAATAAAAATAAAAGGCCACTCTTGATCTTGAGGCCCTAGGCTGAAGCCTAGTTAGCCTATAGGAAAATCCCGCCCTGACTGAATGCCTTTGTGGCATAGATTAGAGGTGAATGGGGCTGGAGCTGGAAATCAGGCTTCTTTATGTCTGCCCTTTAAATAAACCCATTTCATTGTATTGGAAGATACTGTTTTCTCTCCTGGAAGATAATTTCTCTCTTGGAAAATAAAAGGAATGGGAAGCACATAATGCGTTTTGCCTCAGGCAATGAAATTTCTCCAGCCAACTGAAGGCAGAAGTATTTAGCTGAAGTAGATTATCATTAGGCCAGAGATGGACATCCTGGTGCTCTTGGCCAACATGTGCATGTAGATACTATCTTGGCATTCATCCAGCAATCTCACTCACCTAATTTTTGATAGGCTCCTTGAATCATAAATAAATGAAATGGCAGAATGCCAGACTTCAAATTCATTTTCATTTCTAAGAACATCTCTGGGATCCACATGGGCCTCAAAGGCAATTGGTTAAAATGAGTCATGGCTGCAGCCTTTTTTGAAATTTGCAAATATGTGCAAGGGTGACAGAAGGCATCTAGGAGCCAGGAAGCTAGTTTGGGGTACATCAGTCTTCTGTGACTGATCATGTGGACCGCATCAGAAAAAAGGACATTTTCCAGTAGAGTGGAGGGAGGGGTCACTGAAGGGTTATTACAGCCTGATTGGTCCATTTGACTGAGAGAAAACTTCTTAGCCTTCGGCTTCTCCCGTTGGCTCCCAGTTTCCTCTCAGTCAAGAAGGTCCAAAGACTAAATTTTGGTTCCCAGAGTGATTGTGAGTACAAAATTCGAGATTTATTTGGTCAATTGGATATTCTAAATCAAACTAAAAGTACTAGAATCAAAATAGAGCTGTGCCCAATAGGACAAGCCATCGCGGTCCTAAATAGGCAGGGAGAGCAGCGCGGAGCGTCGCTCTTTCCATCCAACTCCCTGCGGGCCTTTTTTTTTTTCCCTCGACTGATCCTGGTGACTCGGGCGTGCCGGGGGGCTTACAGCTCACAAATCCTCCCCCGAGACGATTTGCTTGCCTTAAAGCCGCAGCGCCGGCGGCCTTTTGCCGCGCGTGAAGACCGGCAGCTTCTAAACGCGACCGCGCCGCCTCTACCGGGTCGGCAGTGCCCTCGGCGGCGGCGCGCGAACGAGACCGGAGCGCCAGCGGCTCTTGCCGGGCGTGAAGACCGGCGGAGATCGTACACGAGCCACGATCCTTTGTTTTAAAAGCGGCAAGCCTAACAAACTGCTGGGGAGACAAGCGGCAAACTCGCGCGCCATTTTAACGGCCGCTTGAGGAGAAAGACATTAATTTCCAACCGGCGGCCATTTTGAACACGTGTCGGGCCTAGCTCTCCAGGCCTAGCCAGCTCCCACCAGCATTCAAGGCCCAAGCTGAGCGCTCCCACCAGCAAGAGGCTTCTGGCTGCGACTACTCTACACTCCTCTTTCATCAAGACACGTGAGTGGGGCGATGGCAGCGAGATCCGAGGCCGCTCAAACGGCGGCTCCCCAGGCCCAAGAAGATAAGTCAGGCCCCACTGCCCCAGCTAGGCCTCGAGTTTCCAGGCCTTCTGCGGAGGATCGACCCTCCAGAGCCCTACAAAGGGACGAGCTTAGGCGTTCCAGGGCGATTGAAAAGGCCATTGAGAGGGCGGAGAAGAAGAAGGCCAGGGATCCCAGGCCTAGATCTAGATCCCCCAGATCTGAGGCCCCGTGTCATTCCCCTTCTGTCAACAGGGGGTTCAGCCCTTCTTCTCCCTCTTCCTCTTCATGCAGATCAGTTAGGAGTGAAGGACGGGGGGCTTCACCCCCACCCCCAACCTCCCCTGGGACAGGGGGCTTGGATAGGGATGACCCATTAGAGGGCCCTTCTGCAGGCACCTCCCAGGGTAGGAGGTCCCACAGGGATTCGATCCCCCACGACTATGATTCTGACTATGATGAGGAGGATCTAGAACACCTCCCTGAGAATCTAAAACGATTAATCTCTGCAGCCATTTCCAGGGGAATAGCTCAAAGAGACAGACCTTCCCGGCATAGTAGGATTACTCCCTTCAGCAGGGCCAGGTCTAGAACTTCTTCTCCTTCCCTCAGGAGCGAGGTCTCCTCTAGGGAGGAGGCCCGTCGTCAAGACGACTGGGGTTTCTCTGAGGAAGAGGATGCGGCCACTGATCAGCCCACCTCCTCCAACCTATTCATCCAGGCCATGTTTAAGCCACTACTGAAAAAGGCTAGGAGAACCACCAAGGTGGGCACGGGGGACCCCACAGTGCCCCCGCCCAGAGACCCGGATATGGTGATGTTTTCAAACACGGCCACCAATAAAGAGGAGATCCCTGCCCCTCCGCTGTTCTTGGAGGTGGCCACCAGTCAGTGGGCGAGGCCTTCAAATTTTTCTCCCCCTGGCAGCAATGACAGGCGGGCTTATAACATGGAAAAGGCCTTCTTACAGGCCATCCAATTACCGGCCATAGATCAACCGATAGCTGCCCTGGTCTCATCTTCCCCGGTGGTCTCGGGGGATGCGGCAGATAAGCTTAAGCCGGGAGATAAGAGGGCGGAGCTCACCTTGCGGAAAAATTACAAGGCTTCCGCATGGGCAATGCGGGCGGCGGCCGCCGCCTCGTATTTTAATCGCACAACCGTTATGTGGCTCCGCCAACTCCAGGATCGTATCCCGATCCAGGATGATCGCATCCATCAGGTTTTAACCAAGATTATGGCGGCCTGCCAGTATTCGGCCGACGCTACCCTGGATGCTATGCGATTCGGCTCCAGCGCCTTAGCTACCTCTGTGGCCGCACGCCGGCTCCTTTGGCTTAGAAATTGGCAGATCGATAATAAAGCCAAATGGGATTTAATAGCTGCCCCTTTTGCGGGTCCCAATCTCTTTGGGTCTGCTCTAGACCCGATCTTGGTGGAGAATAAAGACAAGAAAAAGGTGATGCCCACCTCCACCAAGAAGGCCGAAACACGCAGTCACCCGTATCGCAGGCCTTCCTTCAGGAGTTATGACAGGGACCAGGAGCCCCGTTTCCAGCAGTACAGACAGGATAGGCAATACAACAGACAGAATTTTCAGGATCGCTCCAGGTACCAGTCCCAATCCAAACGGCCCTTTCGTGGGGGGGGCGGCCGCCCCTTCCGCAGAGGGAAATGTCTCGAACCCGAGTCATCCCATAGGCGGCCGCCTGGCACTGTATGCGGACAAGTGGGACCAGATCACATCAGACGGGTGGGTCCGAGCGACCATTCGCCACGGCCTAAGGCTAGAGTTCCTCTCCTATCCTCCGAGACGCTTCAAAGTGTTTTCCCCGTCCCGGGATCCGGAACGCCGTCGTCTCATGGACCTCGCCGTCTCACACCTTCTGGAAATCAGAGCGGTGGAGGTCGTTCCGGAACCGGAGAAGGGGCGGGGCTACTATTCAAATCTATTTGTAGTCCCAAAGACCTTGGGGGGTTGGAGGGCGATCCTCGACCTGAAGCGCCTGAATCAGTATCTAGTCTACAGGCGCTTCAAGATGGCCTCCCTAAAGTCAATCCTGCAGGGCATTCGAAAGGGGGATTACATGGCCTCGGTAGATTTGACGGAGGCCTATCTTCACATCCCCATCCTCCGGGCTCACCGTCAATTCCTGCGATTCTCCCACAAAGGCCGACACTATCAGTACCGGGCCCTCCCATTCGGCCTGGCTTCGGCCCCTCGGACGTTCACCAAGGTCCTGGCGGCACTGGCGGCTTACCTGAGAGCCATTCCGGTGAGACTCCAGTGCTACTTGGACGACATCCTGGTGCAGGCAGGGTCCCTTCCCAGAGCCAAAGCAGACCTCCAGCTGACCATCCAATGGCTCCAGACACTAGGATTCTCAGTAAACTTTCCCAAGAGTCACCTATCCCCGTCCAGACAGATTCTGCATCTAGGGACAGTAATCGATTCCGAGTCAGGGAGGGTTCGCCTATCCCCAGACCGTCTGACCAGTCTGAGACAATTGATCACGTCCATCAGGACAAAAAGGTCCGTTTCCACCCTGACCTTATCCCGACTCCTGGGGAAGATGGTATCCTGTATAGGGATAGTTCCCTGGGCCCGTCTACATCTGCGTCCCCTCCAGTGGGCCTTGATACCAGCCCAAAGGAGAATGTTGAGCAACTCTCTGTGACCGCTTCGCTTAACGCCGGAAGTGAGATGCTCGCTCAAGTGGTGGATGTCCCCGGCATTGCGACAGGGGGCCTCAATTTGGGAGCCAGAGAGAGTACAAGTCACGACGGACGCGAGCCTTTACGGCTGGGGGGCCGTGATGGGGTACGACATGGCCCAGGGACGTTGGACTGCCTCGGACCTCAGACACAATATAAATTGGCTCGAGCTCAAGGCCGCGAGACTGGCCCTCCGGACTTTCCACCGCCATCTGCAGGGGCGACACGTCCTCCTGCTTACGGACAATGTAGCGACGAAAGCTCATGTCAACCGTCAAGGGGGGACTCACTCCCGAGCCCTGTGGCGGGAGGCACAGACATTAGGCCTATGGGCGGAGAGACACTTGGCCTCAATTGCAGCGGAACATATATCGGGGGAATCCAACCACCAGGCAGACTGGTTGAGCCGGGCGACTCTGGACAACGGTGAGTGGCAGCTGGTCCCAGAGTTGTTTCGGAAGATTTGCCTCAGATTCGGCAACCCCCTTGTAGACCTGTTTGCCTCCCCCGGCAACGCACAACTGCCGAGATTTTTCACCAGATTCAAGACTCCAGCAGCAGAAGGAGCGGATGCTCTCAGAGCCCGGTGGCCTCCGGGTCTCCTCTATGCCTTTCCCCCCCTTCCCCTCATCCCCAGAACCATTCGGAAGGTAGTCACAGAGAGGGCTCACGTCATTCTATTAGCCCCATATTGGCCGAGGAGACCATGGTTCGCAGACCTGGTCCAGCTCTCGGTCACAGACCCCTGGAGGATTCCGCCAGAGGAGGTCGTCCTGTGTCAGGGGGTCTTACTTCACCCAGAGCCACAGTGGCTGCATCTGACCGCGTGGCTATTGAGAGGGGATTACTGAAGGGGAGGAAGTTGTCGTCAGGGGTCATAGCCACCTTGGAGGCAGCTAGGAGATCGTCCACAATTAGAATCTATAACGCCACCTGGACGGCTTTCGCGAAGTGGTGTAGCCCCAGGGGGGTGGATCCAGCTAGGGCCACAGTTCCAGACGTGTTAGAGTTTCTCCAAAAAGGGCTAGAGGACGGGTTGTCCCATAATACACTTAGGCGACAGGTAGCGGCCCTGTCCACTATATTGGGAGGAGAGGGCTCCTCTACCCTCTCGCGCTCTCCATTGGTGAAGAGGTTCCTTAAAGGGGCGGCCAACATTCGTCCGCCCCCCGTTCATAGGTTCCCTACCTGGGATCTTACCCTCGTCCTGAAGGCACTGACGGGTTCTCCCTTTGAGCCGCTCAGGTCGGTCCACATGCGTCTCCTCTCACTTAAGGTAGTATTTTTAGTGGCCATTACATCGGCCAGGCGTATTTCTGAATTGGGGGCCCTTTCTGTTCGAAGTGACCTTTGCATGATTCACCAGGACAGGGTGGTCCTGCGTTTGGATCCTTCGTTCATCCCGAAGGTTAACACTCTGTTTCATAGGGCCCAGGAAATTGTCCTACCAAATTTTTGCCCCAATCCAACAAGGGAGAGAGAGCAGGCGTGGCATCGACTGGATGTACGCAGGGCCCTCCGTATTTATCTGAGACGGACGGAGGGCATTCGTAGGACAGAGGCGCTGTTTGTCTCGTTCCATCCGAGTTCCCTAGGGAAAAAGGTCTCGTCTTCAACTATTGGGAGGTGGATCAGGTTAGCCATTGTTGAGGCTTACGGAGCCTCAGGAAAATCCCCCCCTTCGGGGATTACAGCTCACTCCACTCGTAGTGCAGCCTCCTCAGCGGCCTGGGCCACAAGGGCGCCCTTCGAGGACATCTGTCGCGCGGCCACCTGGGCCTCCCCTACTCCCTTCATAAGAAACTATCGCCTGGACACTTATGCCTCGGCTGAGGCGTCCTTTGGGCGGAGGGTTCTCCAGCGGGTGGCGGCCGATCCTCCCCCTGGGACCCAGTCTTCCCTCCCTGGGACGTAGCGTGGGTATGTCCCTTCAGTGACCCCTCCCTCCACTCTACTGGAAAAAGAATGTTGGTCTTACCTGAACGTTTTTTTCTGGAGAGTGGAGGGAGGGGTCACTTTCCCGCCCTAGGTAGATAGACAGGGTCCGGGAGGGGCAGGATCGGGTGGCCCTGGGCGGCTTTCCCTTGTCTTCTTACATCATACAGACGCTGACCGTGACATCGCGGAAACTGGGAGCCAACGGGAGAAGCCGAAGGCTAAGAAGTTTTCTCTCAGTCAAATGGACCAATCAGGCTGTAATAACCCTTCAGTGACCCCTCCCTCCGCTCTCCCGAAAAAAACGTTCAGGTAAGACCAACGTTCTTTTTCCCTCAGCATTTTATGAAAATAGTCGCAAGAGGGTCTCTTAATTCCAACTGTGGCCCCCAAGATTTCCTGTTCTTCATTTAATATGCATATTTTGTGTTACTCCAATGGAAGATGGGACAAACAAAAAAGATCAGGGGATGAATTCCTCTTTATGAAACCATAAAGTTCATCACTCTATTTAGAAATATTTCTGTGTTCACCAAAATAAATGTTCTGGTCAAAATAGAAAATAGAAGTAATAAACTAAATACAGTAAAGAGAAGGGCTGCTATATTTAATATATAACGGCAAAACCAGTAACTATCTTTAAATAGTTAATAGCTAGCCTAGACCAAAACAGGCAGCTTCTCTCTTTCAAAAGCTATTCTGCCTCGATGGAATAAGCAAGATCAGACCAGCCAGAAAGAACATTTATTTATGCAGTCTTGGTACAAGTCATCTTTACCTTAAAGGCTCTGTGCAAAAAAAAAACCCCAGGGCATAAAACAAAGTATAAGTGATATGGTGTCAACACTCAGGAGGGCTTGCATTCACAGGCCACTGCTAATTATATATGGAGTTTGGTGCTTGGAGCCTTCTTGCAGTGTTTTAACTCACACAAGATTCAAATGTACTTAGCTCAGTCACTAAATAATATTTGAAAGGTCAAATATGTAAGGCAAATTATAGTTAGAACATAACTTGTCTTGCCCATTTAAAAGCAGAGTCCTTTTTTCATTCAAAAGTATTTTTTTTTGTAAAAGAACAAGAAGTGCAGAGCTTTGTCTGAATCAGATTCAAATCAAGCATGTAAAGGAAAATTAAAATGAGCTGTGCCAGTAAAATGTTCCACATTTCCTGTCTTGTCTTCTATGACACACACCCCCCCCCTTGATCTCTTTTGCTAGGATCATCTATAGCTAGCAAGAATAAGATTGAAGCTGGTGCCTCCGGTGAAAAAATGGGATTTCCCAGCACAGAAAGCCACTTTGCTTTAAATTCTATACTCTGTGCTGGTCCACTGCAAACACCCCCGCCCACTTGGAGGAAGCTGAACAGGCACTTTCAAAGCTGGGATTATGTGGCCTCCGCTTGCAAAACCACATGCCTAAATAACATTGGGGGGGGGAGACGGAGGGGGGGAGTTCTTGATATATAAAGATGGACAGAAGGACCATTCAGAGAGCCCTATTTTCACACTCCTCAAGGGGCCAGAGCAGAAGGAAGGAAAGGAGAAAAATATGCTGCAGCTGAACTGCAACATCAGGCCTTGGGTTCAGGAACTAAGAGGCATTGCAAACCAACCACAGCCAACGTTTGAGAAAAATGAGGAAGTTGAAAAGAGAGAACACAAGTCAAGTTTGAAATAAGTTTCACTTTTTAGGCTAGATGTTTCCTGTCCCTCTTCCCTGGCATCAGGCACAAGCCCCTTAAGGGGGGTTGCTTAAGAAACATCAGTGCAAGGGGCAAGCAAACAGAACCACTCCTGAAAAGGCCCAAGTAGATACTTTATTGGTGAACACCTGTGTTACAAAAATCTCACCTGACTGTCTGCCTTTTCTTGGAAAGCAGAAGATTTTACCTCAGACTCCAAACTGGGATACCTCTTTAGTCCCTCTAGAGCAGAGGTATCCAAACTTGGGAACTTTTAAGACTTGTGGACTTCAAGTCTTAAAGTTCCCAAGTTTGGATACCTCTGCTCTAGAGGGCCCTCTCTCCTTCAGCCAATGATTCCACCATATCTGGGGAACTGTTCTTATAATCATGACATGAATACAGACTTTCTTCAAAAAAAAAGTAGGATGGGTTGAAACTTTTTTTTTGAACCCTGACCACAAAGGATGAAACCAGAGGAACCCATGGCAAGGTTTCTCAACCTTGGCAACTTTAAGATGTGGGTACTTCAATTTTCAGAGTTCTCTAGCCTGCATGGGAATAAAACACTGCTCAACATTGCTGAATACCCAGCAGTCTAGCTGGCATGTAGAATGCAGTGAGTTGTAACTTGCCTCATCAGGAGGGTCACGGGTGCCTTCCCTGACTCATTTAGAAATTTCTTGCCACCATATTTAATCCAGCAGTGCCAAATACTTAAAATATCAGTAAATACCCAGCTTTATTTTGTCCAGGGCTAATCAAGTTTCCTTCCCCCCCCCCCCCCCATGGCTTGGAAATGTGGGAGAACTAGAGAGAAAGCAGGTTGGAAACAACTTTCCTTACTTTTCGCATCACTGTTCATACTGCAATTGTGATTAATGAATGCATATTTTGGGATAGATGCATTAATCTGGATAGGGGAGCTGCCTAGCAGTAGTGGGATTCCAAAAATTTTAGTACCGGTTCTGTGGCATGGCTTCATGGGCATGGCAGGGGAAGGATACTGTGAAATCTCCATTCCCACCCCACTCCAGGAGAAAGTTACTGCAAAATCCCCATTCCCTCCTGATCAGCTGGGACTCGGGAGGCAGAGAATAGATGGGGGCAGGGACGGTCAGAGGTGGTATTTCCTGGTTCTCTGAACTACTCAAAATTTCCGCTACCGGTTCTCCAGAACTGGTCAGAACATGCCGAATACCATCTCTAAGATGCAGGATCAAATCCTTACTTAATCAAAAAGCTGTCATTTCAGTTAGCTCACATGATTGCAGTGAGTTAAAAGTGGGGGTGGGGGTGGGGGTTTAGCTGTAAGCATCCAGAGGAAATTTAGATTATAAATACTAAGGTAGCTACATTATTATTAACATCCTTATGCCTAATATTCCTTCTTTTTTTACTTTTCTTGTTTTATATTTTTTATTGCTTTTAATCATTTTAATCAGCCGATTATGTAAATTTGATAAATATCAAAACAAACATGGAATTCTTCAAGTACTAGACTTTTATTTCTGAAAGAAAAAGGTTTCTAGAACATACAAAACTACTACTGAAATCCAGCAGCATTTGCACATTCTAGTTCTTGCAACACAAGTTGCATTAAACATTTTGAAAGTGAAATGCAGTCACTGAACAAAACACCAGGGACATGCACTTAAAACCATCATTAGCTGCTGGTTCCACCTGCCCACTTACCCCCTCCAGCAGGAAAGCAGAATAAAAACTAGTGTAAGCAGGGCAAAAAAACCCCATTGAATTGAAAAATGAGTTTTAGTAAACTGATCCCTTTCAGTAATACTCCAGTCAGGACTGTTGAATTGTTCATTTTCAACAATGCCAGAGTTTTGTTGCTGGAGATGTTGTGGGTCCAAAATCAAAGCGTGCAAGCAGCAACTCTATATTCAGCATTAATTATCCACTTAGACATCTGGTAAAATTTTACCTAGCTATTTCAAATGGAAGACAGATGTAAATTAACATTCAAAGGATGATATCCAAAGGCTTAGCTTTGATTATTATATAGTGTTTTGCTAGTCCACAAAATGTCTAGGAATGATGTGTTTATTATAAAATACGTGTATATTTGTTCCCATTTATTTCAATCTCATATTTTAACAAATATTATAAAACAACATGATGAAATAAGGTATCCATTACAAATATAAACCTTTCGGAAAGAAGTCACTCAGAAACACAATGTAAGAAAAAATATTTTTAAAAAGGACTCATTTTTTAAAAAGGAATGATGAAATAAAAGTGAGGCCTTTAGATTCCAAAATTACAAGCCTCGCTTATTCCCTGATGAGATCTAAGCTGGAGATGAAAAAAAGGGATTTTGGCATCATAGAGGGCTGCTTAGTGAAATGTCATCCTAATCTGTAGTTGCTAAAATGGCTAATTTATACCTGCAACAATCAGTATTAATTAGAACTACCAATATAACAATTCTGTCATGTGGCTCTAAGGTGAAATTGTATTTGGGAATAATGTGGATACTTTTGATTATCCCACTTTAAAAATGACATTACAGAGGTTATGATTAGAAGGCTAGAGCACTTCCTCCTCAAGGAACACTTAGGTTTTTAGCTTGGAATGAAGGAGGTTAAGCAGACAGGACAGAAAATCATGCACAATACGCATAATATGGGGAGGAAGTAGGTTCCCCCTCCTTCTCTGACAATGTCAGGTCATCCACTGAAACAAGGTGCAAACAGGTTGAAGACTGGCTGAGGGTCTATTGCACAGTGAAACCAGTGAATTCACTACTGGTAGTTATGGTAATGGCAGTCAGTTTGGATAGTTCGAAAGGGGGACAGGTTCATGGAGAACCAATAACTACTAATATTGCAGGTTATTTGCCAGATCCTAAATCAAAGCCACCATCCATCAACATTGGTCGTTGGGATCAACAATGGAAGGGACTTTCATTCTCCAGTCCAGGTTTGTGAGCCTAATAATAATAATAATAATAATAATAATAATAATAATAATAATAATAATAATAATAATAATAATAATAATAATAATAATAATAATAATAATAATAATAATAATAATAATAATAATAAATTTATTTCTTAGCCGCACCCTCTCCCGAAGGACTCGGGGCGGCGTACAATAAAACACATAAAAAACAATATGGACAATACACACACAGAATAAACGAACACGTGTACATGGAGGAGGTATGAAGATAAGAAAAGACAGTTAAAACATAGTTTAAAATCCCCTAATAAAAGTCTAAAAGTCACAAAAATTAAAAAACCCGTCAGGAGCAGTGTGAACGAACTATGGTTGAGCCAGGCCAGCTACTTGAAATAGGTGCGTCTTGAGCTTTATCCGGAAGGCGCGGAGGTCAGAGGTAGTCCTAATATCCGGGGGAAGGTCATTCCACAGGGCTGGGCCCGCAACAGAGAAGGCTCTACTCCTAGACGCCGCCCCCCGACATTGTCTGGTGGACGGCACCTGGAGGAGTCCCTCTCTGTGCGAGCGAATTGGTCGCAGGGATGTATGGGGCAGGATACGATCCCGCAAGTAGCTAGGTCCTGAGCCATGGAGCGCTTTAAAGATCGTTATCAAGACCTTGAAACGCACCCGGTAGACCACAGGGAGCCAGTGCAGCTCGCGCAGGAAAGGTGTCACATGGGAGTACCTTGTACTCCCCATAATTACCCGCGCGGCCGCGTTCTGGACCAACTGTAGTCTACGAGTGCATTTCAAGGGAAGCCCCATGTAGAGAGCGTTACAGTAGTCCAGGTGAGACATCACCAGCGCATGAGTGACTGTGCGCAAGGCATCCCGGTCCAATAGGGGGCGCAATTGGCGCACCAGGCGAACCTGGTGGAACGCCCCCCTTGCCACGGCTGTCACATGGTCATCCATGGACAGCCAAGCATCAAGGAGGACGCCCAAATTGCGCGCCCGCTCCACCGGGGCAAGTTGAACGCCCCCGATGGCCAGAGATGGAATTAACTGGTTGAACCGGGGGGCCGGAACCCACAGCCACTCCGTCTTGGAGGGGTTTAGCTTGAGTCGGTTGTCATCCATCCAGACCCGTACGGCTTCCACACACCGGGACATCGTTTCGACGGCCTCGTTGGGGTGGTTCGGGGTGGAAATGTACAGCTGAGTATCATCAGCGTACAGATGGTATCCCACCCCGAAACCACGGATGATCTCACCCAGCGGCTTCATATATGTGTTGAACAGGAGCGGCGAGAGGACCGACCCCTGTGGCACCCCACAGGTAAGGGGGCACAGAGTCGACCTCTGCTCCCCTGTCAACACACGTTGCGTCCGGCCGGAAAGGTAGGAGCCGAACCACCGTAAAACGGTGCCCCCGACCCCCAACCCCTCCAGTCGGCGCAACAAGATACCATGGTCGATGGTATCAAAAGCCGCCGAGAGGTCTAATAGGACCAGGATAGAGGAACAACCCCTATCTCTGGCCCTCCAGAGATCATCCACCAACGCGACCAAGGCCGTCTCCGTGCTGTGCCCAGGGCGGAAGCCGGACTGGCGCGGGTCTAGATAATCATTTTCCTCCAGATGTCGTGGAAACTGATAAGCCACCACATTCTCTACAACCTTCGCCAGAAAGGGAAGGTTGGAGACGGGACGATAATTGGCCATCAATTGAGTCAGGTCCATGGCTGTCATGGAGGCCATGAACTCCCGAACCCCCTCGGATGCTTCTCCCACCGATGGCAGGTTAAAGTCCCCCATCACTAAAAGTTTGGGGGTCTCAACCGCCACCGATGCGATCAGCTCGAGGAGTTCGGGCAGGACTGCTGATGTATAGCGAGGAGCCAGGTATACTATCAGCAGGCCCAACTGTCTCCCAGGGCCCCATTTCACAACAAGGGATTCACATCCGGATGTCTGTGGCACAGTGGACTCCCTCGGCTCTAAGTCCTCCCGGATAATCACTGCTACCCCACCGCCCCTTCCCTGGGCCCGGGGCTGGTGAAATGCTCGATAACCTGGCGGGCACATTTCCACGAGGGGTAAACCTCCCTCGTGGCCCAACCAGGTCTCCGTTATTCCCGCGAGGTCCGGCTCCCCCTCCGAGATTAGGTCGTGAATGAGGGGGGCCTTGTTAACAATGGACCTCGCATTGCATAGCACCAGCCTCAGGCCCTGGGTCTGGAGCTCCTGACCACCTAGCATGCGGGGGTTGGTACAAGCGACCGGGTGTAACCAGCACCCACGGTCTCCCAACCGACTGCGAATTTTCAATCTGTCCTCGTATCTGCCCCTCCCTACGACCGTTGGAAGTGCATCCAGCCAGCTACCATGTAACATAGAATCAAAGGTGGGATTCAGCAGGTTCTGACCAGTTCTGGAGAACTGGTAGTGGAAATTTTGAGTAGTTCAGAGAACTGGGAAATGCCACCTCTCACTGGCCCCGCCCCCATTTATTCTCTGCCTCCCGAGTCCCAGCTGATCAGGAAGGAATGGGGATTTTGCAAAAACCTTCCCCTGGAGTAGGGAGGGAATGGAGATTTTACAGTATCCTTCCCCTGCCACACCCACCAAGCCACGCCCACCAAGCCAAACCAAGCCCACCAAGCCACAGCCATAGAACCGGTAGTAAAAAAAATTGAATACCACCACTGCACAGAATGCAAGATTAGATGGGTTAATGACATGATGTATTATGACATGTTTGTGCAGGACAGAAGCCATTGTAGAAAAGAGCCAATTCATTGCCACTGGAGGTGTAGCCTGTATGCTGCAACAGAGAAACCCAGATTCATCATTAAGATCATATGTCTTCAAGGCTAGGATAACTGAAGATTTATTTATTCATTCATTTGATTTATACATCTACCCATCACACGTATATGTACATGATTCTTTAGGCTGCAAAGAATGCAACATTTTGAAGCTGTCCAGCCTTTAAAAAGAAAATTGTGCAAATTGTAAAGAAGTCACAGCATCTATACAATATTAGACTAACATCAGTATCATTAATTCTGTTTCATTTACTCTTTCCACTCATCATAGCAGATAAAGGTGCTGGCCTCTGAACAGAATATCTTTTCTCTCATATACTCCCATCCTGGTTTGAAGATTTCTCCCAATACATACATAAGTAACTGCATCACACTATACCCTGTTGAGGTTCAGTAATAATAGGTAAAGCAAAGAAAAGAACTCAGAAACGGTAAGAAAAAGAAATGAAAAGCACGAGTTAAGAGGAGACAGTTATACCTGATGTTTGCTAACACCATTCGTTATTCCTCACCATATCTCTACAAATTATCATTGCTTCAACCATCTTCATACTCTGCTTCATACAATGCCTTTTGTTCTTTTAAGATTTAGCCGTTTTGAATTGTATTTATTTGACTTGTATCCCATCTCTCAGTCTGGATTTTGGTGACATTAACAGCTCTCTACTCTCAGCTTTCCCAACCATCTTGTGAAGTAAGTCAAGCTGGGAGAAAGTGACTGGCCCTAAACCACCAGTGGCTGAAGTTGGACCAGAAACTGATTATCTCTGCTCCTAGTCCAATGCCATAACCACCACAACACCTCAGCTCTCAAGCCCAGTTTTACCCCCCGAGCATCTCATACTGTTCTGTGTGAAGTAAGATTCCTAGTCTAAAGACTACTTTGAAAGCCAAGATACAGCTGTCCATGTTCTACTGATTAGATGGTACATGCAGAATATAAACATCACTTCCATTTCCCAGGTTCCTTTGCCACGCTGGTCCTTAATGGAATGCTGAGCTCAGCAGAGTGACCAAATCGCCCTCCCACACTCGTTCATGCCTAGGCCTTGAAATCTGTACAGTATCACTGTTTCCAAGCAATAAATTGCATTCCTAATCTGAATACAGATAGTCCTCGATTTACTAGCCATTCATTTAGTAACCATTCAAAGTATCAATGGCACTGAAAAAAGGGATTTATGAAAGTTTTTCCACTTAGGATCATTGCAACATCCCTGTAGTCATGTGATCAAAATTAGGCCCTTTAACTGGCATGTGTTTATGACGGTTAAAGTGTCCCAACATCATGTGATCACCTTTTTCCACCTTTTGACAGACAAAGCCAGATTTATTTACCAACCATGTTGGTAACTTAACAACTCAAATGATTCACTTAACCATGGCAAGAAAGGATGCAAAATGTAGGCAAAATTCACTTAACTGTTTTGCTTACCAATGGAACTTTTGGGTTCAATAGGGGTTGTAATTCAAGGACTACCTCTATAAAAATATAAACAGTACAATGATTTGGATGACGTCACATTTCTGCTTTTCCTAATTTCCACATCTATGTCAGTATATCCCAAGAATTGGAAAAAAGAAGGGGAATGAAACAGAAAACCTGTTTCCAGTGGTGACTTGCCATTTCCTTATGAGCTAATTAAAAATGTATGAGTCAAGAGTCACACAAAAGTGTCACAACCGTTCTTTAAGCACTGATAAAAAAATAAAGGAAATCTGTCAATGAAATAATGAAGTAATGATCCATCAACAGATATGTGCAGTTGGCTTTTACAGAGAAAGTAAATGCAACTTCCATGAAGTTCAGAATGTTCTCAATAACAAAATACATTTAGAGTAAATGTTGGAAAACAGAAGATGAGGTAGATCAGAGACATTTTTGCAAGGCTGTTTTTTGATTGGAAGAACTCTGGATGCCTACAAGCAGGATGTAGGAAGGCAGGTCACAAACGTGTTCTGTGAAGATAAGAATAGTCAAAATGGCTTCAGTCTTTCAGTTACCTACCTCTAGGTGAGAGATGCAATCAACGTGTTTTTAAATACGCAACAACCTGATCCTTGGAATCCACATTCAGACTCCCAACCCTTGCACCAAGCTATTCAGCAACAATGTCTGGGTAGAAGACTGGAGTGAGGACCATATCTTCCTTGCAGTTGCCTGTTCCTAAAGTTTGAAATTATTTCAGGATTACAGCAACCAAAGTCAACGAGGCTCAATGTCTCTTTTGAGAGATCCTGATAGCCTTTTGAAGTTGTTCAGCTGGCATGAGTTGGAGAGTGTCCAAGGCATGAATGAGCTGCTCCCGGGCATTGCCAATAAAAGTATTGCTGAGGAACATTGGGAGGCCCCCAACATCATCACGTAGAATATAGAGGGGGACGCGGATGAGACCCATCACCTGAACCATTAGAGGGTAGAAAAATCAGGTTAAAATAGACAGGGAAGCTTGTCCTCATTCTGCTCCCCCCCCCCCCACTACTTCATTCAAGACACCCAACTTCACAATGTGTGGGTTTACCACAAAGCTACAAAGCTTTGAAAATGCTCGATGTCTAATACTGGTGTTCAATTTTCACTTCATTTGTTTTTGTTCTAAATGTTTTAGCTGATACAACTACCAAAATACGCTCACAGGCATTTGAACAAGACTTGATAAAATCTTAGCAAAGGTCACAATGTTCAGAGTGGGCTTACAAAATACTATTCAGCTTTCTACACACACCCGATTAGTATCACCAGAATATTGTGTAAAAAATAACTTTAAAAATGGGTGTGAATTATTGTTAAGAAATATTAAGATTTTATCAAGAAAAATAGGACAATTTGTCAACTTTGCCCAGAGAGCAATTGTCTGGGAGCAATTGTTTTTATACTGGCTCCCAACAACTCTCTTAATTTCCCGCTTCCCTTGCCTTGCCCCT
Organism: Natrix helvetica; assembly: GCF_964273705.1. Classification (NCBI taxonomy): domain Eukaryota; kingdom Metazoa; phylum Chordata; class Lepidosauria; order Squamata; family Natricidae; genus Natrix; species Natrix helvetica. The sequence goes on from NC_138548.1 coordinate 197,384,323, forward strand.
TACGCACCTCAAATCCATGGTCTTTTGCCTGAATAGCCCCTTCCTCTACCATTCGGAACTCTTCCAAGCTAAGCTGCTTGGCATAGAAATGCATCACCACTCTCTGTGGCTGCTCAGAAGCATGGGAGCTCAAGTAGTCTTTCTCAGCCAGGTGGAGGGAGGCAGCCCCAGGGCCCAACTCTTCACACAGTTCTCGATTTAGTCCCTCTTCCAAGGAAATATCCCGAGGATCCACAAACCCACCTGGAAATCCCAGCCGACCATCAAACCTCATCTGCATCTGGAAGAGAAGAGATTCAGACTGAGAGTGCTATGCAATCACCCTTAGTCTACAGATGTAGGGATCCCTTTGGTTTGGCTCCGGTCTACCCTTCTCACTGTATTCTTTCTATCAGGGGTGGGATCCTACCAGTTTAACAACCAGTTTTCTGAGAGTGCGCTTCTGTCCTCACCTTTCCAAACCCCTTCCTTCAGTTTCCCCCTCCAAAAGTTATGGAGCTGGAGGAAGCAGCCTGCATTGTCTTCCTTTGACTGGCAGTTTCATCACTCAATCAATACAAAGCCTCCTTATTTGTGGGTGGGGAAGCCTCCAAATAAACAATACAATACAATACAATACAATAGTAGAGTTGGAAGGGACCTTGGAGGTCTTCTAGTCCAACCCCCTGCCTAGGCAGGAAACCCTATACCGTTTCAGACAAATAGCTATCCAACATCTTCTTAAAGACTTCCAGTGTTGGGGCATTCACAACTTCTGGAGGCAAGCTGTTCCACTGATTAATTGTTCTCACTGTCAGGAAATTTCTCCTCAGTTCTAAGTTGCTTCTCTCCTTGATTAGTTTCCACCCATTGCTTCTTGTTCTACCCTCAGGTGCCTTGGAGAATAGTTTGACTCCCTCTTCTTTGTGGCAACCCCTGAGATATTGGAACAATGCTATCATGTCTCCCCTAGTCCTTCTTTCTCTTAAGCTAAACATACCCAGTTCCTGCAACCGTTCTTCATATGTTTTAGTCTCCAGTCCTCTAATCATCTTTGTTGCTCTTCTCTGCACTCTTTCTAGAGTCTCCACATCTTTTTTACATCGTGGCGACCAGAACTGAATGCAGTATTCCAAGTGTGGCCTTACCAAGGCATTATAAAGTGGTATTAACACTTCACGTGATCTTGATTCTATCCCTCTGTTGATGCAGCCTAGAACTGTGTTGGCTTTTTTGGCAGCTGCTGCACACTGCTGGCTCATATTTAAATGGTTGTCCACTAGGACTCCAAGATCCCTTTCACAGTTACTACTACTGAGTAAGGTATCACCTATACTGTACCTGTGCATTCCGTTTTTGTTGCCTAAATGTAGAACCTTACTCTTTTCACCATTGAATTTCATTTTATTAGATAGTGCCCAATGTTCAAGTTTGTCAAGATCCTTCTGTATCTTAAGCCTATCTTCTGGAGTGTTGGCTATTCCTGCCAGCTTGGTATCATCTGCAAATTTGATGAGTTCCCCATTTATTCCCTCATCCAAATCATTGATGAAGATGTTGAAGAGTACTGGGCCTAAAACAGAGCCTTGGGGTACTCCACTACATACTTCCCTCCATGTAGATGCAGTTCCATTGAGAACTACACGTTGAGTGCGGTTGGTCAGCCAGTTACCAATCCATCTGGTGGTGATGCTGTCTAACCCACATTCTTCTACTTTATCTAGTATCTATCAGACATATATTTGTTCACTTCTTCTCTATCCCTGCGACCAATCCGCTCTCACAGAGGGTCTCCTCCGGGTACCTTCCGCTAAACAGTGCGGGCAGGCGGTGCCTAGGAGTAGGGCCTTCTCTGTGATGGGCCCAACCCTCTGGAACGACCTCCCCCCCCCCCCCGATATTAGAACCACCTCTGATCTCCGCTCCTTCCGCAAGAAACTCAAGACCCACCTGTTTCGAGTAGCTGGTCTGGCCTAATTATAATTATAATCGTAATTGTATTTAACATCTATTACTAACTTTCCTGGATGGCTTTTTAAATTTTATATTGGGGTTTTAAACGGGTTTTAAAATTGTTTTAAATTATTTAAATTGGTTTTGGGGTTTTATATACAGACAGTATGTGTGTGTTGTTTTTGTTCTATGTCTTATGTTATGTTCTGTTGTTTTGATCATGAACGGTCTGTACACCGCCCTGAGTCCCTACGGGGAGAGGGGGCGGTCTATAAATTAAATAAACCTTAAACCTTAAACCTTATCCAGGGACACCTTCTGCATCATTTTCCTGGGTAAAAACCAAGGGTTAAATCCACTTACCTTTGCTACCGGTTCAGTAGCAATGTGAGCGTGTGCCACCTCCGCACATGGAATGGACCTCTGTGCACATTCACAGAGTGTCAAAATGACATCTGGCAGGTGGGCGGAGCTTGCTACCAAGCGCAGCTGGCAAGCAAGTAAGCGAACAGCGAGGTAAGAGAACAGCGAGGGGGGAGGAATCCTCTGTGCCACATGATTTAGATTTCTAGCTAATATAAATTGCATAGCACAGCTGATCGTCGGAAAAACTGATTCGCCCGAACCGGTAGCATGGTTACTTTTTTTTTTTACTACTGGTTCGGGTGAACAGCTGGCATCTGTCAGGCCTGCATTCATATTCCTTTTAGGATCTTTGGCCTGCCACACTCTCTCTTATTTCTCTCTCTTATTTTACTATGCTGCTTCATTAGTGGGGTAATTGGGAGGGGGAATAGTAAGGAGTAGAATTGTAGAATGTGTTGTTGTCAAAATAAAACATTCCTTTCTAGAAGCCCAAGGTCATCCTTTGTCTCCGCACCTCTGCACCTGACCGGAACTAGATGGGTGGAAATGCCATTGGACGATGTTATGAACTTGTGGGTGTGGGGGCAAGATCTTGAACTTTCAACTGGGTGGAAACCCCAGGAAGCTTTCAGATTCGGGTTTCCCACAGATGTGCCAACATGTCTCTCTTAATAAATTGGAAGTTTGAGGAAAGCTATGCCTTGGACTCTGATTTAATTTTGGATGATATTTGGAACACTAACAGCATCTTTGCTACTGGTTTGGGCGAACCGGTCCAAATCAGTAGCATTTCAACCCTGGTAAAAACATGAACATTGCATTCCCACTACAGCCACATTTTCAGGATTTAGGCGTGGTCAAATTTAGCCAAATACCTACATCAAAAATATAATCCTTGGCGTTAGATATAATAAAACTGCATATACGCATACTGTATATTTATATACTGTTTATGCACACACACACAGTTTCTGAAGCTGAATTAGCATATTTAACTCCAAAATATTTCTAAGGATTTTGGAACTATTGTACAGACTGTAAAAAGCGATAAGGTGTCCTCCCATAATATTACCTACACTTATTGTGAGCCCTTTACAAAAGATAGTATGCCCAAGAGATCCAACAAACATGCCCAAGAGATCCAGAGGCTCACTAACTCCATACTTCAGAAGTGTTATCCCCTTTTAAAATAAAATCTCTCAACCTGAAAAGGGGCTACCAGACCTCTGAGTTTTGGCTACCATGGACTGATACGGTTCTCCTCTTTTCATAACTTCAAACTGTTAAACTACACTACTCTTCCTGAACTAAAAATTAAGATGAATATGAAATAGGCTATGCCAGAAATCTTACACTACAATACCACTTTTGCCAAGAACTTCCTTGGTTAGGATATGCAACTTTTTTCTGGCCAAGTAGATGTTTGACCACTGAAAAGGCCACTGGGGATTATACTATAAGAACTGGGAAAAATTAAGATAAAACCAAACTGAGCTTAATTTTAATGAAAAGTGACAAATAAAGTACAGAATTAATGATAACATACATTCCCTATATTTGACCATGTTCACTTTCAATCACATTAGAATATAACACACAATTTGGAAACCTCTGGGGCTCTGGGGTTTTACCCCTTTGCACCTCTGCCTCATTTCAGCAACATAAGAGTTATCCTCACTTTACCTTACTCTTGAGATAATTACATCCAAACAATGTCCGTGAAACAATTGTTCTAAACTTTGGAAAAGGCAACATAAATTAATTAATATACCTGAACAGTTTTCGATCGGTGTGTGCTACCTGCTCTAACATATGCTGGTGAAACATGGACACTAACCTCACAATCGATAGAAAAGCTATGAGTGTCACAAAGAGCCATGGAAAGATACATGCTCGGCATTACAAGGTAAGATAGAAAGACCTGCACATGGATTAGAGAAGAAATGAAAGTATATGATATCATCAAGAGTGTAAAAGAATAGAAATAGAAATGGGCTGATCACATAGCAAGAAGAACTGATGGCAGGTGGACCAAGAATGGACCCCACTTGATAAAATGCATCCATGAAAAAGACCTAAAACAAGATGGATTGGCAACATCAGCAAGTTTTGCAGGCCCAATTGGCAAAAGAAAGTTCAGGACCACAAGGGTTGGAAGCATGCAGAAGATGCAAAGATGCCTTTACCCTGCAGTGGATAGACAATGGCTAAAATGATGTTGATGATGATGATACCCGAATAGATCAGGCAGGGCTTGACATGGTAAGATATAGGCCCAGAGTTTGTAAAGCTGTCACACCACTTAGCTTCTTCTCAGTACAGGTAGTCTTCGACTCACAACAGTTCGTTTAATGACCGTTCAAAGTTACAGCGGCACTGAAAAAAAGTGACTCATGACTGTTTTTCACACTTACGACCATTGCAGCATCCCCATTGTCACATGATCAAAATTTAGAACGGACAACTGGTTCATATTTATGACCGTTGCAGTGTTCCAGGGTCATGTGATCCCCTTTTGCAAACTTCTGATAAGCAAAATCAATGGGAAAGCCACATTCACTTAACAACCGTGTTATTAATTTATTAAATTAAACAATTTAATAACGCAGTGATTCACTTAACAACTGTGGCAAGAAAAGTCATAAAATGGAGCAAAACTCACTTAAATGACTCACTTAGCAACAGAAATTTTGGGTTCAATTGTGGTTGTTAGTCAAGGGCTACATGTACTACAGTTACAAAAATCAAAACAACCATTAGATGGAAACAAACAAATGTAGAAAATCTCGACTGGTTGCTGCCATCTCCTAATCCTCCGGATTCCTGCAGCCCAGATCTATTAGCAACACAACAGTCAATGCCAAGTGTACACACTCTAGTAAAAACTGTCCATCCCGTTCCAGATTTTCTATATTTTCTCACAACTTATTCAGATCAAGTATTTGTCTTCAGAGCGTTCACATACCTGGAACAGATTTTATCAACAGTTTACCAAGTACTGGTAACAAATACTGGAACAAGTAATCCATTAGAGATAAACATCAATTCCTAACGTTTTAAACCTAATATGCTCTCCCCTTTTTCTTTCCCTACTCAGGAGATTCCAGACCTCCCCCCCCCCGCCCCCCAACGTTGGTTAAAATCAATCCTCACCAACACTGCGAAACGCAACGGGATCTTGCCAAAAAGCCGACCGGGGTTGGGCGCATATAAAAGGGCATGACAAGCGTGCTTCCAGTCGGGTGGCCTGAGGCTCTGCGCTTCGGCCTTAGTTAGAGCCCGAAGTTCAGTCATCTCTCCCGGCTGTAGAGCCCTGAACCGTAAACCTTGAAGTCGCAGCCTTTTTTTTAGGATCCCCCTCCACCAGCGCCAGACGGGGGGAGGGGGGGATCCCGAGCGAGCCGGCTGCCGATAGACTTTAAGAGCGAATCCCCCCTGCAGCCAATCAGATATTGAGAAGGAAGAGCCCGTGGAACGCTGAGCTACCGTTCGGTAGCCTTTCCGGCCGTTTTACATTGTTGGTCAAAAGAGGGCGCGTCAAGCCAACCTTTGGTGCGGCCACACTGGGAGGAGAATCTCGCCGTTTAATTTCCTCCCTCTCGGTTATCTCTGATCCACCATTTTGCCTTGAAGGTGCAAAACCGAAGCGCGCCCTTGATATCTGAGTCAGAGGCGTAACTAAGCAACGTTGGGTTGTTTATGGGTTAGGCTTAACATCAGAAGGGGCATTTCTTTTTTTCAATTCCAGGCCTATTTCGACCTTCTTCTGAAAAATCCCCATGCTCAGCAAGGGTACTCCATGCAAGATCTGGGACTGTTTTGTGCTCCCGAGTTTTCACTGTTAGGAAAATAGATCTCTTGAATTGGAATTTAGGCAGCGATTATTACTAGATTTCCAGGTGTGAAGTGCTCCAAGGCAACTCCATTCAAATGAAATCACACTAGTTTCATCTGTAAACATCCACCTGTTTTGTAAGAAAACCTGGAATTATTTATAAAATAGTTGAGTAGCAAATGTACCCTTACATTTCATGTGAAAATGTATCACTGAAAATAAGAATATTTGCAAATTAGCATTTTTAAAGAATAATCAAGATAAGATTCTCTGGGAAGAAGAGTGAGTTGGAATACAGGGGAATAAGCACCACTGAATTCTGTAGGTAACTATGACTTCCCTGTGTAAAGGATTTCAACACATTATCAAAAAGAATTTGTTCAGATCTCTGGAAAAGATTATACCAGCTATCAATCAACTTTTCTTCAAAGGCCATCTTTGTTCCTCTACAAGTAGCTTAAGGCAGCATGCAGGACCTAGCTTTCCTTTTTTTAAATTTCATTTCATAGAATTTAGGACCTCCAGTAGGCAGAATCTGTTTCATACCTTTCCTGAAGCCTCTGGGCTCTCATGACCTATATATTATTTGGAGTTGTGAGACGGTACAAATGTTTTATGTGCTCCCTTGCCTCTATCGCAATGATTGAACTAAGTTTTGAATGGATTCAATTTCAGCTACTTTCTTTTCCTTTTTCTTATGACATCACTGCTTTTCCAAATTACTGTAAATGCTTAGCATTGTTCCTTTTTCCAAATCTTTGTATCTCTTTTCCAAAGACGAGGCTAATCTCCAAGGTCCTTCTCAAGCATGTATTCCTATCCAGATTTTGAATAGTTATTAGAAAACATGTCTAGCCCTCTCTGCTTTGGGGGAGGGGTGTTCTTTCTTTTTGTTGGTGGTCCTTTTGTCAGTCCTGACTTCTGGAGGCTGTGGACAAATCCTAGAGCAGGGTCCCCAACCCTCCGACCACCTCTGGGCCTTGAAAATTTTGGAACCAGGCCCCAGAAGTCATGGGCGACCGTGCATGCATACCCATTGTGGGTAACACTGGGCAATTGTGGGTGCTCCATTTGCTCGAGTGGCAGGTAGGCTCAAATGAAGCTATGCACACACACACACAACCATCTCCTCCCGCCTCCCGCTCCTCCAGGAACCCAAAAAGGTTCAGGAACTCTGCCCTACAGTTCACTTGCGAGATTTCAGAAGTGGTTTATCATTGCCTACTTCCTAGGGTAATGAGAGAGCGACTGGCTGAAGGTCACTCAGCCGGTTTTGTGTCTTAACAGGACTAGAACTCATGGTCTCCTGGTTTCTAGCCTGATGTTTGAGTAATTTAATGATGTAATATTAATATTTTCTTTCTTCCTGTTTTATATACTCCAAAGCTGTTGTAACAAAGGATTGAGCAGTTAAGGAACGACAATAGCAGAGTCATTACACTTACTTGGATTGGTAAGAGTGAGGACACTGGTATGTACTGAGAATGCAACACAACCCTCCTGAACCCTCACCATGTGCTGAATAGTATGTGACTGGCCCAACTCCATCTCCAGTTTGGTAGCACTAAAGTTTGCTGTAGCTATTTTGTTTAGAAAAAACGGCACATTTGTATTTTCTGGTTCTAAGTTCTTTTCTTTTAAACTGAATGCATGTTTTGGTAATTGATGAATGGGGAAGTCACCTTGATTTCATCTCCCAAAATTAAAGCAAACAGAACATTTCAGGTGAGTACTTCTCAATTTTGTGTGTCCAGTTATTCTTGGCTCGATTTAAACAAAAGCCCTCTTTTGTGTCAAGAAACACATTTAAGTTTACAAACGTTCTATTTCATGTATTGCTTATACAGGTAGTCCTCGACTTACAACAGTTAATTTAGTTACAACAGCACTGAAAGCAGTGACGTACGACCACTTTTCACACTTATGACCATTGTAGCATCCCCAAGATCATGTGATCAAAATGTAGAAGTTTGGCAACTGACTCATATCTATCATGGTTGCAGTGTCGTAGGGGATGTGATCCCCTTTTGCAACCTTCTGATAAGCAAAGTCAATGGGGAAGCCAGATTCATTTAACAAACATGTTACTAACTCAACAACTGCAAGAATTTACTTAACAACTGGAGCAAGAAAAGTCATAAAATGGAGTAAAATTCACTTTAAAATATTTCACTTAGTGACAGAAATTTGGGGTTCAATTGTGGTCGTAAATTGAGGATCACCTGCAGTAAGTTTTAACGTGAACAAGTTTTAGAGATTTATCTTTTGACTGGCTACACTACTTCCAAATCCCATCTGTGGGATGTATACAAAGCTGATCTCCCACTCACCTTACAGTAAGCACTGACCCGTCCTTTAGATTTCTAGTTGCAATATGGGATTAAGCAGACACAGTACCTTTCATCCCATTTCTTGCAATGTTTTTTACCCACTGCCCAGCATGCTGCTGAAATCTTTTCCACTGGTGAAAGGGGCACACACTAAGATGGCAGAAGAATTTGCACAAGTCCTTTTTCACTCACTTCTGCAAGAGTTTCCCAATTTATTACATTTGTTTGCTACCCTCCCGCCATGAAGAGACTCTGGTGATAAATGGCAATAACTTCTATGAAAGGTGGCAACCGTTGACTAGAAGCATCAATTAACTAGAAGGGGATAGAGAATGAGCCAAGACACACCCACAGCTTTCAAGGCAACTTCTTCTCCACAAGACACAACACAGACACCTAGTTCCAAAAGTTTTATTTCCAATCCATCTGTAGCGGTCCAACCCCTGGCCAAGGACAACACAAGTCCAATCGCTGGAAAGTGAAGAGCGCAGCCAAAGACCTTGCTAGGAGGCAGAGTCGGAGGCTTCTGAGCTGTCCTTGACATCTGTGCTCTCTGTAGCCTCACTGACCTCACTGACGTCCTTGCTGTCTCCACTGTCTTCAGCTCCAGGTCCGGTGCCCACAAGGGTCCCTGGGCATCTGTCATCCCGGCAACAGTCACTCACATGGTTAGTCTTGTGATCACTTCCCTTGTTCTCAATGGAGCCCAGCACAGAATGCTTTCCCTTCTCTTTCAATTCCACCTGCCTCCGCAGCTGTGAGGAAGAGAGGCTTGTTTTGAGTATTCTATCCAAGGATGGCATTAGAGAGGTATGATTATACAGTTGTTAGACACATGGAATCAGCAACACAAAATACATCCACATTGTTAATCTCATGTTGCCTCCAAGGGTAATCCTGTTATGGTATACTTCGGGATAAACAGAATGCCAAAACCTAAGCAGCCATGGGGACTGATTTCAATGTTATTTCTCCCTGTTCACAATTCTATAGCCGGTCTTTTCACAGAAAAGTATGGTAAAAGGATTCCAAAGAATTTGATGATGAATGCGCAGATGTGCTGGTCTGAAGTCAATTGTTTGGCCGTAGCCAAATTAAGGAAGGCAAAAGAAACAGGATTCCACCCACCCACCCCTCAAAAACTAAGATGAAACTCTGTGTATGATTCTGCTTGTTTAATTAAGGTACTGTAGACCACAAATGTTTATGCCACAATAATTTTGTTAGCCTTCAAGGTGCCACATGTCTCTTTGTTCTTTTAGGTTCAAAGTCAAGACTAACTTTGCCTGGTATTAAGAAGTATGTTTAAGAAATCCCAAGGCTTTCTAAGCTATACAGCAAAGTTGAAAAAAAAATCCACTAAAAAAGTAGTTCTCGACTTATAGCTATTTGTTTAGTGATCGTTCAAAGTTACAATGGCACTGAAAAAAATGACTTATGACTGTTTTCACACAACCGCTGCAGCATCCCCATGGTCATGTGATCAAAATTCAGACGCTTGACAACTGATTTATGACAGTTGCAGGGTCCTGGCATGATGTGATCACCTTTTGTAACTTTCTGACAAGCAAAGTGAATGAGGAAGCCAGATTTACTTAACAACTGTGTCAGTGTTACAAACTTAATAACTGTAGTGATTCACTTAACAACTCTGGCAAAAAAGTCATAAAATGGGGCAAAACTCATTTAGCAACTGTCTTGTTTAACAACATAAATTTTGGACTCAATTGTGGTCATAAGTCAAGGATCACCTGTACTATTATTAGCAAACAACCTGCACAATTTTTTTCCCTTTAGTCAACAGGAATCAAAATCAATTCAAGAGTGTCTTTATCCATTTTTATAAACCAACAAGGCATTTCCAGAATATATTAATTATTGCCTCAGTTATTAAGTGAATCACTGCACATGATAAGTTAGTAACCCGCTTGTTAAGTGAATCTGGCTTCCCCATTGACTTTGCTTGTCAGAAGGTTGCAAAAGGTGATCACGTGACCATGGGACACAGTAACAGTCATAAACATGAACCACTTGCCAAGCATCTGAATTTTGATCCCATGATTATGGGGATGCTGCAAAGGTCGTAACTGAAAAACAGTCATAAGTCACTTTTTTCAGTGTCGTAACTTTGAACGGTTACTAAACAAACTGTTGTAAGTTGAGGATTACCTGTATTTGGGCTGTCATAACGGCAAATGTAGTTAAGCATTTGTTTTGATTTTTTAATGAAGCTTTTGTTCCTGCCAGGAGGCAGGCAGGCTGGCTACCCATCCGTTTCTGCACAAGTGGTGATTCTGAACTGTGTGGTAGGGCCACAGTAGCTGGCAACGGCAGTTTCAGACTTAAGATAACAAGGTCACGTTCTCCAGCATGTTTCCACCAACAGAATCTCTGCTCACCTCATCTGCCATCTGTGTTAAATCACGCTTCATAGCATATGCATCCTCCCCATCAGCATAGTATTTAGGCTCCACTTCACTGATCCTGTGGGAAAGAACAAGCATGTTTCCTCTTTTGAAAAAATAAAAGCAAGTCTTCACAATCTCCTCTACTCTGCTCACAGCCGGAACAACAGAATACAGAAAAATATAAGCTGCAAAGCCACAGGTTTATACCCATGTACTTAAATACAATGTGATATTCTTACAAGAACTGCTTCTAGTAATAGAACATTCTGGGCTAGACTACAGGATTGTTTTAAGTATTACCGAGAGAAAGCAATTATATGTTTGGAATATTCAAAACAAAAATTATTAGACAATAATCTGAGAAGATTTACAGATGTTCAGAAGGCAAGTATTTTCAGGCAGTGAGAAAAAATATCTGGCAGGTTTTAGGATGATGCTGATTTTAAAAGTTGCTCCTTGTTTGTGTAACATTTTCTTAGTACTAAAAAAAACCCTAGGTTTTAGAAATCCAGGTACCTTAATCCATACAATTCTAGTTAGTAAAGTAGTACAAAACAAACAAAGCTGTGTACTGAGACATACATACAGGAGATCAGTTGCTAGCATATTGCCCAAATAAAATATTCAGCTAGGCAAGACCTTTGCATTGGAACAACCATGTTAAAAACACAGAATATCTCCTATCTGAATATGTACTGGATTACATCTCTTGTAATTCCCATCCCATGTACTCCAACGTACCCTCATTCATTCCAGGGAAAGCAACAAGGAGCTCACAAGCCTGTAAAGTAGTTAGTCTGAGGGACTCTCACCCCTTCAGAGCCACTCAAGTGTCTTTTGCAATCCAGTTAAAAGATCAAAAGATTAATTTCCAACAATGTGATAACATCAAACAACTCTTTCATCATGCCCCCTTCCATCCTTGTGGTACTCACTGAAAATTGAGCGTGTTGGAATAGAGGTGTAATGCAGCTCGGTTACTGAAAGATGGAAGAGAGAAAATGCAAGTTATGTAAATCAAGAGAAATGACAAAATTGTACTGATCCCAGTTTTTGGATTGGGACCATCATGAACCTGAAATCATCCACAGAAACTAAAGGCAAGGACATGCAAGACCCATAAAATGGGTCCTATCCATTATTTCTTTTTACTGCTGTTATTAAAATTGGAAATTGCTGCTCAGATGAGACAACAGTGAAAATGGAGATGGTTTTAAAAGAGAACTAGCATTTACACAGAATTGGTCCAATAGCTACTAGTCATGAAGCTTACTATTTCCTCAATCATAGGAAACATACCTTAAATGTAAGCTGCTTAGAAGCTAACTAGTGCCTTCCTATCCCTGCTATTAAGCTTCCCAGCTTCACCTGCATACAGTGTGTAACCCAAAATGCTGGACTGGATGGGTCCTGGCATAATCCAGCAGAGTTTTACTTATGTAATAGAGGCAAAATTTTCCACATGTCTGTCCACCAATTCCCAACTCTTTTTCCTCTTTTACAGCCACACCTAAGGAGAACAGAGCTCTTTCAATGCATATCAACCTTTTGGTGGCCATTACATTTATATCCAACTTAGGTATCAAGAGCCACAATTGGAAATTCATTGTGAAGCCGATCAGAGCATGCCAAGAATAAGTACTGAACCCATGTAATTCAAATTCTCACTGATAATAGAAACTGCACTGAGTTGAAAACAACACAGTTTTTGTTTGTTTTGTTTGTTTTTATTGGATTTATATGCCGCCCTTCTCCCAAAGGACTCAGGGCAGCGTACAACATTAAAAAACACACATCCCGAAAGTTAAAAAGAAATTAAATATATATCCAAAAAAAAACAAATCGAATTTATAGAACAATACATTTAAAAAATGAGTTAAAACTAACAGGCCAGGCCGGCTTGCTGGAAAAGCCAACTTTTTAGGGCGCGTCGGAAGGACCGGAGGTCAGGGATTATGCAAAGCTCCGGGGGCAGCTCATTCCAGAGGGAAGGCACTCCCAGAGAAGGCTCTCCCCCTGGGGGTCACCAGCCGACACTGTCTGGCCGACGGCACCCTGAGAAGGCCAACTCTGTGGGATCGTACTGAACGGTGGGAGGCTACTGGTGGCAGTAGGTGGTCTCGCAGGCACCCTGGGCCTAAGCCATGGAGCGCTTTAAAGGTCATAATTAATACCTTGAATCGCACCCGGAAACCAACCGGCAACCAGTGCAGGCCGCCTAAAAGGGGTGTAACATGGGAGCACCTAGGTACCCCCATGACAACCCGCGCGACCGCATTCTGGACCAGCTGAAGCCTCCGGGTGCTCTTCAAGGGCAGCCCCATGTAGAGAGCATTGCAGTAGTCCAGGTGAGAAAGGACGAGGGCATGAGTGACTGTGCACAAAGCATCCCGATCCAGGAAGGGGCGCAACTGATGTACCAGGCAAACCTGGTAAAAGGCCCCCCTGGTCACGGCCGTCAGGTGTTCTTCTAAACTAAGCCGCGTATCCAGGAGGACTCCCAGATTGCAAGCCTTCTCTGAGGGGGCTAAAATTTCTCCCCCTATCACCAAAGATGGAACAAGGTGTACAAATCAGGATGACGGAAACCGCAGCCACTCAGTCTTGGAGGGATTGAGCTTGAGCCTGTTCCTCCCCATCCAGATCCGCACAGCCTCCAGTGGTAAAAGACAGCTGTCCCCTGAAGACCATGGATGAGAGACTGCAGACAATGTTACTTACAAAGTTATGCACATTGGTTTGTCCAGACATGTCTCTCCATAAATACTGAATTTGTGTAGATAGCCTTTTCTCACATTATCCAATTTGACAATGTGCAAATGAACAGAATATGTGGATTTTGTGTGAATCATTCATTCTACAATCTTCAGGTGTTGGGAGAGGTGATGAAAAATGGAAGGCCTACCTTTCTTAACATAACCAAGCTTACAATTATATGGTAACAATGGTAAGTTTAGGCTTGCCTTTTTAAAGAAGGATACTGCAAATCTGACATGGGACGGGAAAACTCACCTTTTGCGAACATGCAGTGAGACATACTTAGCACTGAAGTTCTCAATCATGGCTCGGGAAGCCTGGTCCATCAGCTTTTGAGCCAGCCCTAAGCGACGATGGGACCGCTTGACTGCCTATCAAAGAGGGACAGCAATGAATATTATTATTTAATTTTAGATTTTCACGGGTGTAGGTATGCTAGTCTTGTTGTATTCGGGTCTTTTCCCATGTAAGTTTGAGATTGTCTTGGCAATGTTTCGGCGAGGTCCCACTCGCCATCTTCAGGTTGGTGTTTTCGGCTTCGTGTTTGTGCGAGTAAAGCGTGGTCGGAGCTGCCGTCTCCCCCACCAAGATTTATAGAGAGAAGGCAGCTCTGACCACGCTTTACTCGCACAAACACGAAGCCGAAAACACCAACCTGAAGATGGCGAGTGGGACCTCGCCGAAACGTTGCCAAGACACATTATTTACCAAAGTGGTCCAAATGGGTACTAACTTGATTATCAGCAATTAAACAACTTCTTTCTGTGCAATGGTACTCTCAGAATTGCAAAGAAAAATGACCCTCAGTCATTACTCAACAGTGAGTCAAGCCTCAAGTACCAGCTCTCAGGACTATCTCTGCAACTTTTCATAATTTCTTTTGAAGGATCCACCTCCCAATTTGAGTTTGATCGTAACAGGACAATGCAATGCTTTCTATTTAATTTAAATACCTGACCTGTTTTAGGGTTAAAACGCAGAGGGGAGTGGGGGGAGGCAAAGAAACATTACCAGAGATGTGATGTGTCCATGGGGGACATCATCGGGGTCTTCCTCCCTAGAAATAGTAGTAAAAATTAGCTCAGTTTCAACCACAAACAAATTGCAGACATAACTATATGTATCTTTTTAAAACATGTATTTCCCAATCCGGTAGTCTTTTTATTTATAAAACAGTAACCTCCCTCATTATGATGGAAAGTGTAGCACTACACAACTGAAAAACTCCAATTTGGCAAGGCTGCTTTAGATTGTATATGAAACCAAAAATCAAATAACCCCCCATATGGCTGCTGAGAGACAGGCCCCTCAGAACATAAAAGCAGCAATATCGAAGACTCATTTATTTCAGCATTCTGTTTCCACTGTGGCCAAACCACCGTCAATAGGAATCTCTCAAGCAGGCTATGAGGCCACCAGCACCCTTCCATTTGTGGTCTCCAGCAAATGATACTGAAATATATCCTGCCTTTGATGCTAGGGGTCTTATACAGCCAGGTTCACTAGTAAGCCTTGAAAATCTTATCCTCCATGAATCAAACCTCATACTGTATCTTGAAGGAACACAATTCATCGCCTGAATTGTCCTCTTTTTGTACTCATCTGTATCTTTCAGCTCAAAGCACACATAGAAAGAGTCAAACACACACATGGTTTATCAAAGCACAGGTTCAGATGAAGCTAACAGCAATTCCTAGATGCCTGATTCAAGAGCATCTAGGTAAAACAAAGCTGTGTTTAAATTAGAAGCTGGGACCTTACTCTGTACTTTTTTCTGCCTCGGGAGCTTCACATTACAAGAGCAATTATAAGATTTCAGCTATTTCATCTAAAAGGGAGCTCTTAGGATTTTTTTTAACAACTAAGAGCAGCTTCTTTGATTCTTTCATCTCCTAAATTATACCAAAGTTATACTTTTAATTATATCCTATGACAATTCGCTTGTGAAATGAGGATATAGTTCCCTGTAGCTTCTTCCAGTCCTTTGTCAATATAATAATAGAAGATCCAGCATGTCAATCCAAATCTTTATGATTAAAGTTGAAAGAAAGATTGAAATATCTCTAAACAAAGAAGCCAAATACTCCCATACACTTAATCTACTGATTGTATTATTTAAAAAACAAAAACAATCCACAAAATGCAACAAAAAGCTAGAAATTGCATTTGCTTGTATTGTTCCCACAATCCTACACACTGATACTATCTAGCCTGGTAAAGAAACAGCTGCTGGAAAACAACCAAGCCCAAATAATATAAAAACCTAATACAAAAAAAGAAAAAATATTTTCAAATGTAGAAGGGGAAAAAAATCTTCAAAAAGATAGTAAAAAAACATTTCCCCTTTATTCCTAGCAAGTATATTCAACATTTAACAACTTATCAGTGCCTCCTAGAATACAGTCAAATACATTTTCATTTCACATCTCACTCCATTTTCTATAAACTCTATAAATTATTCTCTAAATCTTCAGCTCTCCTTATTAATCAACAAAGATCTAGTAAACTGTAATGAGTGTCGTAGAATACCTGGGGATTGTTTAAAAAACCCACAAATGTAACTGTTTTGTGATCTTCCTGTAATCTACCCTTGCAATCCTGCAATATCTCATTCATTCTTAAAATCCATTCTATCTTCAAGCTCATGACTAATCATCAGTAAGAAGAAAATGAGGTTATGCAGCTTTAGAATTTAAATATACAAACACAAATATACACAATGTATGATAAAATCATAGCTTGAAACCTGCTGCAGCATAAAAGATTGCAAACATGTTTATCTGTAGTGCGCACTCATTAAAATCATCCAATCAGGGCACATACTCACATTTTAGCTAGCACATAGCCCACAATCTTGCCATTCTCATCTTCAGCAATGTAGGAGAGCTGGAGAGAGGAATGAGGAGATTAGACACACAAGGCCTTGGAAAAGAATGCAGAAACCAAAGGGATTCATCCAAATTACTGCTTTTTCCTAGAGAAGTCAAACTAGTCAGCTTAAAATTTGACTTTTTTAGACTACTAGTTAACCTGATAGCAACAGGGAGAAAGCAGAACTATTTAACTCATTGTTTGCATCTGTCTTTACACAAAGGGATAAAACAGTCCAACCTATCAAAAACAGCACCACAAAAATCAGATTAGGAACACAAATTGAAATAGGGAAGAAAATGGTAAGTGAGCATCTGTCTACCCTAGATGAGTTCAAATCACCAGGACCGGACAGATTACACTCCAGGGTTCTGAAGGAACTGGCAGACAAGATCTCTGAACCACTGAACTATATCTTTCAAAGATCCTGGAGCACCGGGGAACTGCCAGAGGACTGGAAAAGAGCTGATGTGGTTCCCATCTTCAAAAAAGGAAAAAAAAATAGATCCAGGAAACTATAGACCTATCAGCCTGATCTCAATACAAGGAAAGATTCTGGAAAAGATAATCAAGCAACGAATTAGAATTTGTTTACCTAGAAGTAAACAAAGTAATAGCCAAAAGCCAACATGGATTTATCAAAAACAGATCATGCCAGACTAAGTAAGGCATTTGATAAGGTAGACCATAACCTACTACTAGACAAAGTAGAAGAATGTGGGTTAGACAGCATCACCACCAGATGGATTCGTAACTGGCTGACCAACCACGCTCAACGTGTAGTCCTCAATGGAACTGCATCTACGTGGAGGGAAGTATGCAGTGGAGTACCCCAAGGCTCTGTTTTAGGCCCAGTACTCTTCAACATCTTCATCAATGATTTGGATGAGGAAATAAATGGAGAACTCATCAAATTTGCAGATGACACCAAGCTGGCAGAAATAGCCAACATTCCAGAAGATAGGCTAAAGATACAAAAGGATCTTGACAAACTTGAACATTGGGCACTATCTAATAAAATGAAATTCAATGGTGAAAAGAGTAAGGTTCTACATTTAGGCAAGAAAAACGAAATGCACAGGTACAGTATAGTTGGTACCTTGCTCAATAGTAGTAACTGTGAGAGGGATCTTGGAGTCCTAGTGGACAACCATTTAAATATGAGCCAGCAGTGTGCCAAAAAAGCCAACACAGTTCTAAGCTACATAAACAGAGGGATAAAATCAAGATCACGTGAAGTGTTAATACCACTTTATAATGCCTTGATAAGGCCACACTTGGAATCTTGCATTCAGTTTTGGTCCCCACGATGTAGAAAAGATGTGGAGACTCTAGAAAGAGGGCAGAGAAGAGCAACAAAGATGATTAGGGGACTGGAGACTAAAACATATGAAGAACGGTTGCAGGAACTGGGTATGTCTAGTTTAATGAAAAGAAGGACTAGGGGAGACATGATAGCAGTATTCCAATATCTCAGGGGTTGCCACAAAGAAGAGGGAGTATTCTCCAAGGCACTTGAGGGTAGAACAAGAAGCAATGGGTGGAAAATGATCAAGGAGAGAAGTAACTTAGAACTGAGGAGAAATTTCCTGACAGTTAGAACAACTAATCAGTGGAACAACTTGCCTCCAGAAGTTGTGAATGCCCCAACACTGGAAGTCTTTAAGAAGATGTTGGATAGACATTTGTCTGAAACGGTATAGGGTTTCCTGCCTAGGCAGGGGGTTGGACTAGAAGACCTTCAAGGTCCCTTCCAACTCTGCTATTGTATTGTATTGATATACTTGCTAAATAATAATATATTTTATGCATATATATTATTACATTTGTAGTCTTTCATAAAATTAGTTCACTTGAAATTCCTTTCTGTCAACTGTTCCCATATCACTAAAGGTACAGCTAGCTAAACAAAAGAACAATTTCCAAGGTTAAAATACGAAGTAATTGTGTTTATGATCAAAGAGCCAAGAGGAATTCTAAGGATTCAGAATGAAGTATTACTATCAATAAAATATGCTACACAGCTTACTGAAAACAATGGCCATCTGAAAATTGGAACAGACATGGCAGATTGAGGCTGAGGGAGGACACATATATACTTGGAAAGCCCGGATCAGACTGGTTTTCTGAAGAGGCATCACCTTGCTACAGGTAGTCCTCAAAATTTATGTTGCTAAGTGAAACAGTTACCGTATTTTTCGGAGTATAAGACACACCTTTTTTCCTCAAAAAAGAGGCTGAAAATCAGGGTGTGTCTTATACATCGAATATAGCATTTTTGCCTCCTGAAGCCCCGCCCCTTCACCAAATTGGCTGTGCATAGCCTTATGAGGCTTTCAGAGAGCTCCTGGGAGCTGAGGAGGGCAGAAATGAGAAGCAAATGGGCCGTTTTTTGCCCCCCCCCCCAGCAGCACTCTATAAGCCTCCATAAGGCTATGCATGCAATTTTTTTGACAAAAAACGGGCCTGTTTTCGCGAAAAACAGGCCGTTTTTCAGAGGTTTGCAGAGTGCAAAACCTTTTTTTTTTTCCTTTTGGAAAGCTCTTTAACTGATGAAAATTACATTGATCAAGAGCTGTGCCAGCAGAAACAAAGTCTTAAGATTTGTCAGTGATTTCCTTCTCCAGCACATGGATAAATAAACCTGGAAACATCTACCTACCTACCTACACACTCTCTCCCTACCTACCTACTACATTTCTCTCTTTCTTTCTCTCTATCCCTCTACTTACCTACCTACCTACACACACTTTTTCTCTATATATATATATATCCCTCTACCTACCTACCTACCTACTCTCTCTCTCCCAACCTTCTGCATTTCTCTCTCTCCCTCTCCCTCCCTCCCTACTCTCTCTCTCTCCCTACCTATCTACTGTATCCCTCTACCTACCTACCTACCTACCTACTTACTCTTATTCTCTCTCCCTTTCTACTATATTTCTCTCTTTCTATTTCTCTGTCTATCCCTCTACCTACATCCCTACACACTCACTCTCCCTCCCTCCCTACTGTATTTCTCTCTCTCTCTCTCTCTCTCTCTATTTCTCTCTCTCTCTATCCCTTTATCTACCTACCTAACTACTCGCTCTACCTACCTACCTACTGTATTTCTCTTTCTTTCTCTCCCTCTCTCTCCCTCTATCTACCTACCTACTTTTTTAAAAAAATTGCCTCTTCAAAACCTTGGTGCATCTTATACTCAGGTGTGTCTTATACTCCGAAAAATACAGTAAGTGAATTTTGCCCCATTTTACAACATTTTTGCTGCAGTTCTTAAGCGAATCACTGCAGTTGTTAAGTGAATCTGGTTCCCCCATTGACTTTGCTGGTCAGAAGATTGCAAGTGATCACATGACCCCAAGATACTGCAACAATCATAAATTTGAGTGAATTGCCACGTATAGGAATTTTGATCATATGATCATGGGGATGCTACAATGGTCATTAAGTGTGAAAAACAATCATAAATCACTTTTTTCAGTGCCATTGTAACTTTGGTCACTAAACAATCTGTTGTAAGTCAAGGACTATCTGTACTGTATCAGTTCCCAATGCCAAATCAAAAAAGACAAGACGAAGGAAAATACGGTGTAGAAGAAACTTGCACCAGACCCCTTTGAGATCAGGCTCAAACCTTAGCTTTCAATATTCTTCACAAATGAGTAGGGATATAAATGTAAAAGGAATCACCTGTGGCCACGAGAGTCCGTGATAAAAATAGTATTTCATCTGATAATTCTCTGGCAAGCAAAGGAGATTGCAATGTTGCATGTTCATCAGGTCCTCGGGCTGATAGTGAAAAAAGGAATAAAAATTGAGACAGGAAAAAAAAGAGGCAGCAATTCATTCCCACAAGAGGAGCCTGCTCATGGTGAAATAAATGACTGGATTTTCTGCAATCAAAGGCAACGTAGGACAGTGCCAAAAAGTGGGCCATTCAGCAAGGTGTGTCTGTCTATTTCAGGCCTTGTTTTTTTAAGCACAACACAGTGCTGACTTTAGGAACAGAAACTTGCCCATTGATTAAAATCATCTTTTTGGATCAAACTGACTTTAATAATGGCTGTCACTAGCTACCAACTGTTAACAGCCAAATAATAATAATAAAAAGAAATGTGCATGCTATATACCAAACACTGCCTATTTTATCCAGCATCTAATTTGGGTCAGGAGATATCCAGGCGCCAGATAACACACATGAGTTGCAGGCAAGTCCTAAATCATGAAGATATACTGCTCCTAACAAGTTTCCACCACACTGATCCTCACAGCTATCACCTCCTCCTGCGGGGCTCATTTTAGGCTCCTTCCCTGAGACCAGATTGTTGGTCACCACCAACGCAGAATCTGGGTAGGCCTACCAAGCAGAAGAACCGACTTTAAAATGTTCAATTAATATCCCACAACAATCTGGAACTGACCGGCTGAAGTCCCTTCAGCAAGAAATGCGCAGCGACCATTAAGAGAAACAAAAGAGCTCCCACTCTTTAATCTTCATTAACTAGGGAGGGGGAAGGATTAAACAATAGCCTTCTCTACGTAGCCTTTACCTCAAAGAAAAAGGCTGACGCCTTTTCCCGCTTTCGCCCCAGAGCACCTCCTGAACAACACCCCACCCCCACACGCCTCCCCACCCCCCCTTCTGCCAGCCCCAGACTCGAACCCGCGCATTCCGGATATTCATAGTGACAGCAGCGACCCTTCCTCGGCTCACGCGCTAGCTACGATCATCAAGGTACGTTGCCCCGAGAAAAAGACGTGAGTAGGTGGGGGGGGGGGAGAGAACGTGCTCATCTCCGCTACTCAGCCAATACCGGGTCAGAGACGGAAAGGCCACTAGCCAATCCCGACAAATAGTCTGATAATTGTACCACCCTCTTCTCCAATTAAGAAAAATCTGACTAGGGAAGGTTTCTTCAGTATCCAATCAGAGCTTGCCTAGAACTGGTCATGCTGACCAATGAGTACTCGGCTTACTTTTCTCTTCTCTCCCTCCACCCCCCCCCCCCGTGGAATCGTTTTTTTAATTCATCTATGATTCTATTCGATTGGTTCTTCGCTCATGACCAGGTTAGGAAGGTCTTGCATTGTCCCCGCCCCTTTGGACTCAAGAAAACAAATGAGGGGGGGGGAGAGAGATTCATTCCTCTCAGAAGTGCTTTCATTGATTATCAGTTCAACCAATCCTTGGCAACCAGAAATTAGGGAAAGTAGCAGTGAAAAAGTGAGGCTATGCATTTGTGAGTGGTTAAATTCAGAAATGAATTTAGAGACGCACTCAATCGACCAAAGAAAGGGGTGTAATCTAAGTAAATGAGAAATCTAAGACATTGCTGCTTTTTAAAAAGAATATGCTTGAAATTATGTCAAGAAGCTCCTTGGTGACTCTGGGCAGACATTACCTTTCTCAGCCCAAGCTGTCTCACAGGGTAGTGGGGGGAAATTGGAGGGGAAAGTAGTGTATACACACCAGGTTGTGTTCTTGAATGAAGGATAGAAGTTGAAATAACTTCACAATTCGAATTCTCTAAAGGTGACAATCTTGAGCCTCAGATCCTTTTGCAAAAAGGATATAATGAGTCTCTCTAGCCCAGCCTCCCTGAGTCTGGCATCTTGTCAATATATTTGCTTGAGCTGCATTGGGTGCTGGTTTGCTTCTGGGTCCAATTCAAGGTTTCGTTATGAGCTTTGAAACTCTGTGTGCAAAGGGCCAGGTTACCTGCAGAGCCTACTTCACTCTATTGCATTGGCCCATCTCAGCTGGTCAGACATCCTGTGGACCCCATCAATTATACAATTTCAGCTGACAGAGTCCAGGAAGAGAGGCTTCTCTGCCATTGCCCCAATCATTTGGAACATTCTCCCTCAAGGGTTGAAACAGGCCCCCACTGTCCTGCCCTTCCAGAAAAGACCAGTTTACCAACTAGGTAGCTTAGGGCCCCCAGAGCTGCATGCAACCATGGGGCTGGTTAATCCCTTGAAGACCACCACCCCGCCTTTTAATTCTGAATTTTAAATACTTTATTTGTGTTTTGGTACTGTCCATGGGGTTTTCATGGCAAAGATACTGAAGTGGGTTGCCATTTTCCTCTTTCTCCGTGGATCACATTTTGTCAGAGCTTTCTGATAAGACCTGTTCTTCTTGGGTGGCCCTGCACGGCATAACCTATATCTTCATTGAGCTATGCAAGACAAATCTAGACAGCGTACTAAAAAGCGGAGACATCACCCTACCAACAAAAGTGTGTATAGTCAAAGCTATGGTTTTCCCAGTTGCAATGTATGGCTGTGAAAGTTGGACCATAAGAAAGGCTGAACGCCAAAGAATTTAGTTCTTTGAACGATGGTGCTGGAGAAGACTCCTGCGAGTCCCTTGGACTGCAAGGCGATCAAACTGGTCAGTTCTAGAGGAGATCAACCCTGACTGCTCTTTAGAAGGCCAGATCCTGAAGATGAAACTCAAATATTTTGGCCACCTAATGAGAAGGAAGGACTCACTGGAGAAGAGCCTAATGCTGGGAACGATTGAAGGCAAAAGAAGAACAGGACGACAGAGAATGAGGTGGCTGGATGCAGTCACCAAAGCAGTAGGTGTGAGCTTAAAGGAACTCCAGAAGATGGTAAAGGACAAGAAGGCCTGGAGGAATGTTGTCCATGGGGTTGTGATGGGTCGGACATGACTTTGAATCTGTGTGAATTAGATGGGCAGTTTCTAAATGCGGGGGAGGGGGGAGAGAGAGATGCAACTTTCTTCATTTGATAGCATTTAGCTCTACCTTCCATTCTTTCTGCATAACTAAACACCTGTAAAATATAAAATTTGTTTTATTTTCTCTGGGCAGTTTCAGTATTTAATTTTGGAACTGGCAAGGAGGAGGTTATCTGAAAGGCTTAAATAGTTACACTACATTCTCATATGCTAAAGTACATTAGATAATTCCATCTGACAACTTGGTTGAAGCAATTGTCATATTTAGCAAAGTGTTAACATTGCAAATTAAGGCTTTTATGCTACAAATGGAGGGTTCTAGTATTGACAACCATCACAAGACATGCAAGTATACTGTGAACCGATTTTTGTGGCAGAGATTAAAAAGTGCACTCAGGGAAGAGTGTGGGGTCTTTGGAATGATAATTTTAAAAGTTAATAATTTATAAGCAGTTACAGTGTGAACACACTAGGAGTTACAAGGAGAGGAAGTTTCCCCCCCCCCCAATCTATGAGTGAGGCAGGATTATTACCATATATAATAGAAGATGCATCTGGAAGCTTTGCTGCTATCAATAGCTGTCTGTTTTCTTTAGGCTTGAAAAGAACAATTTCTTTTAAAAATGCAAGATGTTCCTAGGGAGTTAGTACAGTACACATTTTATAGGCCTGTTTAGAAACGCTTGTTGAATAAGAGTGTAAATTTGATCAATAGCAATAGTTCCTTCTGTTTCCAGAAGATGGCAATCATGTGGAGACTGTTCGACTATAATGAATAGCAGCTATTCTACCACAGCAGCAGCACGCACTGCAGTTAGATTACTTGCAAGTTCTGAACTTGGGGAAGAGCATGGTAGAGACTATAAATGAGCCTTGCTTGATGGTGTGACAGCCGAATGACCCTTTATGTGCCGGGTTGCAATTCAGTTTAACCAAATCATCATATTTGTGTGCACTGAAAATACCTGCAAAATATCAACCATCCAAATTCAAAGGCAGAGTGGATGCCCCTTATACATATCAAGATGTGTGTAGACAGGTTTCTCACAAATGACCAGCTTAATTTGTATGCTCCCCTCCCTGGTTTCCAAGAAGAAAGATTCCTTGAATGTTTAAAATTCATTTCATATGCAGTTCCTTTATTTTGGGAAGCAGTAGGTAATAAAGCAACTACCAGACTTTGTTTTTCAAAATTTAATTTTTATTATTAGAGATAAATCACAAACTTTGCAATGTGATAGTTTTCCCCCCCAAAGGAAAAAAAATGCTGTTTAATGAGACTGAAGCCCTAAATTTAAAAGATTACATATTAAGAAGTTAAAATCGAAGGAAATTTCCCAATTACAGATATCCTACCACTGTCATACATTTAGACTATGATTTTAGCAAGTCATCCTGAGGCTTAGAACTTTTCCTTTCTCCTCAATTTATAGTATCAGATCAAAACTGTTGTGAAGATTGCAGCAAAATATGTCTGAAGTACTCTGAAAACTTGAATTTGCCAAATAAATGAGAAATTATCTTGCTTATAAATGCATTAAACAAGCCAAGTTCATTAATGAACACCCTACACGGATTTTAGATAAAAAAGAAAAGCTGCTGAAGTTTCTCTAACCATTTTGTCAGTAAGATCTGTCTAATTCAAGCAAGGGGATCAGTGCTGGAAATTCCGTGGCCCTCTATGTCATCATGCCATGTTACCATTGGCTGTACCTACTGAAGGGCCACAGGTTTACCTCTTCAGTCAATCTTTTTATGTACAGAGTTAAGCAACCTTAATATGAAGCAAAATAAAATTTAAAGCTGGAACCAAATGCATGCTGTCTCTTTCTTCCCAATGAATCTGCCTAAAAAGCGGAGGCAATAAAAAACATGGCACTGCAAGCACAGAAAAACAGATCTTACCTCTTGCTTTCCACCCTTACCAATCATTCCTCAAAATGAGGTGTTAAAAGATGAAATCCAACCTAGACGTTTATTTATATTTCTACATCTTCTATTTAGTTAAGGACTTCTACGGAATCATCTCTGCATCAGGCTAAAACCAAGAGAACGTAAGGTCCAGTCCTGTCTCAGGCACAAACCCAGCTGGGTGATCCTGGGCCAGTCATTCTTTCTCAGCTCTAGCAAGAAAGCAAAGGCAAACCACTTCTGAAAAACCTTGCCAAGAAAACTGTAGGGACCTGTCAAGTCAGTCTTCGAGAATCAGATTCAATTGACAGAAGGAAAAAAGATGTGCATACATAGGTATACACACACAAACACGCATTCAAAGTGAGACAAACAAGAAGATCCCTACCTACAACCTTTTTTATCACTGGTCTGGAGGCGTCCATGCATGGGTAGCGGTGCATGCAGACAGACAGCTCAACTCACGCAAGTGGAAGGCATGCATGCACATCTCAACTTGCAGTTGAGCTATGTGTGCGTGTATGCCAGCCTACTGCTCACACAGGCCAAGCCACAAAGGTTGGGGAGTGCTGTTTTAGAACACTATTTTAAATTGCCTCAGAATTAAATTTGGAAGCAAGTCAATCAAAATGTTGTTTCGTTTTATTTTTTTAATGTTATTTCTTATTAAAAAGGTACAGTGGTTAAGGTGCTGGACTAGAATTGGGAGATGGTGAATTCTGATCTTCCTTTAGCTACCATACCTGGCAAGTCCTCTCAGCCAAATCCACCTAGTAGCTTGGTTAAGGAAGAAGCACTATGTATAGCTAATCCTCAAGTTACAACCACTCATTTAACAACTGCTCAAAATTATGACAGTGCTGAAAAAAAGGGACTTACAACCACTCCTCACACTTATGACTTGATGTAGCATCATGTGATCAACCCAGCATCCCAGAATCACATGATTGCATTTGCAACTTTCCCAGGAAGCTTTGAAAAAGAAAAGTCAATAGAAGAAGCTGACTTTGCTTAATGACAACAGGATTTCATTAATGACCATGGCAAAAAGAAACATACCAAATCAGGCATAACTCACTTACCGTATTTATCGGCGTATAACACGCACAGGCGTATAACACGCACCTTCATTTTAAGAGGGAAATTTCAGGAAAAAAAATTAAATTTCAAATAAAGAACTTTGAAGCAAAATAAGGGTAGCTCAGAACTTTTTTTTATTAATATTATTACCACTTATAAGGTAAATAATGTAAAAGGACAGTAAAAGCAACTATGAACACTGCTGCTTTCACTGCTACTATCTTCCACCCTCCCTTCCTCCTTCCCTTCCTTCCTGCCTCCCTTCCAGTTCCCTCCTTCCTCTTTCCTCCTGCCTGCCTGCCTTCTTTCCCTCCTGCTTATCTATGCTTCCTTCCTTCCTTGCACCTCCCTCCCTTCTGCCTGCCTGCCTTCTTTCCTCTTTCCCTATCCTCTTATCCTTCCTTTCTCCCTCCCTCCTTCCCTGCCTCCCTTCCAGTTCCATCCTTCCCTCCTTCCTTTTTTTATTAACTTTTAGTCGGGAGTCCGGGGAGAGGAGAGATGGCTCATCCATTCTCTCCTCCTCTCACCCACACCCCCGCTGTCTAAAGCGCTTCCTTTCGCCCGCCCGAGCTCTTCCGCGGGCGAAAGAAAGCGTTTTAGTCGGGTGTCGGGGAGAGGAGAGACGGCTCATCCATTCTCTCCTCCTCTCGCCCACACCCCGCTGAGTAGCGCTCCGCGATCCTTTTCTGTGCGCCTGGCGTTTAGATAGATAGCCGGATGTTTTAAACGCCAGGCGCACAGAAAAGCAGCTGCTTTTGGGGCGAAGCGCTCCGCAATCCTTTTCTGTGCGCCTGGCGTTTAAAACATCTGGCTATCTATCTAAACGCCAGGCGCACAGAAAAGGATCGCGGAGCGCTTCGCCCCAACAGCAGCTGCTTTTCTGTGCGCCTGGCATTTAAAACATCCGGCTATCTATCTAAACGTCAGGCGCACAGAAAAGGATCGCGGAGCGCTTCGCCCCAACAGCAGCTGCTTTTCTGTGCGCCTGGCGTTTAAAACATCCGGCTATCTATCTAAACGGCTGCTGTTGGGGCGAAGCGCTCCGCGATCCTTTTCTGTGTGCCTGGCGTTTAGATAGATAGCCGGATGTTTTAAACGCCAGGCGCACAGAAAAGCAGCTGCTTTTGGGGCGAAGCGCTCCGCGATCCTTTTCTGTGCGCCTGGCGTATATCGGCGTATAACACGCATACATCATTTGCCCCCTATTTTTCGGGGGGGGAAAGTGCGTGTTATACGCCGATAAATACGGTAAATACAATGCTTAGTGATGAACGTTCTAGTCCAATTGTAAGTTGAGGTATTTATGCCACACTAAGCACACTAAAATAAAAGTGGGATATTTGTTTTTGAGAACATTTTGTGTCTTTTTACTGCACAGATCTAAATTGAAATGGCACATATTTGGCACTGACCAGTAAGTCAGTAAATCATGATCAGGGAGAGAAAGCAGAGATTAAAAAATATTTTCCCACCCCAATAGAAAATGCAAATAATTTTTACCTTTAACCATCTATCTGCTCTTTTAAGCAGTGTATAAATGTGGCTCTATAGCAGTCCGCAGATTTATTCATAATGGTGTTGCCAAATTTAATCAGATCACAGATAAAAAAATAACCAACCAGTTTAAATCTGAAGTGAGAAATGATAGGGGACTTCCTTTTTCTAAAGTATCTAAAACAAAAAATCACAAGTAAAAATAGATGTTTGGCTTCTAAAATGAGATATGGGTGGCTTTGCGGGGTGAGTTTTAAAACGATCAGAAAAGATCACTTTTATAATTAGACTCTCCTGAGGGCAGAAAATGTAGAAAATGCAGCCTTTTACAAAAGTAAAAAGAACATTTCATTTCTGAATGGCGGATTTTGTTTCCAGCAAGGATTTCAGAATTTCTTCACACATATAGAGAGCACGAGGAACATGGAAACAACCTGCAAAGAAAAAAAAGAAAGGGATTATTTTTAAAATACTAAAAACCTCATATACCTGGCCCCGTCTGGTTTTTGTATATTCTCCAAAGCTCCTTTCATCACTAAAGTACTGCCAAAATCAAAAAAACGCTTTCCTCTTATGGGACCCATAAGATCAATAAAACTATAAATGTGTCGGAACAAAAAAGGCAGACCAGGCCAAGAAATAATGCCATATATAGGTCATATTGTAACAACCATAGTAACAGAATCTTGAAAGTCTGCTTTCCGAAACTATTTTGCTCCAATGTCCTGTTTAAAGATGAAATGTGGAAAGCAAAATGGTACCTTCCCATTCAAGACCAAGTGATGGTTCTTTAATTAACTGCCCTTGGTGTAAGGGAGGGAGGAGTGAATGGAATCCCAGGAAGAGATCTGCCAGGATAAGATTTTGTCTTATTGATGGACAATCTACAACAGGACTCTTCCATGAAGGAAGCGCAAACAGAGATAAGGAAATCAATTATGACTGAAGAGAATATCTGTACCTCAGAGATGAATTGTGGGATTCTTGGTGTTCTCAAGCGTAGTTATTTGCTTACAGACACTTCATTATTCTACTAGGTAACATTATCAGTGCAAGTCTCAGCCCCTCCCCCATCAACTTATATGCATATATGTCTTACATATATTGCAGGGAAAGGTGAAGTACTCTTGCTTAATTACTTTTTGCATTCTATTGTGGAGTTCACATTTTATTTTATTTTATTTTTATGGTTCTATAGTTGAGTTCACAAGTTATTTTATTTCTGCTGATTTCCCATTTACACAGCTACCTTTAGGATAAAGGCACCTCCCCACCATATTATGTTATGTTATGTTATCTTATATTATTATACGTATTATATTATATTTATTTATTTTACCTTTAAATGGCCCTCCTTTGATTGTGAGAGCCACCTTTCCTTCCTGGCTCAGATACCCAAACCATTCTCCCGCTAGTCCCGGATCACGGAACTAAGGAATAAACAAACACGATAGCAATTATGCTACGTAACATGGAACAACCAAAGAGCAGGACAGAAGTGGAGAACAGGATGCTGGACTAGGATAAAGGAGAACTAAAGTACAGTGGATACTAATGCAAGTAATCCTTAACTTGAAACCATTTTTAATGAGCCTATGAAGTTACAATTGCACTGAAAAAAAGTGACTATTTTTCACACTTGCAACGGTTGCCGCATCCCCACGGTGACATGATCAAAATCTGGATGCTTGGCAATTTATTCAGGATGCTTGCATTGCCCTGGGGTCATGTGCCTTTTGTGATCTTCTGACAAGCAAAGTCAATGGGAAAACCAGATTCACTCAACAATCATATTACTAAATTAACAACTGCAGGATTCAATTAACAACTGTGGCAAGGAAGGTTATAAAAGGGGGGGATTCATTTAACAACCGTTTTGCATAGTAAAATACATTTTGGACTCAATTGAAGTCATAAGTCAACGACTACTAGTATATTATCTATGAACACTGTGAAGATAACATACAATTATTTCATATAGGCTGTCAATTCCGGATATATTACAAGGGCACACAAATAGGAGCCACACTTTCAAAAATGATTGTTCCCCAATTCCTGCACTCTATATCATAATTATTATTATTTTGCATATACAGAAATGTTTGTCGTCTTTGTTTAACAGTGCAAGTCTAATGTGGAGAGTAATAAAACAAACATGCACATCCAGTAGATAGTAGACATCTAAGTTGTATCTTATGATTTAGAATGAATGTATTTTATGATGATTATGATCATGATTTATCACTTGTTGTTTGTATGTACAATGAAGCTTATGCACTGCAGACACATTCCTTCCTTGGCCAATTATACTTGGCTAATGAAGAATTCTACTCTACTCGTATTTGTGATCAACTAATAATATTGCTATGGTGTGAAAGGATTTGTTCTGTTACAAACAGCAACAGGACAATGAACCAGCATCCTGTTGTTGTCCCCAGTATCTATTTAGCAATCCTTCCAGAATTTATGAATACTAACCCTTCATGGTTCTTTGTGCTATGAGCAGGAAGGATGTGAGAAAGCATGAAACAGCTAAAGATAATGGAAGAAATTATGATAGGAATTGTCTAGCACA
The DNA here is from genome assembly GCF_964273705.1 of Natrix helvetica. NCBI lineage: Eukaryota > Metazoa > Chordata > Lepidosauria > Squamata > Natricidae > Natrix > Natrix helvetica. Next base: position 197,414,594 of record NC_138548.1, read on the forward strand.
ATCTGGAGGATTCCTAATAACTTCAAGGTCTATGCAAAACACATTTAAGGCTTCTAGTAACAAAAATAATGGTGGTGAAAAACAAGCTACATTTGGAATAAAAGCCAAAGCACACAATTTCTATTTTGATTATGTGATGGTGAAAATAAAGCTAGACTAGCACAGGAGTTCAAATTCTCACTAGTGATAGAACCTCACATAGTAATAATGGGCCATCTTCTCTCTTCCAGCTCAATTGTCCTGAAAGAGGGAGTTGTTGTAGGGAAAAATGAGAGAAGAAAGTGCTTTGTGTGTTATCAAAGTTCAGAAGTTCTGAAGGAAAAACAGGCTGTCTAAACAGCTAAAAAAATAAAGAAATAACATCTCATTTTTATCAAATACATGTTGACATTCTTCCAGGTACTAAGCAAACAATTTATGCTCATACAAAACCATATTCAGTCTCTCAAAGCTAATATTGCTTATGAAACATTAATAGCAATTTCCCAAGGATTCATGAAGTGTTTTCATGAAATGAAATTGCAGAGCATTTTCTACCTTTATACAATACAATACAATAGCAGAGTTGGAAGGGACCTTGGAGGTCTTCTAGTCCAACCCCGCCTAGGCAGGAAACCCTATACCGTTTCAGACAAATGGCTATCCAACATCTTCTTAAACACTTCCAGTGTTGGGGCATTCACAACTTCTGGAGGCAAGTTGTTCCACTGATTAACTGTTCTAACTGTCAGGAAATTTCTCCTCAGTTCTAAGTTATCTCTTATTTCCCCATCTCTTTCCTAACTAACTCAAATACATCTATTTTCCGACGCTAAACAGATTCCATGATTCCCAGCTTTCAGTCCTCAAAGGTACCTTAGCAAAGGTATAATTGGCCACCTGGTGAAATAGCTCCAGAAGCTCTTGGTCTTGAGTTTCAGCAAAACCCATCAGGAATGCAACCATGGCCTCCGTGTGTGGCCACCAAAGTTTCATTCTCCACTCTAGCTGCAGAAAAGGGTGAAAGAAAAATAGAAAAAAAGGGTCCCTAATGTTTTTAGGGAGGGGTGGGATTTTCAGTTTTGTGGTGAAAATAAGACTTTATGGTCCATACCTGAGTGGGGCAGAAACCATCAACATCTTGGAAGGCAAAGAGTCCCCCATGTTCAGGATCCCAGCCTGAACGGAATGCCTGTTTCATGAATTTGTCCACTGCTTGGGACTGGAGGCCTGAGTTAAGCTGGCGCATGGCACAACGGAGCAAGAACCAGCCTGCTTCAATTGCATGACCTCAAGATGAAAATGAACAGGAAGGAACAAACCAAATCATTCAGAACATCTAGCTCCTAATTACAGTCAATTCATAAATTAGTACTAGACAAACTGTGCCCCACTTGGTCATTCGTTTCAGAGATATTTCCTTACCAAAACAGAAAAACAGAAAGACCAAGAGTAGGCAAAAAAAAGCAGTGGGAATAGGAGCAGCTTCCAACTTCCTGCCAGCTTCCCCATTAGGTTTTCTTGGAGGAATCTGATCAGAAATTTCCTTTTTTCCTCCTTTCCCTTCCCTTCCCAGCAGGGAGATAATTGGTGCGGGGGCTGGATGAGGGAGGGATTGCAAGACTGGCTAGGAAATCTTCAAGGAAAGTTGAAAATGAAGATCATGTGACAGCCAGTAGCACTGAAGCAGCCACAACTTTTCCAAATTTCATTCCCTTGGGAGACATTGACCCTGAATTTTGGATACATTCTGTAATTTAGCCCATATGAGGTACCTTGGTTCAAAATGTGTTGTCCTATGATGCACCACTTTCAAGTTGAAGGTCAGGACAAGAGTTTTAACAATACTGCATTTTTATGGACAGAGAGCTCCGATGTCATTCCTGAGATCTATTGGAGCCAGTCCCCCAGCTTAGGAGTTACAACCCAATGTACTCCCACCCAGTGGTGGGATTCAAAACTTTTTACTCCCGGTTCTGTGGGCAAGGTGTGGCAGGGGAAGGATACTGTAAAATCTCCATTCCCATCCCACTCCAGGAGAAAGTTACTGCAAAATCCCCATTTCCTCCCAATCAGCTGGGACTCGGGAGACAGAGAATAGATGGGAGCGGGACCAGACAGAGGTGGTATTTACCGTTTCTCCAGAACTACTCAACATTTCTGCTACCGGTTCTCCAGAATTGGTCAGAACCTGCTGAATACCACCTTAGCTCCTACCACAGCTGGGACCGCTGTGGCTTTTTCCCCCCACATCCTCTCTGATTCTTCCTTCAGACTTGGTACTTCTTCACCTTCTTATACTTCTTCCTGATATTTCTGTCACTTAGTAACATCTATCATTACTGCTATCTTCTGATCGTTCTCTACTATATGCAATATTTCTGTATATAGTAGTTCAATATTAATGCAATATCGGGTTTTCAATTCAGTTGTATAGAATGTGAAGGATCTGTTTGTTTTATTTTTATAGTTATAATGTACACTGAAGATGGCATTTAATTTCATTGTACGAGGTGCAATGACAATAAAGTAAACTACTATAAGAATATATAGTGAATGTGTTTTGTAAATGTGAATGTGTTTTATAAAATCATATATACATTCTATATATTTCAAATTAGAGAATGCAAAAGCATCCTGGCCTCTGAGTCACTTTTTACCAGGATTCTGCTGTCTTCCCAAACACCCTGGCAATTCCTTGCCATCTTCAGAAACATTCTCCAAAACTGCAGCACCATTCCTCTACAAGAAAATAAGATGGCTGGTAATGTATTATAGGTGAGGCAAACTTGTTTATGGAGAGGGAAGCTGACCATTTCTTTACCTGGAGGTGACTCAGAATTTTTTGAGCAGACCAGTTGTCCAAGTCCTTGAAGCGGTTTGCAACCTCCACATCTCCTTCTGACAGCTGATCCACTAAGTTGAGGAGCATCATGGGGACAGCCATAGAGTCATGTGGGACAGCGCCTGCCAGCTGTGGACAACCCAACTCAGAGGAATCCTCTCTCACCCAGTGCACAATGGCTTCCATCATTGAAAGGGCCTCCCTCTGCCAATAGGAATACCATTATAACCACAGTTTTATCTTTTAAGTATAGATTTTCTATTCCTGAGTTCCCTTCAAACCCCAGAGTAAACAAGAGCTTAATTCTACAGGCATGGGATTGGACCTCATAGCATAGAGGTTGCTGAGCAACATGTGGTTTGAATCTGTGTGGGCTCAGAAGAGCATACGTAGGGTTACCACATTTTATTCACTTCAGGAGCTTTTTGTTTATATTGGAATGGAGTGGGACAATGTTGGCATCTGCCCAGCTATTCATCTATGGGAGAAATTAAGTCCTGTAGCTCTCCTTACAAACCACTACTTGTAAAACCAAGAAATCCATTATTCCTGCAAGACGTCATTTCAGTCTTCTGACAGGCCATTTCCCATAGAGATCATTGTGGATATTCTTTCCCAGATTCTATCAGTAGAACCCTCGTATCCATAGAGACAGGAAGACCATCTCTAACTGCAGCATCATGAGGTAAAGCGGGTCTACCCAATTTATACCACTTTATTTATATGCATTAGAAGTTGTGCCTGGTTTCAGGAAAGGGCGCTAATCAGAGCGAAGTAAAATAAACAAGTTTGAAGGCCAGGTTGTTCTCCAGCAGCCTTTCCCAAGCTGGTTCTCTCCAGATATATTAGATTATAATGGAGCCAATTTTCACTAGCCCCAACCAGAGATCTGATCGCTAAAAGTAGGCCAAGAGCACTGGAGGGTGCCAAATGGGAAACAGTTTTAAGAAAGTTACAGGAACTTTGATTTTCAGCTCTCACAGTCTGACCTGATAATGAGATTCCCCAGTAGCTCGACCAAGTTCATCCAACCCAAGAACAAAAAAACACTCGCTAAAAATGGTACGCTGGATTTTCACAGGCCGGCCATCACGGGTCAGGACAAACGCACATTTCTGGGAAGGTGGAGCCACTCGTGCATGTCTCAGCAGGAATTCCCCTCCTTGAGAAAAGAAATGGAACTAGATAGTGGCATCTCACTCCTAATTCTTTTAGTTTGTGCCCAGAAAATGAGCTCAACCCATCCCTTCCCCTTTTTATAAATGCATTTCTTATGAAACTCTTCACAGAAAGCTAGCATGCCATGAAGGCCAAGTGAGTGAGCTGCAATCCAGAAATACCCTGTTTCCCCAAAAATAAGACCTCCCCAGATAATAAGTCCAATTGAGCTTTTGAGCGCATGCGCTAAAATAAGCCCTCCCCTGAAAATAAGCCCTCCCAAAAATATTGCAACACAGCAACAGCCATGAGGCGACCACACTCGCTGCCTCCTGCACCTCAAAAATAATAAGGCCAAGCATTTATTTCAGAGGTACAAAGAAAATAAGATATTGTCTTATTTTCAGGAAAACACGGTAGCTTAACAAAAGTCTTCAGCATTATATTACAACTTCTCATGTACTTTGTTTAGTTATTTTTATACCACCTTTATTACTTTTGCAAAAAGCTCAAGGCCGCAAACACTTCTCTCTCCTATTTTCCTCACAAGAGCAGCTTTGTGGGGGTGGGTTGGACTGAGATAGAGTGAGTGGCCCAAAGTCACCCAGCTGGCTTTCACGGCTAAGATGGGACTTGAGCTCAGGGTCTCCTGTTTTTAAGTCTGGTGCCTTATCCACTAGATCAAACTGAGCCTACAGTTTGTCTCCTCAAAACAGTTCAACTATAAAGGTTTACCTTCAGGGTTGTTCCTTGGCTTACTTAATAAATGTAAACACCAAATGTTATTACTATCCAGTTTATGGTATTTCACAGAATCCCAGAATGTAGAGTTGAAAGAGAGCACATGGATCATCTATTTCAACCTTCTGCAATGTGTAGGAAAGCCAAGTACACCATCCTCACCTACCTCTTCCTTAAAACCCTCAAAGATGACGAACCCACAATCTACTGTCAGGAACTTTTTCCCCCTTTACATTTAAATGAAATCTAGTTTCAACTTATATGCAATATACCTGGTCCTAGTGCCCATGGAAAATAATTCTTGATCATCTTCCCTACATTTTCCCTTTTATGTGCCTATAATATCTTCCCTCATTTGTCTTTTCTACAGAGTGAACATCCCTAGGTCCTTTAGCCTGTCCTTATAGGGCATGATCCTCAAATCCATGTATCATTTTTGTTATTCTCCTCTAAATCTTTTCTAACTTATGAATACCTAACTGGAAATGCAGATACCCCAAATCAAATACAGCACTCCAGATCAGGTTTCACCAGTGCCAAGAAAAATGAACCCATTTTTTTTCAAATAAAAGGCATGAATAGCCTGGGGGGGTGGGGGCTTGCAGAGTGCTCCTGGGGGTGGGGTGGGCCAAAAACGAGCAAAAATGGCCCGTTTTTTTGTCAAAAAAAATGCATGCATAGCCTTATGGAAGCTTATAGAGTGTTGCTGGGGGCTGGGGGGGGGGGGGAAACGGTCCATTTTTTGCTCATTTCTGCCCTCCCCAGCCCCAGGAGCTTTCTGAAAATCTCCATAAGGGTATGCACAACCATTTTGGTGAAGGGGGCAAGGCTTCGGGAGGCAAAAAATGCTATATTCGATGTATAAGACACACCCAGATTTTCAGCCTCTTTTTTGAGGAAAAAAGGTGCGTCTTATACTCCGAAAAATAAGGTATTTATCAAAAAGCAAATGAGGTATTTTCTCATGTCATCACATCTCCTTAAAACTTTTGGGATATGCTGAACCATCGAAGTCAGGGGTGTCAAACTCGTGGCGTCAAACATGTGAGGTATCATGACTTTTTTCCACTTCGCTAAACTGGGCATGGGTGTGGCCAGCGTGTGACGTATGCAACCCATGGGCTGTGGGTTTGACACCCCTTATTTAAATACTCCCTTTTTCCTTGTTTGTGAACACACTTCCAAACAAAGCACACAGTTGCAATCTCCAAATTTTTCATTTAAAAAAAAATGCTTTATGGTAATCCATTAGCATTATTATCAACAAGAGTTAAGCTTGAGGGTGGCACTTTGCTTTGGAAAATGTTACCTTTTTACTTTATTTTCATTAACATACACTAAAATTGGTGGGTCAAAGGAAGTTGGCTGTGTGTTCTCTTGAAGCCCTAGGCTTATGCTGATAACAAAAACACAAGCACACAGCAAGGAAAGTTACCTGCTTTTGCTGCCTGTAGGAGTTCTGGACGCTGGAATCTTGGTACTTTTCGATACAACCGACTATACATCCATACCTTGGAGGAAAAAGATTGCAAAAATCCAACTGAGTTTTCTGGTATGGGTCATGACCCACCATCTAACCAAATGTGGTAAATCTTTTTCTTGCCAAGAGCCCATCTTTTGGATGAACAAGGAAACAGCTGGGCCTGCAGCCCAACCTGAACAAAGTTTACAGGATTGCTCAACTCTCTCATCTACCCTATGACATTTTTCCCTTCCAGGGTTAATGCCTGCCTCCTGTTTAGTGCTAAGAATGATGTCAGGATGTGCTTGTTCATAATTATTGACTAACCAGCCCTGTATTTAACTTCCAAAGTAGATATGGGGTACCTGTGACCCTCTAGACACTGCTAATTACAATTTCTTAATGGCAGGGATTGTTGGAACGTGTTGTTCATCAATATCTGGAGGGCTACCAGTACTTTCCCCCTATTCTAAACAAATATGTGAAAGCTCAAGACAGAAATGCTACATTAAATATTTTCCCGCGTATCAGCATTCCCACAATCTGCTAAATATCTTACCCTGCTTTGTGTGTTTAATCAAAATCTTAGGTTTACCCATGCCACCCAAAAGCCCACAACAGTCATCAACCTAGGTTTATACAAATCAAAATGTGTAATTTATAATAAGCTTTTAAAATCAAAATTATGGCTACTCCATGTTGAAAGAATATGGTATATCTATAAGACTGATGGCAAACCTTTTTTGGCTCCCGTGCCAAAAGTGGGGGGAGCATGGGGGGGTGTCGTGCGCCAACATGCCATACCCATAATGCTATGCGCAACACTCACTCCCCTGCACGCGCATGCGCACACGACCAACAACCCACCCACCCCTTTTGCTGTGGTTTTTTCACCCTCCCCAGGCCTAGCAAGGGTGAAAACAGCCTCACCTGCTCTCCCGGACGTCCTTCGGAGGCCTCAGGAATTTCCCTGAAGACTCTGGAGGGTGAAAAATGACCCTATGAACAAACCGGAATTTCAGGAACGGACTTCCGGTTTGTCTGTAGGACCATTTTTCGCCCTCCGGAACCTTCAGGGAAGCCTCCTGAAGCCTCCGGAGGGCGAAAAACAGTCATACAAGCAAACCAGAAGTCCATTCCTGAACTTCTGGTTTGCCCGTAGGGCCGGTCTTTTGCCCGGAGGACGAAAAATGGCCTCAAAAGAAGGCCAAAGTCAGCTGGCCAGTGCGCACATGCCCTGACAAATGGCTCCGCATGCCACCTGTGACACGCATGCCATAGGTTCGCCATCAAGGATTTATAACTTTGGTTATAAGAGCCAAACATATTTAGAAGAATTAGCAAATGCTCCTACTTTTTGCCTTAAACTATTTTTTGTATGTACTTGAATCTTTTTATCTTTTTTATTCCATCCCTTCCAAATGAATCATGAAGCCAGGATTCAAAAATTCCCAAGGCTCACCTTTTCTTGACTTATACTAAATCAATCTCATCTGACTAAGAAATCTCATCTGACAGATCAGTTGCTTCAGTTTACTTTCCCAACTTTCAATGGGGATAAAAACAGAAAATCTAAAAGTTACCTGTCGACCTTGCAACCATACATATTTCAGATCATCATAAACTTTTCCAGTCTGGTCAAGACATGTAAAGAATCCTCTGGAAAAATAAAAGAGGAAGCAGCATTTAGAAACAGAAAGAGACTGAAGGTTTCCAGAAGTATTGTACTACAACTCCCAGAATTCCTAGCTAGTAATTTAAATATCTCTGAGAAAGAAAGAACTAAACAGCAATTCCCAGAAATCGCATTAACGGGGTAATTAGCAATGATTTTCCAAACGAAGGGACCTGTAGCTGGCTTCTTCAAGTAGCAAGAGAAATAAATTATTTTAGTAAATTCTGGATACTATTGAGAAGGAGAAAGAGCTGAGCCACATATATGTCACCATTTTGCTTCTCCATGTTTTGCTTAAGAAACCATCTTTAGTGATGTTCATAAAAAAAGCCCACTAATCACAAGGAAAATATAAATTAAGCTTAGCATGAGCGATGTGTGAATCCAACCACAGCCAGATGTTATATCATACATCATGAATCCAGAGTATGCTGGATATTAATGCCTATTATTCCCAAGTAATAATCGGGAATTGCTAAAAACTAAGAGGTAGAAGCCTACAGTGGTTGGACTATATAGGAACTCCTCGCCTTAAAAAGGGGTTTTTTTTTTTTTTGCATCCCTTCCATTTTAACAGTGTTTGCTTAAAAACAGCAACAGTAGCAAGCATACGGTTCCTATTCCTTTCAAATTTGCGTTTTAAATAATTTAATAGTAGGTTATATTCGCATCACTCCTGATCATCTGGACTACCATTTACTCAACTCGTCTGCGAATTCACATAATCATGCCCTGTATTATAAACCAACCGCATCGCCTTGGCTTGCACTGCACACAAAACCGAAGAGCTGCCTTTTACAGATTGAAACTCACCCATATTCCTTATCATGGGAGTGCCGAAGCCAAAAATCCACCACCGAGTCCAGTTCTTGAGAGATCCGTCCCTGCCAGCTGTGCAGCGTTTTCTGCCAGTCCATTTCTGCTGCTTGGTCTAATTTAGCTCCGACAAATCCAGAGATCTAATTGTTGTTACCGCTGGTGAAGCAAATCGAGGTATCAGCACATTTTTCTAAGTGACCCAAGTTATTTTTTTAAAATCTAGCTAAAATTTTGCAACCAATTAGTGAGTCGCTGATCATATGATTGCTTGAGTCACCTGATCCTAGTCCAAAGGAGTGTGGGGAAGAGTTGATTTGGTGTTTCTTTTGCCTAGAATCATTTTTAACCCTAAAATTGCTGCAAATTGCTCCCCAGCTTGGCAGAAAAATAACAAAAAACAAGATAACTGCTATCTTGCACTTTTAATTCCCGGGGCCGCTGATGTATATAAAACTTCCCCTTCTAAAATCTGCAGAACTATTAGTCGATTCTTTGCGTATAGCATTTCAAAGCACTTCGGTAATCCGTACAGAGCAACTGATTATCTAACATAGAGACAAATCAGAGAAACAGCGATTTATTTAAGCCAACCGCGGGCAATGAAGATTTATTCCACTGATTCGCCGCCGCGATTCCTTGTGTATAAATCAACAAAGCGTTTTCCACTCCGAATGATTGAGTAATGGTGACAGCCGGCAGTGATCCCCCCCCCCCGTCTAAAATTAAACTGGAGAAAACAACAAAGATGGTCGAGAAACAAGGGCAGATTTGTGGAGGGTATCTGCGCAGAGATCTCCCTCCCTCCCTCTCTCTCTTTGCCTTCCTGAACCTTTACGCAGCTGTGTTCCGCTGTGGGCTTGAGCTGTGCGGAAAAACAATGTATCGTATTCATCTGAATATATATATATCCTAGATTTAAAGTGAGCCTACCTCTCCCAAGTAAATATATGGGGGAATCATCCCGACTAAGCCAATAGTGTCGGGGCAGGTAGAATTCCTCCTCACATTAAAAATGCAAAAAACAGTATTTTCCTTTGTATATAGGCACACGAAAGCCAAAAAACCCCCAACCCAACACAGAAAGCACTTTTGTACCGGAAGTTAAATATAGTTTGCACATGCACCACAACGCATGATAGATGCATTTATGGGTTCAATTTTGTTATGCTTTTGTGGTATGGAGAGTCGGAACATCTCATATTCTTTCTTTTTGAAAGACATGCATATATTTCTTAGGATGGGAAATAAATTTCCCATGCCTACTCTATACAATTCAAGCCACCTCCCTTTTATTTACTCACTATTTAATAAACAATATAACATTTAAAAGGCATTTTAATTTATAAAACCTATGGGAATAAAAGTATCGCTTATAACTTATAACTTAGAGTTATATTCTTTTAGAAAAGTCCAATATGTTTCAAATGTATGCTTGGGCATTTCTGTAGTAGAAAGAAAAGGCTTCAGCTTTAGCATTCTAAATTGTTCAAAAGTTTTTACAAGCACGATTCTGTTACAATGCTTACAACAATCCTGTAGAGTAAACTATTATTACTAAGACAGAGAAGGGCCAGGTAAGCTATTAGCTATGAAGGGAATCTGTTAAAGGCATCTCATATTGAAGCTTTCCTTTGGAACAGCCTTCCCAGCAGCATACCAAGCACGCTAGCTCAGAAAAAAAGGCTGCTAAGGAAGAATTGCATACAGGTAGTCCTCAACTTATAACTATAATTAAGCCCAAAATTTCTGTTGCTAGGCAAGACAGTTGTTAAATAAATTTTGCCCCATTTTACAACTTATCTTGCAACAGTTGTTAAGTGAATCACTGTGGTTGTTAAGTTAGTAACACAGTTGTTAAGTAAATCTGGTTTTCCCATTGACTGCTTGTGAGAAGGTTGTAAAAGGGGACTATATCACCCCAGGACAACTCTCATAAATATGAGTTATTTGCTAAGCATCTGAATTTTGATCACACAACCATGGGGATGCTACAATAAATCATAAAAATGCTTGTAAGTCACTTTTTTCAGTGCCATTGTAGCTTTGAATGGTCACTAAATGAACTGTTGTAAGTTGATGACTACCTGTTCTGAATGTTCATCTTCCTATCCTTACCCCATTCCTGGAAATTAATATGCACCGGTAAACTCAATCATGGTTCATTGCTTTTTCTTGATAATCCAAATGAATGGCCCAAGGCAACTTCTTCCATTAACCCAATGGGGAGCCAAGGCAATCCAAGGTTTTGCTGCCCTTGGCTTTATGCATAGTAGGAGACAACATGGATAGCACTTCCTTCAGATCAAGCAGCTTCTTACCATCCTTTGCTGCACCCTGATTTAGGAGTGTAGTTCTTGGTTCTCCAAGGAAGAGATTTTCAAACAAGTGGCCAGGAGGCCGTCATTCCTGGCCCTGAAAATCTGCTTAATGTCTCAGTTGGCCCAATGGCACACTATTTAGAACACAGATTGGTTCTGCCAAGTGACCAAAGGAAATACAGGTGGTCCTTGACTTACAACAATTGAGCCCAAAATGTATGTTGCTAAATGATAAATGTATTGAGTTTTGCCCCATTTTATAAGGGACGTGGTGGCTCAGTGGCTAAGATGCTGAGCTTGTCAATCAGAAAGTTTGGCAGTTCGAATCCCTAGAGCTGTGTACTGGAGTGAGCTCCTGTTACTTATCCCAGCTTCTGGCAACCTAGCAGTTCAAAAGCATGTAAAAATGCAAGTAGAAAAATGGGGAGCACCTTTCACAGTGATCCGTGTGCCTTTTGCGTTTAGTCATGCCGGCCACATGACCACGGAGGAGTCTCTGAACAGTGCTGACTCTTCGGCTTTGAAATGGAGATGAGCACCGCCCCCTAGAGTCGGGAACGACTAGCACATACTGTATGTGCAAGGGGAACCTTTATCTTCACCTATGACTTTTCTTGCCATGTTTGTTAAGTGAATCAGTGCAATTGCTAAGTTAGCAACACCGTTGTTAAGCGAATCTGGCTTTCCCGTTGACTCTGCTTGCCAGATGGTCACAAAAGGTGATCACATCACCCCCGGACACAGCAACCATCATAAAGATGAACCAGTTGTCAAGCATCTAAATCACATGACCATGGGGATGCTGCAACAGCTGTAACTGTGAAAAATGACCCTGTCCCTTTTCTTTCCAGTGCCGTTGTAACTTTGAACGGTCACTGTTGTAAGTCGAGGACTACCTGTAGTCTGCACATGCTCAGGAGCTATTTAAACATTCTTCCCTCTCTCAGAGCTCCATGAGTAAGTCCTGATACTGAAGCCTGGAAGCAGGTTTTGACCAGCCTTGAATTCTGCCTCTCTAGCAGACAGGAAGATCCAAGCGGATTCCCCCTTTGGCCAATTGCTCCTTGCAGGCTATCGGCTGCTGGGAGAAACGGGGGAATGCTCTTTTGCCGCCGAAGGAGAAACCCCGGGAATTTCGTCAGGGAGCCGCTGGTCAGCACCGAGTCCCAGCAGCGGCAGGCGTGGCTGGTTGCGCGCGCTCGCAAGCACCTTCCCTTGCTCCTGTGAGGAAACTGTGAGGAACGACCTCCTTTGGCAGTACCTTCCCTCCCTCCCTCGGAGATTCAGCAACGGAAAGGGGGCTCTCGGAGTAAGAGAACCGCCACGAAGGAAGGGAGGGGGCTGAAATAAACTGGGCTTTAAAATAAGTTTTCCTCTAGGCTACCGATTTCTCGCTGCCGTCGAAAGACGGGCTACCGGATTCCAGGGGGGAAAAAACACCCCACTCCCGGACCAGGTGAGGTAGCAACGCCTAAGCCCCCAACTTCTCTCTTTTCAGGTTCTGGCGGAGACGTCCCATGTTCAGACGTTCACACCTCAAAATCCTGCTTATTGGGAATTCAGGGTAAGCCACCGACAGCACGAAGCTTTTTTTGTGGGGGAAGGCGCACGGACATCACTCCCCCACCCCCCCCCCCGCCTGGAAAGAGAAAAGTCCGGAGAGCACACAGGAACCGGACGCCCAGGCTGTATTTGCTGAGTGGGTGTGTAGCCTGAAGTAAAGGCACCTGCTGCCTCTCAGAGGGAAGCCGCAGCTCTGGAAGCTGGAGAGGGAAGGGGGAGGCTGAGTAAAGTGAAGTGAAGTGGATCTGAAGACTGAGGGAACTAGAGGTTGTCTTTTACAGGTAGTCCTCGACTTACAACCAGTAGTGGGATTCAAATAATTTAACAATGGTTCTCTGCCCTAATGATTTCTTCCAATAACCACTTCACCAAACTGCTCAGAAAGTTAACAACAGGTTCTCCCGAAGTGGTGCAAACTGGATGAATCCCTCCACTGTTTACAACAGTACCTTTAGTGACTGTTCAAAGTTACAACAGCACTGAAAAAAGTAACTATGACAGTTTTTCACACTTAACAACCATGGCGGCATCCCAATGGTCACATGAGCAAAATTCAGACACTTTTGGCAACTGACTATAACAGGGTTCAACTTTTGTGACCTCCTTCCAAGGAAAGTCAATGGGGAAGCCAGATTCATTTAACAACCTTGTTACTAACTTAATGATTGCAGTGATTCACTTAATGGTGGCATGTAAAGTCATACAACGGGGCAAAATTCACTGAACAAATGTTTTCACTTGGCAACAAAAATGTGGGGATCCATTGTGGTCATAAGTAGAGGGCTACCTGTATATGCTCATAACATTGTCTTCCTCTCATGCCAAACCCTAGCTGAGGCAGGTTAAAATAGACTTTTGTCAGATTGAGCAAAACAGGGGTGCACCTGATAATTCTGTCTGTCCATGGACACAGGACACAGCCCCCAAACTCAGAAAGAAGTGTTTTGAGTGGACAGAGGAGGAAAACGACAAGACCCACGGAAGTAGAACAAACGTAGTAGATCGGGTGGCAGATGAAGAAAAGATGGTTGCTGATGGCAGGGGTTAAAGTTGAACTCTTGGTTGATGACATCATCTACAACTAAATTTCTGTGATCCCACGTTGTATTTAACCATTCATCCCAGAGGATACAAATGCTTCATGTTATGACTAAGTTGAGGGCCAGTTTGGTCTAGTGCAGGGGTGTCAAACTTGTTGCCTGCGGGCTGGATGCGTCACATGCTGGCCACCCCCATACTTGGTTTAGCGAAGGGCAATAAAAGTCACAATATGTCACATGACGACACTGTAACGATGCAAGTTTGACCACCCTGGTCTAGTGGTTAAGGCACCAGGCTGAAAACCTGGGGACCGTTTTAGTCCTGCTTTAGGCATGAAAGCTAGCTGGGCGACTTTAGACTAGTCATTCTCTCATAGCCAAACCTACCTCAGGTTTGTTGTTGTGGGGAAAAATAGGAGTACTAAGGTGGATGATAGAAAAACTGATGGGTCCCTGGACAGGCACCATGCAGGGGGGAAAGGGAGCAAGGCAACCCAACCTGGCATTATTCTCCCTTTGAGTTCTTTCTGGAATAGAAGAGGAGCAACTAAAATGATCTCACCTGCAGTGCTCATGAGGATTCATCCTTTCCAAGTAACACATTTTATTAAAAGGCATACACTTTTGTGAGCTATAGCTCACTTCATCAGATGCATAGAATGGTTAGACTGCTGTAGGATTTAAAGTGGAATGAGGAAGGAAGTGGGAAGTTGGATTATGGAGATACAAGGTGAGACAAATTGTAAGTATCTCATCAATTAACTGCTGTATTGGGTTAAAAAAACCTTTGCATTTGTTGAAACTTTGGGAAATAGCCCAAAATCTTTTGATGTGAAGTTAGCAATCTCTTGCTCAATTGTGCTGTTCAAAATTTCTTTTTCTTAGAATGCTTGTAGTGAGATTTCTAATGAGTGTTCTGGGAGGCTGAAATAATCATCTGGTACTTCGTTCATCAACAGAATTAATGAATACAGCATGACATCAGGACTCAAAGTTGTATTCATTAATTCTTTTGCACAGTTTGCCCTATGTGTTATTGGAGATGTGGAATTGTACCAATTGACTCTGTCTAAATGAAGGGAGGAATCCCATGAGTTGAAAATATTATATACTTGGCAATTCTTATCAGCCCCATATGACATGGTAACCCACCAGAAATGATGAGAATATAGTTAAGAGCATATAGAGGGTATCGTATTGGTGAAAGCAGAGAGGTTTCAGTTTTTCATAACAAATATGACAGTGAAAGGGAAGAATTTTCAGGAATACTAGTCTACAACTCTGCAGCAATGCCAAATGTTTTAAAAGATTCCATGAATCTCCTCTCATCTGTTACAAAATTAGGCAAAAATTTGTTGTCTTGCAGTTCTACAGACCTATGAATTTTGCTGTATAACTTTTATCCCCTTGTTCCTTTTTATCTTCTCCCATTTAGGATTTGAAAGGCTACTTCCTTCTCTTATATCACTTATCAAACATCTTTCAAAGAAAATTTTGGTTTACTCCTTAGGAATTATATTGGCATTCTTCCTTGAATCTTTGAGCTCAGCTTATGTAGGTACACGCTGCTCTTTGTACAAATCAGGGTGTGCTGTGTTTAAGCTCCCTAATGTTTGGAGGATTTTATTTGGAGGATTGAATTAAATTACATACTTGTTTCTAGCAGTAGCAGAAAGTTGTTTTGAAGAATGCCAAGAATCTAAAGACCAGCTCAAATAGCTATAGTGATGCTTTGGAGAGTTATGGTATCCCAGTGAAGAGATGAGAATATGCAAAATTCATCATTACAATAAAAACCCTCAAATTTGGTGTATGTGTGGTGGGACTATAATCTGAATTATCAAAAGTCCATGCTGGAAATCCTACCACTGTTTGAGAAAGCTAAAGTGGAACACGCTTATACATAATTATGTCCCTCTACTATTGGACTAGACTAGAGCATAATAGTATACTGAAAGTGCAAGACTGTAACTACTTATCTGTGACTAAGAGACTGATTTTAATTAAACTTACTTCAAAGAAGAATTAAATTTAAAATTTTACTAATCATACAGGCAAATAACTCTCTTGGATGCTAAATTTCCTTGAAATCCTAATCTTCCTTATAAGTGGTTAAAGTGGCATTTTAAAATGAGTTGATTTCTGAAAAAAACTATCTCCAAGAGCATTTCTTGCACTAATTTGACTGGACCATATCCCTTTTTTAGCAGAAAGTTTGCAATATTGCTAAAAGAGGTATTGGTATGTATTTGGTACTGTTCATCATGAAGGTATCACAATGTAACAAGAAAACATAGATGTATTATAAAATCTTTTTGTTTTGGTGGGACAGGAAGAAACATAGTTAAAATTATGTTTAATGCTTCATTCTCAGAGAAAGCAGTAGTAATTTCTTTTAATAATGATATTTCCTTTTCAAGCGTACGTTTTAAATTATTCATAATTTCACAAAACCTGCTTTTCAACTAAGCTTTCTGAATAGAATTGGTTTTTTTCTTCTGCATCTGATTTTCCTATTGTAATTTGGCTGTTGCAATGTAACACACCGTACATCTTTCTTAATAAACTAAAAAAAAATCTTTTTTCAGATAAGTGCCGTATTCTATCTAAAATAGCGGCCCCTAATCTTTTGAGCAGCGCCGACCAATTCTGTAGAGAACAATTGGCTTAATGTTGCTCATTGGTTAACTGGGGGTGTCAGTAAGTTCAGTAGGATATTCAGCCTTTCTCCCCACTGGGCCTAGCTCAATGGGCCACAATTGCTGTGATTGTAGCGCTCTTGAATCTCCATGCAACACAGCTTGCGAGTGTGGGAAATAATGTTCTTCCTTGATACTAACCAGTCATCTGTTGATTAATGGGAGGATGGGTAACTGGTCTGCTTTCAAAATCTGATGCCAGTGTTGCCTTCTCCACAGGGTGGGCAAGTCTGCCCTGATGAACCAGTATGTTAACAACCGCTTCAGTAGCCGCTTCAGAGCCACCATTGGAGCAGACTTTCTCAGCAAAGAAGTACGCATTGATGGCCGCACTCTGATAGTGCAGGTAGGCCTGATACAAGGCAGACTACTGACTAACCTTTGACACGCCTTGATCAATGTTAATGTTCTCTTCCCATCACTGAATAAGCCAACTTTGGTGTTACTAAGGCTATCTTTTGAATGAAACACTATATAGTCAAAAGAGAATCTTGTATATAACCCCTCACACACACACAAAATGGTATCAGCAAGCCAGACTAAATATTAAAAAATAAGAGTAAGAAGAAATGCAAGTAAAAAACTCACGTAGTTTTGGGGGAAGGGGAATGAACCCACGACAATCCAGTAATTAACCAGGTATTCAGTGTGCTCACCATAGTCACTGTTGAACTGTGGATGGCAGAATATTTAAAAGTTAAAGCTCAACTTTTTTGTTGATTTGTGAACTCGGAAGCTCCACATTAAATATTTTTGTGGAAAGATTCCACTTGTCTCAACTTGTAGGACAAAAAGAAAATGTGCTGTATACGTATGACTCTGACCTTCATCAGAACAGGCATGTACAGGTGAAACTCGAAAAATTAGAATATCGTGCAAAAGTTCATTTATTTCAGTAATGCAACTTAAAAGGTGAAACTAATGTATGAGCTAAGACTCATTACATGCAAAGCAAGATAGCTCAAGCCGTGATTTGTCATAATTGTGATGATTATGGCGTACAGCTCATTGAAAACCCCAAATCCACCATCTCAGAAAATTAGAATATTACATGCAATCAATAAAACTAGGATTGTACATAGAACAATATCGGACCTCTGAAAAGGATAAGCATGCATTATGTGCTCAGTACTTGGTTTGGGCCCCTTATGCAGCAATTACTGCCTCAATGTGGCGTGGCATGGAAGCTATCAGCCTGTGGCACTGCTGAAGTGTTATGGAAGACCAGGATGCTTCAATAGCGGCCTTCATCTCTTCTGCATTGTTCAGTCTCATGTCTCTCATCTTTCTCTTGGCAATGCCCCATAGATTCTCTATGGGGTTCAGGTCAGGCGAGTTTGGTGGCCAATCAGGCGCTGTAATCCCACGGTCATTGAACCAGGTTTTGGTGCTTTTGGCAGTGTGGGCAGCTGGAAAATGAAGTCAGCATCCCCATAAAGCTCATCTTTGGAAGGAAGCATGAAGTGCTCCAAAATCTCCTGGTAGACGGCTGCATTGACCCTGGTCTTAATGAAGCACAGTGGTCCAAAGTCCTGTTGCTCAGTGGTCCAAAGTCCTCTTTTCTGATGAGAGCAACTTTTGCATCTCATTTGGAAACCAAGGACGCAGAGTATGGAGGAAGAATGGAGAGGCCAATCAAGCACAGTAATCCCAGGGTCATTGAAGCAGGTTTTAGTGCTTTTGGCAAAAGTTGCTCTTATCAAAAAAGGACTTTGGGCCACTGTGCTTCCATGGCTGATAGCTTCCATGCCACGCCACATTGAGGCAGTAATTGCTGCAAAAGAGGCCCAAACCAAGTACTGAGCACATAATGCATGCTTATACTTTTCAGAGGTCCGATATTGTTCTATGTACAATCCTTGTTTTATTGATTGCATGTAATATTCTAATTTTCTGAGATGGTGGATTTGGGGTTTTCATGAGCTGTACGCCATAATCATCACAATTATGACAAATCACGGCTTGAGCTATCTTGCTTTGCATGTAATGAGTCTTATCTCATATATTACTTTCACCTTTTAAGTTGCATTACTGAAATAAATGAACTTTTGCACGATATTCTAATTTTTCGAGTTTCACCTGTATATTATCAGAACAGACATCCATATTTTATCAGATACCTCTAATATACAAAAGGGTCCTCCCTATAGCATTGTTTTGCCATTAGAAATATTCTTCAACTGCTAGATGTACTGTAGATATAGAAATGATAGTAAACCTACTTGCTTCCTGCTTCCTTCATTTTCTTATTTCTATAGCTATACACTATGGCAATCTCAAATAAGCGACAATCCAATTCTTGGAAACTTCAGCTTTAGTATCTAAACTAGCTTAGCTGGCTATGCTGACTGTGGCACATGGAAGTTATGGTATACCACCTTGGAAGATGGGTCTACTTAAAAGTGCTTATAGTTTACACCAAGGGCTTTACAGCTGTCAAAACAAAGGAAGCAGTTCAAGCAAAGCTTTCATTACATGTGTTGTAACCATTATCTGAGCTAACATTAGCAATTGCCACATGCCAAATTTTATCACTAAATATCAAAACTTGGAACCACAAGCTAACATTTCACTCATTTTTAAAAATATAAAGAAAGCTAGAGCACTCGAAAAGAGTGTAACATTCCTAAACTAAATATATCACCAGCTAATTGTTTTGAGGTGCAGCTTAGGGGTGTCAAACTCATGTTGTCACATGGTGTATCCCCCTTCACTAAACGGGTGTAGTCATGATCAGAGCAATGCATCCAGCATCCTGGGGGCCACGAGTTTGATAGCCCTGGTCTAGCTTGAGCAGTCTAAGTGTATGGGGCCTTTCAAAAAAACTTTTCATTCTGCACTAAAATATTTATGGCAAAGAAAATTTAGCTCATCCTGTAATGATGCACTTTCTCATCTTGCCCAACCAAATTCCTCAATATTTGAGCAATCAGATCTCTCTCTCTCTCTCTTTATCCCTACCTCAAGATCTGGGATACAGCTGGTACAGAGAGGTTCCATGCTCTGGGGACGGCCCTTTATCGGGGATCCGACTGCTGCCTGCTCGTCTTTGATGTCACATCTGTCTATTCTTTTCAAGCCCTTGAGAAGTGGCACAAGCAGCTCTTGCTGCAGATTGAGCCAGAGGAAGAACCCACTTTTCCCATTGCCATCATTGGAAACAAGACTGACCTGGAGAACCGTGAGGTACATACCGAACACACCGAGAGGATAGGTTGAAGCAGTGGTGGGTTGCAGGCGGTACGCCCCAGTACGGGCGTACCGGATCCTGCCCGGAGCACCGGGTACTGTTCCGGTATGGTGCTCCAGAGGGCCCACCTGCGCTCCTTACCTGTTTTATGCATTTGGCGCTTCTGCGCATGGTGTGTACGGCGCCTGCATGACGCTCCACAGAGCAGCTGGAGGGTCAGAGGCTTGTGGAAGCGTCATTTGATGCTAGAACGCATGCGCGCATTACACGCGTGTGGGTAACTCCGGGGCCGTTCCAACCGTACTGGTTGGAACAGAATCTGAAACCCATCACTTGGTTGCAGCTATTGTGCAAGAGCTCATGTAGCACCCAATTTAAGAATGAAGGAGTATTTTAAAGATTAGGAGCAGAGTCTTGAAGAATCTGGATAGATTTTGATGGCATAGGATGTAGAAACAGAACCTATGGGAGAGGTTTGTAGGTTCTATTTTTAGTTTAGGGTTGCAGGCAGGACTGGGAAAAGGGCAAAGTATGAAGGTATCCTGTCTTTAAGCAGGTTTCTTCAGAGGAAGCTGAAATGTGGAGCAGGCTTCATGATGCTACCTACTTTGAAGCCAGTGCCAAGACAGCTGCCAACGTGCAGGAGGTGTTCGAGTGGGCCATACGGGCTGTACTGAAGAACGTAAGGAATGCATTCCCTCCATTTCCAATTTTAAAAGCTTTAAAGCATGGCTATTCCTTTTTATAACTCCTGGATAACCCAACAGTGTGCCATCAAAATATGCTAGCACAATTAATGTGAAACAGCTAAATGCAGTAAAATGCTTCTTTGGGCTGAAAAAAAATACTATTAAATAATATGTTGCTTCCAGCCACAACAGGTATTACCTATGCTCTTAAGATTACATTCTTTATGACAAGAAACAATTCCTACATCAAGGCAGTGCTCCATATCAGATCTCTTTTCTCACTTGTGCTCATCACCTTCTGTTTCATTTCAGCGCAGGGTACCTGAAGAGCCACAGCTCAACTCTGTTCACTTAGAGACCAGGCCGCCAGAAGGAACACACCGGGAAAGGTGTGGCTGCTGATGAGCCCAAATGCAGATGGGAAGATTTATTTTTCACTGCAGATCTTTGAAATGATGCAACGAACAAGAAGAGGAAGTACCCCATAGTGCAGCAACAACTCTGCCAACCCTGCAGCCTGCCATTTTGGTAGCCGGATTCCATGAGTTGTGGCCTTCTGGAAGAGAGCGTCTTATAATTGAAGGACCTAGATTGGATGTTGGATAGTCTTCATCCAAACATATGGAAATAAAGTTCAACCTGATGCTTCCCGGTGACAGAAAACGGGTATTATCTAGTCCTTTCATAAAGAGAAAAGGCTATAGATAACCTGACCACAAACACTTTGAAGGGAGAAGTGAGGGAAAGAGCTCTTTTTCCAAACAGCAAGTCTTGTTTCCAAAAAAAGTCTTTAATTGTTCAAAATAGCACAAAAACGACAGATACGCAGCACTAGTGGGGGAGGAAGGGGAGGTCAGGGTGGATAGCCAGGGTAAACTCCTATGAGGGCTGTTCCTGTCTCAGTGGAAAATAAATCGGGTCAAATATAGGAAGGATAGAAGGAATCTTAAGGACTGAACAGGAAAATGGGACACAGCGAAATATACTATAATACAAAAGACCAGGGCACAGAGCAAGGGAGAGGTTTGCTCATGGGGGTATTTTCTGAGGGCTAGTTTGTCTACCAATCTCAACACAGCAAACAGTGCGCGTGGGGGGAGGCATTTCTTCTGTATTCCATAGAGCTCCCCCAACTCCACAGAGTATATGCCCTGTTGCTTTCTCCATCCTCCCCTATGTGGAATGTCCCAAGACAACCAGCAGGGGAAATAGGGGGGGGGGCATGTATTTCTCTATAGAGAGAAACCTAAACTCCTACCCCATACAGTGTTGGAGAGTTGTATGTCAACCATCAAGAATATCGCCCTCCAGCCTTGCTCTGACCCCAAAAGCCTCTGGTGGATCAGCTACATTCTCCCTCTCAAATCATTTTTTTTTCCTAAAAAAAGTTTTATACAAAACAATGGAGAGGAATGGCAAGACATCTGCCCATAGCATGTCACCTTGTGGCCTGGAGGCAGGAAGAGCAAAGAGAGAAAACAAACCCGGCTTGTGCTGCTAAGGAGGGGCTGTTCCATGTACAGGGGGGAAAAAAGGGTGGATTCAAGCCAGAAACACCCTGCGCTGAGCATTAGAACAGCTGCCGTAGCACGAGCCCCTTCCCTCCAATGTTCAAAGTAGCTGCATCTGTGGCCAACCATGTCACATCTTCTCAATCCCCACTAGCAGGGATTTCCCTCCCATTACCAAACGCAGACACTAAAAACTAAACTGAGGAAGAGGGTCTGTACAGAGGCAAGAACTGGAGGCAGGGAGATCAAGTCTCCTACCCCCAACACACAGCATTTAGGGGAATACAAAAGAACTTCATTCCTGTAACTGCAACTTGTAAAAAAACCCAACAGCCCCTCCTCCCCCCCATAACAAGTTTTCCCTCAAGCCCACCCCAAACATCAATGTCCATGTTATTGGGGCAGTAAGCAGAGGGTGAGGGAGGAATTCCATTCCTTCTTCCCCCTTCCTAGGTGGGGTATGGCACAGTGATGGCCCTGCTTGGGGCTCCCTCACATGAGCCTCAGCGTCTCTTCTCCCTACCCCCCCACCCCACCCCAACAGTTCAGCCCATGGTGTATGAAATGTGCTTTCGGCAGTTCCATCTTCCTCCATACACGGGGTGACTGGCTGGCTGGGGGAGTTCAGG
The DNA here is from genome assembly GCF_964273705.1 of Natrix helvetica. Taxonomy (NCBI): domain Eukaryota; kingdom Metazoa; phylum Chordata; class Lepidosauria; order Squamata; family Natricidae; genus Natrix; species Natrix helvetica. Next base: position 197,436,912 of record NC_138548.1, read on the forward strand.
CAGAGGCGTGAAGCAGGCAGGAAGAGGGGACGGCTGGTGACTCCCTTCACTGCCCATCTGCTTTGGGCTTCTTTGGAGCACTTTTCCTGGAAGATGAAAAAGAACAGTTTAAGGTCCAGTTTCCTGCTCGGCCATGAATGTGATGCTCTTCTTGCCCAGAATACTGGCAACATTCAAATGTTCATTCCTTGGAATTGTCCACTCCCATCAGTACTAGCAAGCAAGCAACTTCTTCATCTTCATCCCACCTTTTTTATTTCAACTCAAAGTGGCTAATATACTTAATTCTTCCTCCTCCTATTTTATTCACAATAACCACCTTGTGAGATAGTCGGGGCTGAGTGACTAACTAGCCCAAAGTCATCCAGCCAGCTTTCATGTATAAAGGTGGCCCAGAACTCAAGTCTTCTGGTTTCTAAGCTTTTACACCTTAAATACTACACCAAACTGCTTCTCGGCTTCAAATAGCTGAGCTCCACAGTTGAAACTAGCAATATTCCTGTAGAGAATTTGCTGCAGCATCCTTGACTTGCTAGGCTGCTTATAGGAGAAATTCTATTCTGGCTGGAGGCGCCTCTTCCACTCTGCACAAACAACTAGTAACTTAGCACTTTATTCAATCTAGGGCTGACCCAAGATATTCTGATGAACACAAAAGAAAATTTATGAGACATTTTTTCTCCCAAAATGACTGGGCATATATGTAGATTTCCTTCCATAACCCACAACAACTCTACAAAGGAAACACAAAGGCTGAAATAACTGCTTGAAACATCAATCAATACTCACAAATCAGAAGATGAAAGCGGCCGCTTGTTGGTTGGTTTTGTCATAGATCCATCTTTACTGGATTCTGTAAAGACAAAAGTGCATTACACCCACTGAAGGCAAAGATAAAACATGGCCCGAATCAAATTGAATCATTATAGGAATGTGAACTTGTTTATTTATAAATCATGATATTCAATAGGGATAAAACTAGGAATAAAATGCAACTGAATGCTGACGTGTGAAAAAAATGGGTAATTTTATTCTGATATTCAATCCTTTGGTCATACTATTAGAATTTGGCTTGCTGAGCGTGTCTCTACCACTGAACTCAGTAAACTTGTCCTCCCCCAAGCAATTTATACTGCAGCTGGTGCTGAAAATACATTTTCACTCTAGATGGTGAGATCCACGTATTAGAAAATCCAAACATGATACATTCCCAAATAAGAATTGGCAGAAATATCTGACAAATTCATCCATTCTTATTGAATATTATCAATAAATTAATAATTACAACTGATGATAAAATAATATTCTAGAACTTTGAATGAGACCTTCCTATTTACTTATACCAACCCCCTTCCTACTAACAGAAATATCAACATAAAGATCCAGCCTGCATCTAAGAGGCAACATGGCAGATCTTCTTCATTGGCAAACCAAGGCTCAAGATAGGAAAGTGAATGGCGTGCAGATATTTTCAAGAGTCTTGAGACCTGGTAGCAATTCCTCATCTTGTTGACAGGTTTAATTGTCAACAAGATGAGTGGGAATGTCTTCCCACTCATATGTGGCCTGAAGCTACATTCCTCCCTCCAATGTCCCATCACAGCTGCCACTCACCTTGAAGCCACCGAACTTGTGTGGCAGGACCATAGCCCTTCTCGTTGCGGGCAGCAATGCGGAAAATAATGGCAGGCTTTGTGGTGTAGTCTATATGGGCATTGGAGAGACTAGCTGATTGGACCAGGCACGAAGGACTGGGCCCACAGTAAACCCGCATGAAGGCCAGTTGGGCAGGTGCTGCACTCTTAGGTTCACCCGCCTGAGGACTCTGGATGGCCAGGTACACCGAGTATTCTGTGATTTTTCCAGAGGTGACCGAAGGTGGTTCCCAAGTCAAGTGGGCCCCGTCCGGACTCTGTGTTAGAAACACGCAACAAGAGCTTGAAAACCACAACAGTCAAAAGGTATTGCAGCAAGAGTGGGAGACAACAAATACAACAAACATTATTCAATTAACCCCACCCAAACAGGGAGATGAATTAAGAGGACTTTAAAAACAAGAAAATCTCTCACTTTACTGATTTTAATAGCACAAGGTGCTCCAGGAAAACCAGGCAGACAGGTCTTGAATGCTGAAATTTCACTGAAAGGGCCTCGTCCGCAGGCATTAATTCCTGCCACTCGGAACTTATAAGCAGTACCAGGCTGCAGCTCCTGCTTCTTGAATTGAGAATAATCAGGAGTAGTTCCTGAATCATCCTGCAGAGGACAGAAGAGAGTGGGAATAAGACATCACAATTATCTTGATATTATGGGAATGGATAGGAAGATATGTGGCAGCAAAAAAACGGATCTTTAAGGTGAAGTTAAGGTGATTATAGTATATTCTTGCCACTCACATCTGTAGCAGGTGAATCATCAGGCGGCAGGAAGTAGTGGGTCACCACCATGTTGGTTGCCTTGACAATACCCACATCAAACCATTGATTTTCCTTCTTCACCACCACTTTTGGAGGCTGTGTGGGAGGCTCTGGTTTCTGGCGAAGAATGGAGAATTCAAGATGAACTTTGGAAAACGTGCAAACTCATCCCTCAAATTCCTACCAATATTTTTTTCTTACCATTGGAGCTGGTTCAATCCCATTAGCAACTTCTGTCAGGGCAGCTGCTGCCTGCAATTTTGCTGGGCTGGCTACTACCACAGGCTGTGGGGCCACAAAAGTATTTGAAGGAGCAAGACCTGGATGAGGGAAAGAATTTCAATAACTTCCATGAGATCCCTAATCCCTAAAGATGTTGATCCATGTTTAAAACGGGAAAGGAAATACAGGTAACGGAACCTAGTCCTGATTTAACTATAAAGCCCACCTTAGACAGAATAGGTGCCTTGAGAGGGCTGGAATATAAAACTATCCCACAATCAAATAATTGTGCTTATCCACCAGGAACATCCTCTACTGCAGGGGTGTCAAACTCATGTCACAACAATGACACATGATGTATCAGGACTTTTTCCCCCTTTACTGGGCATGGCCAGTGTGTGGCGCATCCAGCCCGTGGGCCAGAAATTTGACAGCCCTGCAATACAGCTTAGCTCAGACATTCGTCTCAAGGGACCGTCCCTTTCACTATTGGCTGAAAAGCACCAAAGAACCACCTTATCTCTGAGCTGTGGCACCTCTGCTTACAAGTGGAAACAAGCTTTTAAAGGCCACTGCCAAATAAAATGGCAGTCATCTTTGCCTCACTTACTCTCTGTGGGAGTGGGAGGTAAGAGCCCAACCGTGCTGGTCACTGCACTAGCCAACTCATTGAGGCCATTGCTCTCACTCGCAGGATCGTTGAGGCTATCAGCAGGAGCCAGGGCTTCTGTAGGCAAGTGGGCAGGCAGTTGATGCTGAGGGGGCTGCTGCTGCTGCTGTTGTTGTTGCTGCTGCTGTTGCTGCTGCTGCTGAACGGCAGCTGCCGCCGCCGCTGCTGCTGCCTGAGCCTCCTGAAGCTGCTGTTGTTGCTGTTGCACCAGGGCTGCCAAGTCTTGCTGAGTAAGCACGATGGGGATGGCGGTGGCCTGTCCTTCAGGGCCCTCTGAACTCAGGTGGCCTAGTTCAGCCTGTGTGGCTGCTGCCTCCGAGGTATCCATGGCTTCCCCAGGACCTGTTCAAGAAAGAAAAGAGCTAAACCAGGAACGACCGCTGACTTACCTGAACGGTCCTTCTATGCGTGCTGCGAGGGGAATCCAAGCATGGGTTAACTTTGTCCATTAGCCTAGAGACTGAGTTACGTAATTGTTGACCACGCCTCCTCTGACTGGGATAGTTCAGTTTTGTACGAAGGCTAAGCCGATCCAAGAGATGGAACAATTGTCACAGAATGCAAATAGTCAATGAGGTAAGTAAACCATACGAGTGAAAGTGTAGGCAAAAGTCAAATGCCCAGACCAGCCAAAGCTGAGGGCGGGTTTGGATTCCCCTCGCAGCGCACATAGAAGGACCGTTCAGGTAAGTCAATGGTCATTCTCCTGTGCGCTGCTTGGGGAATCCAAGCATGGGACATGCCAAAGGAATGAGTGTCAAGGGTGGGAGCTAGGCTGGTCAGGGGCCCTGTGTGGTGAAAGAACCCTCTGCAAGACTCGCTGCCCAAAGGAAGCCTCTGCCGAGTCATATATGCCCACTTTATTATGTCTGACAAAGGGCAACGGTGATGACCAAGTTGCCGCCCTGCAGATGTCCTCCACTGAGGCCTGAGTCGTCCAGGCCGCCGTGGTAGCAGCACTCCTGGTGGAATGGGGAGTGATGCGTCTGGGAACCGGCCGCGATTGACTCTCGTAGGCAAAGGCGACACACGCTTTCAACCAGCGTCTGATGGTATGTGAGGATACCTTCTGCCCCATGGATGATGGCTGAAAAGACAAGAACAGTGCTTCCGACCTTCTGAATGATGCAGTGCGTTTCACATAGCGATGGAGCGCCCTGTGAACGTCAAGGTGATGCCACCGTCGCTCCTGTGGATGTGAAGGCTGTGGGCAGAAGCCTGGAAGAATGAGTTCTTGCGCCCTGTGGAACCAAGAGTTAATTTTCAGAAGGAATGCCGTTCTCCAACCAGTTTGGAACGGAGAGTGTTGGGTGTTAGTCCCTTGTCCATGCCCATTTGCAATAAGTCCAATACCTGTGGTACGGATGTCTTGATTGGGTCAGCGCCGGCTGTCCGACACCAGATGCAGAAGGCCTGCCAAATGGCTTCGTAGATGTGAGTTGTGGATGGGCGTCGTGCTGCCTGGATTGTGTCAATGACTTTGTCAGAAAAGTGTTGTTGAGTCAAGATAGCCCACTCACGTGCCACACAGCTAAGTGTAACAGTTGGGGGTTTGGATGAATGATAGCCCCCTGGGAGAGGTGTAGCCGATCGTCCAGGATTCTCCAGGGGCATGAGACGGACAGATGGACGAGGTCGGCGTACGAAGGGCAACGTGACCACATCGGTGCAATCAGGAAGACATCCGCCTGTTCCGCTAGGATTTTCCGAATAACAAGCGGAATGATTGGTAGAGGTGGGAAGGTGTAAAGGAGTCCCTCCGGCCACAGGCTGCGAAACGCATCGGTGCCCTCTGCCCCCGATGTTTGGTACCTGGTATAAAACCTTGGCAGTTGTGAGGCTGCGCAAAGAGGTCCACTTTGGGTCGGCCGAACCTGTGAGACAGTTCCTGGAACAAGGCCGGATGGAGATGCCACTCCACCTGGTCCACTGTGGCCCTGCTCAGCCAATCCGCCTGTGTGTTGGCTGTGCCCGATATGTGCTCCGCTCAAATTGATAGTAGGTGGTTCTCTGCCCAATGGTGGAGTCTCTCCGCTTCCATCATCAAGGACCTGAACCGCGTGCCTCCTTGGCGGTTGACATGAGCCTTGGAGGCCACGTTGTCGGTGAGGACTAACACATGATTGGCCGTCACCAAGTCCCGAAACTCGTGGAGAGCTAGCTGAATGGCCCGGAGCTCCAGCCAGTTGATGCTGTTCTGGAGTTCTTGGGCAGTCCAGCACCTCTGTGCCACCCGGTCCAAGGTGTGAGCTCCCCAGCCGAATAGACTTGCATCTGTCGTTACTATGATGCTGTCTGGCTCCTTGAAGGGACATCCCTTGAGTAGTTTGGAGGATGTCCACCATCAGAGTGATCAAAGCACCTTGGGTGGTAATGCAACCTTGGTCTGCGAGTGACTGATGTGGGCCCTCTGGAAGGGGAGCAGGAACCATTAGAGCGGCCGCGCGTGGAATCGTGCCCAGAGAACTATGTCTATGCATGACAACATTTCCCCGAGAAGTTGGGAAAGAACTGCTAGTGGTAACGACTTCTGTCGTAGCACTTGACTCACCAGGGTCTACAGGTTTTGACGTCTCTCCTTTGATAATGATACCTTGCACAACTCGGAGTTGATGAGAGTCCCAAGGTGCAATAAGGACCTGGTCGGATGCAGGTGGCTTTTTGGAAATTTCAGGACGAAGCCGTGGCACTGTAGAGTGTCGATTGTAGCTTGTAGGTCCCGGTTTGCCTGGTCCCGGGATGATGCCAGGATCAAGATGTCATCTAAATAGCAATTGACTCTTATGGGCGTCGATCGAAGAAATGCGGCTATTACCGCCAGAAACTTTGTGAAGGTTCGCGGGGCCGAAGAAAGGCCGAATGGCAGTGCTCGGTACTGGAAGTGGCAACCGGCAAATTGGAATCTTAAGAACCTTCGATGTGCCGGATGTATCGGGACATGGAGGTATGCCTCCTTGATGTCGATGGAGGTCATCAGATCGCCTTGACAAATGCAGGTCAGGATGCTTTTTAGAGATTGCATCTTGAACCTTTGATATTTGAGGTACAAGTTGAGCTGTTTCACCCTCCCGAGCTTTTGGGAACTAGGAATAGTATCGAATAGAAGCGTAGTCGTTCTTACCCTTGTGGTACCTTTTCTATGGCGTTGACAGACAACAGATTTTGGAGCTCGGTGTTTATGAGACGCCTTTTTATCTGACACCTGGGTACGGGGCACCAGATGAAACGCCTCGGGGGGATGGTGAGAAATGCTAGAGTAAGGCCCTGCCTCACGGTCTGGATGGCCCAGGCGTCCGAGGTAGTTTCTGCCCACTTGTGGACGAAGGCTGTTAGGCGTCCCCCAATGGGTCCCACCCCATTGAGTCACCGGTATCTACGAAAGGACCGGTTGTTGGTGCCACGAAATGGCTGCCGCATCTGAGGCTGTTGCTAGTTCTACTGCCGGCCTCTATCTCTGGTCCCGGAACGATCCTGAGCCCTATCCTGTGGTTGTGTATATTTATTTTATTTTATTTTATTTTATTTCTAGACCGCCCCCTCTCCCCAAAACCTGTTGTACTGGGAGTTATACGGGGCAATAGTGTTATTAGCAACCCGAAATGGCTGCCTTCTGTTGTAGAGCTGTTGTCTCCTGTCTGTACATCTACTGGTCGACGGAAGGACTTTACGTTTGTCCCTTGTCTCAATTAAGATAGGGTCTAACGCAGCACCAAAAAGCGAACCCCCTTTGAATGGGGTGGAGGCTAGGTGCCATTTAGAGCGTAGGTCTGCCTGCCAATGGCGGAGCCAGAGGGGGGGGCGGGAAGCAACATTGGATACTACCGCTCGAGACGTGAATTTGGCCGCATTGAGGGTAGCATTAGAGGAAAACTCTAGTGCTGCCACCAGTTTGTTGACGTCTTGGTGGAGACGCATATCATCAGGAGCAAGCCTGGCCTGTAATTGCTTGAGCCAAACTAGCGAAGTCCTATTGAAGAACGAGGCTGCTGTCACAGCCCGCAATGCCCAGGCAGCCGCCTGGTGCGTTTTGCGAATGACCAGCTCAGCCTTACGGTCCTCAACCTTGAGGCCCTCCGAAATTTCGGATGGAATCACGGCTGGAGACGCCAAGGCCGCAACTGGTGGGTCCACTGTAGGGAATTGGAGAATTCCATCCAGTTCAGGAGTGGAGGTGTAGAGCTTCCTGTCCCCGTTGCTAGGGGGGAGAACAGTGGTTGGTTGTGCCCATTGTTTTTGAACAACGTCCAAAAACAGTTCTGGAAAGAGAATGGTATCTTGTTCCTGTACCTGTTCAGCAAACAAGCGTTCCGTGGGATCAAGCCCTACCGCGGTACTAGCCTGGGTGGAAGTGCCACCCATATTGGTCGTTGCTTTGGCCTTGTATAGAAGGGATTTAAATAAAGCAGGCTGGAACAAGCAGGAAAAGGCGGGCCTGTCCTGCACTAGGCCCTCGTCATCAGAATTTTCCAGGTCTGCCACCCCTTCTTCCTCACCTAACACCGATCCCTCACTGTAGACTGAGGGAAGCGGTGATGGAGGTCAGCCTGGGAATTAGGAAGTTTCCCTAGCTGAGGTTGCAAGTCTAGGCCCTTGGGCCCTGTGATGCAATTCCGCATTCACGCCCTGTGCGATGGCTGCTGAGATCATATTTTGTTGTACAGGAGGAAGGTTAAACTCAGAACCTTCCTCATGCCTCAGCCCAGCAGCTGTGGGAGTAAACGTGGCCGTAGGTTCTGAACCTGTGGGCACTGGAGCTGAGGTTGGATTAGCCTCAGAAGGATCAGAGGGAGATTGGGGCCCCAATCCCCCCTCCTCAGTTGTTAGTCCCAGGGAGTTAGGGTGGTCCGAAGACCAACCCTGTATCCCAGCCAAATGAAGGGGAGAACCGGGTGAGGGGCCTTCAGCCACTAAAGCCGAAAGTGACCTGTTGGTGGCCACGGGGGCATTTGATTTACCTTTGTCTTTGTGCTTGGCGGCCCTAACTGGAGCCGCAGATGAAGCACAAGCCCGGTGGCCAGCGGCCCTAGTGGTGGCTCTTCCCACCCAAGTACTGGTCCCAGCAGCCTCGGAGTGCAACGGGGAAGAGGTAGAAGCCCCAGCGCTGCCTCCGGAGATGGAACCTTCAGCCATAGTTAATAACAGGGAGTTGAAACGCTCAGCTCACATCTCAATATCAGAGGTGATTGCCGGAAAGGCTGAAGCAGAATGACTCTGAATAATTTGCAAGGCAACCGCGTGCGCTAGAGCAGAGAGATGGCAAACTGACCTCCTCAGCTCCCCAAATAAGTCGTTAATGCCGTAGGCTCCATTTGGGCGCGAAACGCTAAGCATGCCCCTTCTGGCTGTCCCTTGGCACCCAGAAAAACAGCTTCAAAATGGCCACCGCAGGAGAGAGAAATGGCGCAAAATTCAAATGTCTTCAAAATGGCGACCGCTCGCCTACGGGAAGCTCCACGACAGAAGCCAACAACAAAGGGGATGGCAGCGCTGCAACTGTGAGGCGACGAAATCACGTTGGGCCGAACGTGTTCTCTAAGCGGATCGTGGCCACCCAAACCGACGCGAGAGGCGAACCTACTCTCACCACGGCACCTGCGGGAATGGAGAACGGTGAACCGACTCACATCCACGGCAGCTAGCTGCTGCAATTCCTTCAATGCACTGGTTCCCCCGGCCGCAAGAGCCTCAAGGGAAGTCGCTGAAGCACCAACAGGAGCGAAATCTAGCCCTGTGCAATTACTGCCCATCGGAACGAGCAAGCAACGCAGCTTGCGCTGTCTTGAATCCACAAATATTCAGTCCAAATGCATGAAATAAATCCAGAAGTAAATAAATCCAGAAATAATAACTAAAGAAATATATAAATAAATAAATAATGAGTAATTTGTCTAATGTCCTAGAAGAAAAATGTTTACGTCTCTTTAGGGTGGACGGAGTTAAAAAACTGAACTATCCCAGTCAGAGGAGGTGTGGTCAACAATTACATAACTCAATCTCTAGGCTAATGGACAAAGTTAACCCATGCTTGGATTCCCCAAGCAGCGCACAGGAGAATGTCCAACCCACAGCCTGTATGCAGCCCTGGACAGCTAATAATGTGGCTCTATAGAAACTAAATAAACACACACACACACACTATGTAAATAAAAAATATATTAAAAAAAAGATGATTATTTATATATACAATCTATATTATATATTTTATATGTGTCCCAAGATAATTTATCCTCACTCAATGCTTCTCAGGGAAGCCAAAAGACTCTTACAGGCTAAATGTTTACTGAAGACCCAACAAAGTTAGCAAGATCTTTCACTGAGGATAGACCTGGCCGGCTCATGTGGTGAGTGGAGAAGATTCCAGAGAGGAAAACGGAGGGTTACAAGTACTCACCCATTACAGCCTGCTGGGCCGCTTGCAAGACCGCCTGGATGGCCAGGGCTTGTGCCTCTTCAGTGGCAGCAGCTTGGGCAGCAGCCTCTGCAGCAGCTGTTACGGCTAGTTCCTCAGGAGTCAACCCTGTCACCATCAGAGTGGTGGTGCCCGCCTGGCTCTCCGCCATCAGTTCCTGAGGCAATGCTAACTGCTCCACCTCTGAGGATGGTGGAGCGGCAGGAGTGGCCTGGGGCAGCACCACCATAGCCACAGACTCTTGGGTGGGGGCTGCTGGTGTGGGTGGCATCTGTTCAGTAGGAGGGGCAAGTTCTGGATGGGGAGCAGTTTCACCCAGAGGACCTTTGGTTGGCGGCATGCCAGTTGAGGCAACCTGTGCTTGCCCCTGAGGCTCAGGGGTTGCAACTGCTGTCTGCATCTCTATGGAGGGCTGCAATGGTTCAGAGGGTGCCGGAAGGGAATCTGTGCTGGTGGCATCAGGAGTCTCAACAGGCGGGACTGCCTCATCTGCAGGGACATCAGTGAGCGAGGAGAGGTTCTGCAATATGGATAGAAAGGTGTAATGTATTAATTCTGGACCAGGCAGCATTGAGTCTACCACAAACACTTCTTATACAAACACTAGGACCTAGGAGCATCTTCCCCAGATCAGGTTGAAGGCCCAGTTAAACTAGCTATCTCCACTGAGAAGCTACGAAGTATCACTCCTCCTTAAATCATTTTCCTGTTGTGGTTAATACCTCTTCTACTGCATTCTGCACTTTTTCTTTGCCATTATCCTTCCCCCCCAAGGAATGCTGTTTCATCTTTGAGGATTCTCAGAGATATATTTTTGTTAAGAGTTATTACAATAAGCCAAGTTAAACTGAATTTGGGAGATGTTTATGTGCACACATATTTATGGAAACAACAGAAGACTTAACACTGCTCATCAGGCATGTAGACAAATCCAAGATTAGAAAAATGGATTGGGGGCCCAATTGGACAAATGAAATTTGGAGCAGAAATACGAGCAGATTAATGTGATAGTTCTGCATCTGCTGAATGAGTAGCAAACTGCCAATATTTTGTTTTCCATCCCCTCAAAGCACGCAACAGAATCATCTAGAGAATCTCAATTCTTGTCTGGAATGAACCAAAGAAAACAGGACACAAGATCCAGTTCCTCCTCTGATTCTCACCGGTACAGAAGGCCCTGGTACTGGTGTGGACTGGGTGACAGTAGTGACAGCTCTGATTTGAGTGGAGGAAACTGTGGTCACCACAGCAGCACTGGGGCTGCTGGCGGCTGGACTCTCAGTCACAGGTATCTCAGGTTCCCCTTGTTGCCCATTGGTAGCAGGTGGCTGGTCTGCAGAAAGAAAACAGATTACACACTGAAGACAAAGACACAAGAGGAAGTCTTTGGTTGTGAAAATCCACTGGATTTTCAGGATTTGGAACATCAGTTGTTTCAAAAGTTCAAAACTTAAAACAAAATGCTGCATAATTTGGAATCCATTTCCAACTTTGCTGCTTCATTCCATGACGAGTGCTTCAGTATATAGAAAAAGGGACTTGAAGCTCAACTTCCTTATTGTAACTCATCCTAAAGTTACAAAATAGAATTATCTACCAACTGACTGAGAAAAATCTGATTAAGTGGATATCTTTAAAAAAACCTTAGTTCTTTAGCAAACTTAAAAGAAATGTCTGTGCATCTTATGGAGCAAATTTCGCAGCCGGGCTGCAGGGTCCTTTTACAGTGCTGAACCCCGCCAGAGTGCAGGAGTCTGTTGACAAAGGGACATGAGAGGACATCTATCTGTGGTCCTCTCAGGCTCTGCATCTTGCCCTCACTACCTGCTGCTTCATATTTGGCACTCCATATGCACAGTGAGATGGAACTCCAGATTCATTTTTTTTTTCTTCGTTTCCTCCTTGAAACCTAGGTGTGTCTTAGGGAACGAAAAATATGGTACTTCTTTGTTTTGTGAAGAATTTTGTGGCATATTCTTACTGTTTGCCCATTTCATTCTCAGGTAGCACGTTGTTCATCAGAGGACAAAATCTTTCTAGGGCCAAATCTCACACAATTAAAATTGGGGCGGGGGGGGGAATGCCTTGCACAAACTTTTAAGTGAGGAACAAACATGCTATAGAACCGTGATGGCGAACTATGGCATGTGTGCCACAGGTGGCACGCAGAGCCATATTTGCCCACACAACAGCCCTCAGCTCCAGCATGCATGTGCCCGATGGCTAGCTGATTTTCGGCCTTCCAGGGGAGCGGGGGAGGCCGTTTTCACCCTCCCCAGGCTTCAGGAAAGCCTCTGGAGCCTAGATAGGGCAAAAAACAGGCCCAACAGGCCAACCGGAAGTTCGGAAACTATATGTTTCTGCCTTCTGGAGGGCTTCCGGGGGTCCGCGGGAGGCTGTTTTTGCCCTCCTCAGACTTCAGAAAAGCCTCCAGAGCCTGGGGAGAGTGAAAACTCCTCCTCCCGCTTGCAAGGGGGGGTGTTTCATGTGCACATGCGCAGGTGGGTGAGGCGTGCGATAGTGCACACACACAAAATTTTGGCACACCTTTAGAAAAAGGTTAGCCATCACTGCTATAGAAGATTCTGGGCTATAGTTTGAATAGGCACTGAGAGAAGTAAAGAATGCTATCCAGATAAACCCATTTTTCAGCAATTGTACTTTGTATGGGATGATTGACAGCAGCGAGAACAATATTTTTTCAAAGATAGATTAGTTTTATCTATCCCTTTTAAGGAATTATGTCAAAGCAGCTATTATAGAGCTACAAAACTTCCGAATACATGCAGTGCTTGATTGTAGTGATTCTAAAACAAGGATAAAAATTCTAGATAGATGAAGAAAAATTAACCCTAATACAACTTTATAAAGCTTATATATTTTTGTGATACAATATAATATGATGCTACTATGAATTTCCACTTTCACTGCTTGCTAAGGAACCAGTGTGTCTTGAGACAAACCAAGATACGCTGCAAACGATTCTGTAAAATTATCCAATCTACATAAGGCCCATGCAAGGCACTGATAACAAATTAGGCCTCACAAACATTTCGTGAACCGTGTATCCTAAATTATTCAGTTCATTTCCAAGTGTACACTTGTTAAGGAACAGGGCTAATTCAAAGAATATTGTTCTTTACTATTAAAGAGTACCAAGGAATCCCTGAGGTTACCCAGAGAAGTCTGAAAATCCCTATATGAGATGTTTCTAATACCCTTCCTTTGTGTTCCTTTACCTTGGTTGGCACCCATGGAAGAAGTAACTGTGGTGGCCGTATGGGTGGTTCCTGTTTCATGGGTCTCACAAGGAGGGTTTGAGCATATTCTGGGTGTTGAGCTCTGAGGCAAAGACCCAGCAATCCCTGGTGATTCTCCCTCAGGAGTTTTTCTCAGTTCTGAGTTGCCACATTGTGCTGATGCTGAGCTGGAAGACTGAGAGCCATCACCTCCTATGCTGGGTGTCATTGTGGTGCTGGTGGAATTGGTTTGCTGCGTTTCACAGGGTGGAGTAACAGGGGGATGCTGGTGCTGAGCACCTTCATTTTGTTCCGCTCCCAGGTTTGATGTGGTGGTGGTGGCTGTGTTGGTGGTGCCCGTTTCATGAGTCTCACAAGGTGGGTTGGAGCACACTTGCTGTCCCACGGATATGTTGGAAGTCGCTGTGGTAGCTGTGTTGGTGGTGCCCGTTTCATGAATCTCACAAGGTGGATTGGAGCACACCTGCTGGGTACCACCCAGGTTTGATGTCGTTACGGTAGCTGTATTGGTGGTACCTATTTCAGGAGTTTCACAAGGTGGATTAGAGCAGACCTGAAGATTTGTATCCTTGGTGTCCGTGTTTTGGGTCTTGCAAAGTGCACTTGACTGAACTGGCACATCAACTTTGACAGACATGGTGGTGCTGGTAGAATTGGTTTGCTGTGTTTGGCACGGAGGGTTGGCAGATCCCACCCATTCGCCATCTGGCTGCCCTTTGCCCATGAGCGACCGAGCTGTGGTGGCAGTATTGGTGGTATGAGTATGTTGGGATTCACACTGGCCTTTTTTCGGGGCTTGTAGCCTTTCACTGCTTTGCTCCGTGGTAGTGCCAGAAGCAACACTAGGCAAGCCAGCAGCTGGCACGAGGCTTACAATTTGAACTGCACTTGGATGCTCTGTGGGAATATCTGTTTTTGTCGTCATGGTAGTGCTAGTGCTACCTGTCTGCTTTGTTTGGCATGACGTGTTAGTCAATTCCTTCTGTCCGTCATCAGGTTGCCCTTGGTCCATGTTTGAGGTGGTGGTGGTAGCAGTATTTGTAGTGCCAGTCTCGTGGGTTTCATGGGGAGGATTGGAACACACTAGCTGACCTGTACCCAGGATGGGCTTTACTGTCATAGTGGTGCCAGTGGCATTGGTCTGGAAAGTATGGCATGGTGGCTCTGAGGGCGTCCTCTCTGTTTTGGAGATGGTGGCTGTATTAGTGGTGCCAGTCTCATGAGTTTCACAAGGTGGATTGGAGCATATCTTCTGTCCAGCACTCAGAACAGTGGTTGCTGTGTTGGTGGTACCAGTCTCATGCATCTCACAAGGAGGATTGGAGCATATCCGCACCACTCGACCATTGGGCTGTAGGCCACCACCCTCCTGCCCATCACACACAAACTGTAACTGAGCTGGCCCACCCAAAGTGCCCACAACTGTGGTCGTAGCTGTGTTGGTTGTGCCAGTATCATGTGTTTCACAGGGTGGGTTGGAGCAAACCAGTGTAACAGTGCCTGGCTGTGAATCTCCTTGCCCCGGCTCAGCAATGGTGACTGTGGCTGTGGGCTGCTCTGTGGTGGGAGAAGCCAATATAGAAACAGGCAAATCATGCACTGGCTGGGCCTCTACACCGCTGGGGGTTGTAATCAGGGTGACTTGAGTAGGCTGAGAAACAGGCTAGAGGGATTGAAGCAAACAAACACAGGTTAGCAGAGACATCTCTAGTCAAGAGACATACCTAAATCACATGTAAGATTTACAAGCATTCTCTTATGCAGAACAGTATGGTTAACTGTATTTTAGGCTGTAGGCATTGCAAAATATCTTTCATATGTAAAGAAAATAGTCCTGGCACTTATAAAAGCTACAGCCATTATCATGGAGAAATATGAATTGAATAACCCTCTGCAAAATATCCACACAACGCATTTATACATGCAAGAAATATACTCTGGGGAATATTTAAAAATACATCTCCCAATTACTTTTCAGTATTGTAGTAGTATTGTAGTATTTTTCAGATTATAAGACACACCTGACTATAAAATGCACCTAAATTTAGAAGAGAGAGAGAAAAAAAGGGTTTTGGCCTCTGCGCACCTCATTTTCAGCCCTTTTTTGAGCCCTTTTCCAGCCTTTTTTATGCCCATTTTCTAGGCTTTTTGGCCCATTTGGGGGGCTTTTTTGGCAAGTTTGTGAGGCTTTTTTCGGGCCGTTTTTGAGACTTTTTTCAGCCCATATTTTTTTGGGGGAAAAAGAAGCCGAAAAAAACCTAGAAAACGGGCCCGCCCAACAAAAAGCTTCAAAATTGGGCCAAAAAGCCTCCAAAACGGGGTGAAAAAAGGCCTGAAAAAGGGCCATGCAGAGGCCAAAACATGGCCGGTGCTTCGGCAATATTCGGTCTTTAGGACACACAGACATTTTCACCCCCTTTCGGGAGACAAAAAAGTGCATCTTATAGTCCGAAAAGTACGGTAGTTTCATTCTGATGCAGTCTAATGCAGAATTCTGCAATCTGATTTTTTAAACTCTATTTTTAATTCCTCCACCTATCACTTTGCATTCCTTTTCTGCACTTTGTACAATACTGCTTACCCTGAAAGCTAATGTTATGTATGTATACATGCATTTATTGAGAACAGCACTAAGTAGGGCAAAAGAAAAAAAGTGGGCATGAGGAATATTACAGAACTGATTAGGTAGTAAAAGATATGACTAGACCATGGAAGCAAACTTATGTACTGAAGAGAATTGCAGAGCTTCACATCTGCCTTGAGAAGCAGAATTTTATATACTAGGATTGTAAAAGTCTGCAACAAGATTAAAGATGCAGATTAAAATACATACTTTGATATAAAGTCATTGGAGACACAGATCTTGATGAGATCTTGTACAGATGAGAAAGATCTTGTAAAGACGACCATGACTCATGTTAGATAAAAAAAGGTGGGCACAGCAAGTTGTCTAATCTCAGGACAAAAGCTCTCACCTGTATGAAATGCTAGCTATTCTTACCCAATAGAGAGCTGCTCATGACATGCATGCTGCCTGTTTCAAATCATTACATGCTGATACCTAACACAAAAATTAGGGGTTTTTCCCCCACAACTACAATTCTCATGACATCTATGAATTACAACAGAACTGCTACTTTGTACTGTTTTTTTTTAAAGGGCAGCCAAGCAGCTTGGCTCTCTAGAATTGCAATTCCATGGTCTTTGGCCATGTTTGCTAGAGTGATGGGATTTGAAATCCAAGGCATCTGAAGGACACCAACTGCCTATCCTTTCCAAACAGTCCACAGAATTGTCAGGATTACCATAATTATCAGGAACATCAAATCCTGGATAACAGTTAAAAGCCAATAACAAGCCACAGAGAGGGAAAATCCAATTGCTCGAGTACACGTACACAGCCTCTTCCAACTATATCAGGAGTGTCAAACTCGCGGCCGGATGCATCAAATGTTGGCCCCACCCCCACCCGGTTTAGCAAAGGGGAAAAAAGTCCTGATACATGATGACCCCATATCATTTGCAGGCATGTAAGAATCTGATTTTCATATTTTGTTTCTAATAGCTATCAGTTTCCTTCCTCTAGCAACCCTCTAATAAATCAGTGATGGCTAACCTTTTTCCCATCATGTACCAAAAGCGGGGGGGGGGGAGCGCAGGGGGAGGGGGGGTTGTGTGGCCGTGCCCACACCAATAATTCTATGCACGCAACCCACCGTGCGCATGAACACATGACCGCACCTGCGCATGCGTGCATGACCCCCGCCCTCCCCCTGCTTTGGCACGCGATGGATCTGATTTTTTTGCCCTCTCCAGGCTCCAGAGGCTTTCTAGGAGCCTGGGGAGGGCAAAAACAGCCTCCCCCTGCCCCGGAGGCCCTCAGGATGCTTCAGGTGCCTTACCTGAAGCCTCTGGAGGGCGAAAAATGGCCCTATGAGCAACCCGGAAGTCCATTCCCAAACTTCCGGGTTGCCCGTAGGGTTGTTTTTCACTCTCCGGAGGCTTTAGGCGGCTTCCCTGAAGCCTCCAGAAGGAGAAAAATGGCCCAACGCACAAACCGGAAGTAATTCCCGTTTTCGGATGGCGAAAAACAAGGGCGAAGTCAGCTGACCAGGAGCAATGCCTCGCGTGCCCCATGGCGTGTCATAAGTTCACCATCATGGTGCTAAATACTTCATCCTTTTCTCTAACTACAAACAGACCCACTCCTATTACATGAAAAGTCTCAGCTAATAACCAATAAGGTATCATTTTTTATAAAACAGAAACATCATTCTTTGAAACCATCTGTGTCAACAAGTACCACATTTCATGTTGAAAGTTTATCATAGGCTATGCAGAGCACCACTCTGTCTGTGCCTCATTGTGTTGGGACACTTTGCTTGCAATTTTCGACCAGGCCAAAACCATACCTGCATAGTGATGGTGGGAGTGGTGAGGCCTCCTGCTGCTGTCATGGTTGTCTGTGCTGCTGAGACAGTGATGGCAGCTGGGTTGATGACCTGGCTGGAAAGTGTAGCAATGGTCCCCAAGGTGGTAATAGGCGTAGCCAAGGAAGCATTAGTATTGTGTGCCCCAGCTCCAGCTAGGCTTGTTGAGACCGTGCCTGTTACAGTGCCTAAGGTTGTAACTCCTTAAACGAAACAAAGAAAAAAAAAACTATAGATGGAGAAAACTCTGTAAGAGGTATCCATGTTAATTTCAGTAACCTTAGTACATAGAAACATGAGCTCTGAAGTTCCTAGTCACGTTTCTAGCCCATATATCTATAGACTGGTAAAAATACATCGTTAGCAGGTCAGTTTTGCAGCACACAGGGGATCCTGTGCAGTGTGAATATGTCCATAGGCCCAAAAACATATCCAACAGCCAATTTAGCAGCTGATGCACTATGGAAAGCAAATGCACTCACATAAACTCTAAATCCATTAATTCTTCCTCCAGCTTAATGGCTTTACCTGTTGTTCCTTTCACTACCAAAGTGGTAACAGTAGGCTTGACTGCAGACACAGTGACAGGGGTAACGAGTCGTACTCCACCCATCGGGACAGTTCTCAAGAATGTGCCCGGTTGTCCTGGTGCTCCCTTAAGCACTACCTGTGAAAACACACATTTTTCATATTAAACTGCTGAAGTCAAAATGGGACTTCTAGCATCTCCCAACCTGTCATCTAGCTCACTTGTGTTATGCTTTGCTGTCCATGACTTGTGGTTAATTTGGGTACTGCTGTAATGATCTTGGCGGGTGTACCAGTGCCAGAGGTCATCACTTTTGTGGTGATAATGGTGATGGGAGACTTAATCCCAGGACTACTAGTAACACCTGAAAATAAAACATAGAATATGAATGCACACACAATTCTCTCTCTCCATCTCCAACAACCAGGCTCTGATCTCACTGGTTGCTGTACAACCCAATGGTCCATGGACTGAAACAGGATAACTGCTATGGTAAATCAAATTCCATTTCTTACCTGTGGCACCTGCTTGCGTAATAATAGCTGACATGGGGATGGTCTTGATAATAGTGGTGGTATTAGGCTTTGTTGTGTTGGGTGACACACTGCTGATGCCCAGGATGGTAGGCTTAGTACCTGTGCCACCTGCCTGAGAGCTGGTGATGATTGTGGTGGGCTTGCCATCTGCTGAAGTCACTAGTTTCAGAATAGTGCCAGCAGGGAGAGGCCCTTTGGTCTTAAGGGGGGGGGGGGGAGAAAAGAAAACACCAAGAATCAGCATAATGCAGGAAGTCTCAATATTCTTGCATTCCACAAGCAGAAAATATACTAGAGGAGGAAAAATGGCAGGCAAAGAGGAAGAGGCATATAGGCAATTGAGGCGAGAATGGCATACACTCTGGTAAGTATCCTAGGACTGGCGTTACATCTGGCATTGTTCCTCCACTGTATGTTCTTACCTGGATTATCTGAGTCACAGGACCAGTTGATGCTTGGCCTGTTACAGCTGATGTCTGGACTGGTTTGGTCTGCACAACAGACATCATTTTTCCCAAATTGGAAATCTGCTCCCACACAAAGAAAGAGAGAAAATCTGCTTTAAGATTCCTTCTAATATAAAGGGACATGGTCCACTTCCTCTAATTCACTTAGCAATTATTTGACCAGTAAAATATCCAGCAATCATTTATGAGTAGCCTGTTAAATGAAAGCATCTGCTCAGCATTGCATAAAAAAGCTAAGGGCTCACTGAAAATGCTCACTTGTATGAAGAACAAGTTGACAGAAGAAAAATCCCTCCATTTCTAGCATCCTCTCTTAAACCCCTATCAAAAGAATTATGCTTACCAATGCACTTCCTCCAGGCATGGAGATAGGGCTTTTCACCAATGTGATGGTCTTCGTTACCCCACCCACCACAGTTGTCATCACCTGGGCCTGCTGTGCTACGGTGACAGTGCCTGATTTGTGCACGGTGATGATGGGCCGGGTAGGTGTGTTAGTGGTGGATGAAGAGACTGAGGTGCCCACCTGGGCAGCTGCTGTCTTCAGCATGCGGGTGGCTGGGTTGCTCACCTGCTTGTTAAACAAGATCAGTATTAAAAAAAGAGCATCTTATAAGAGTCTGTGGAGGCAATATGAATTCTCACACCTTTTTATTAGATAGAACATAGTCTAACAAATGTAAATCTAGAATTCAAAGTGTTTGTACTATCCCTTTTGTCCTGTAATAATTCCAACAAAACTGATGATCCATTCATACTATGGGAATATTACTTGTAATATTCCAATTTAAGGTCTTGGTTATCACCTTTGAAGTGTTTCATGGTACAGGTCAGGTTAACTGAGGAACTGCCTTGCCTCAATGTGATCAGCCCACCCCACTTGATAAGGCAGAAGGGGCGTTGTACAATCTCTATTGGTCAGTTTCAGCTCACAATGTGTGGAAGAAGAGCCTTTTCTGCTGTGGTCCCTATTCTTGGAAATAATGGAGTGAGGCCCTGCTTAAGGTAAGGTCTGTCCCCACTGTGTTGGCGCCCTGAAAGGGCTTGAAACCTGATTCCGCCAATTTAGCCTCAGGTCTTCATGGATAAGCTCCTCATTGGAGGTAGTTGGTGTACTGATTGGGAAGAGACTGCCCTCATACCAATTTTGCCTTTCTGCGTCTTGCCTTTGTATTTTAATATCTTTAATGTTGACATTTTCTATATTTATGATTTTGCAAGATGTCCCCAGTTGCTTTTCAGAGAAAGATGGGAGGTATATAAATTCAATAAAGCAAAGAAACATGCCATGGATACTCACCATGACTGGAGAAGAAGCAACTTTAACTGTGGTGGGTAATGTGGTGGTGCCTGGGGACACTGCAACAGTCTTAACTATGGTAGTACCAGCAGGCATACTTAACATAGTGGGGGCTGAGGACGGTGGAATTTTCTGAGTGGCTGCAGCAGCAGCTGCCAGAGCTGCCATGCCACTCATCTGGGAGCTGCTACCAATCACCTAAGTTTAAGGAAAAAAGTCAGTGACTTAATACCACTAGGATTCCATGAAAATAAAAATGACAATGTATTAATGACATAGACAAAAGAGGATGAGATGTGATGAATTCCTTCTTTAAAGCACAGGTCCCCATCATTCCTGCCTTCACTTACTGTCCCTTGAGTGCTCTGTGTGGGTACCACCATGCGTACCCCAGCTGGCAAAGAAGTCACGGTCATGGGGCCTTTCCCAGCTTGTCCTGCTGACCGCACTGTTACCAGTGGTGCTCCTGTGGTAGATTGTGGGCCAGTGACCTTCAGCACAGCTGGAACAGCTGCAGAAAGAAAACAAGGTGAAATTTTAGATTACATGCACATAAGGGTTGTGTGTACCAATATGTTTCAGAAGTACTGTGGGCTTCATATAAACAGAGCATTTATTAATGCTCTTTTCCAGCCTTCCAAAGTGGCAGTTGCTTTAAGAATCACATTATGACTTGACAGAGACACAAAATGGCAAATGATGGCTAAAGCAACACTTCTAAATTAATTTTGATGCATGTGCATCAAAAATATAGATTTCTACCTATTGCAGTTCTGGGGTTTCAAAAACGCTTTCCTAGCAAAATGCAGTTAATTTGGAAACGACATTTTTTTAATTGATCCATGCCCTTGGCAGGATAAAACATCAGTAGTAAACTAAATGCTCCAAATTCTGAACAGCTATTCAAATAGTACCACTACAAGCATGAAACACTTCTGGAATTTCTGGAACATCCCACTTTAAGTTTAAAATCTTTTCCCTTTGAAACGATTTTAGATTACACAATGCATCATAAGGATAGCTCATCTTTTTCCTCTTATGGAAAAATGTTGAAAAGCACTCAGCTGTGTGGCTTTGAATTTTTGGAATGCACAAGTAGAAAAATAAAGGATTGCGAGAATATTTGTTAAAATATGAACCTGAAAGTACACTGTGTTCAGTGGAGTTCAACTCCACTCTATTTATTTTGTTCCCTGCTAAAAGGAAATCAATTCTTTTAAGATAATTCTTAAGAAAAAGAATTTTACAAGACTGACATTAAGGAAAAAAATGCCATGTAACAGATGTCCCCCCCCTTTTTTGGGGGGGAGGGGGAAACTGAAGGTGGTGCTCTTACTAAGCAGGGCTCCTGCTAAGAAGGAAACTCGGATTCAAGGGCTGTATACTATTAGCCCAGCTTTTGAAAGTAGAAAATTTTGACTGGAAAATTAAAAAAAAACCTTCTCCCTTACTTTGTGGACGAGGAGTAGCAACAGCAGCTGCTGGAGGAGGCCCTGGCATTGGGCTTGTAGGCACGGTAGGAAGCACCTGGATGGTTGTTGTGGTTGGTGGGGCAGGAGCAGCAGCAGCAGCGGCGGCAGTGGCAGCAGTGGCCGCAGCGACAGCTGTGGTCTGCGGCAGCAGGGTGATACCCATTTGTGCCAGAGGCTGCACCGCAGGGACAGGTGCGGCAGCAGCAGGGGCAGGGCTCTTGGGGGGATTGACAGGCACTGAGGGCACAGGATTAGCAGCTGGCGAGGAGGCAGCTGGGATGTCGTATTTCTGCAGTTGGAGTAAGTAAGTATCCGCAGTTGGGACAGAACCCCAGCTCACTTCCAAGGAGTTGGTGTTGGCACGAACCAGCTGAACCCGTGAAGGGGGCGGAGGTTTCTCTGTGAGTAAAAGAGAACAAGGGTAGATGATATTAGGAAAATTGGCCCACTGTTATCTGTTGCGAGAGTACAAACTTCCACATTCCAGTTAAAACAAGTTTTCCATACCATTTTAAACACAATACTTGAAAGGATTCTGATTAGATTGTTTCCCCCTGAAGGTACTGTCACACAATATTGCACCAAAACATTGCTGTTTCCTCCCCATTTTTTAAAAAAACTTCTTTTGATGGGGTGATAAAGATGAGGTTCTAACTGCCCACTACTTTAATTCCCACAAAAGGCCTTTGGCTAAGCATGTTTTAAAACTAGGAAAAAAACTCTTTCTTTTGCTTTCTAAAAAGTTTTGAGACTGAGAAATTTACAGTTATACTGTTTGAAAGACAACCCCCCACCCCACAAAACCAAGAAACGGATACTTATGGAATCTTCTACAATCATTATCAAAGTATTTAATTTAAAAGTTACTTATGGAAAACATGATATAAAACTCATACAATCTCAACAGGGTCTAGTTTAGTTTTACTGTTGGATCCTGTTTTAATTTATACACCCTGCTTACTTTTTGTGGGATGAGGACAATCGATGTAACACTGGTATTATCCAGAGTGCACTTAAGCAATGTGAGGCTATAGATCCAAACATTTTGGAGTCTGGGCTTATAGCAACACAATTCTCCTTAAAAGAATGCAGTAAACGCATCCAGAGCAATGCACTATACTCGGTTCTCATCAGAAATTCCAACATGAAAGCAACATCCACATGTTCAAAAAATCACAAGTACAGACCTTCCTGAAATGTGTACTTCAGGATGTAATTGGAGCAGCAACATGTTTCCCTGTTCTTCTATATTTTAAAACTTTCCCTACATAGAGAACCAGTCTGTTCAAATATTGGCAGTGTTTATGTTCCCATGACAGATGATGACTCTCAACATCTTAAATAATTTCTAAGAAATTAAGAGAGTCATTTTGTGTAATAATTAAGGTGCTGGCCTAGAAACCAGTTGACTGTGAATTATAATCTCATTTTAGGATTGAAAGTTGGCCAGGTGACTTTGAGGCAGTCGCTCTATCTTATCCTAACCTACCTCAAATGGTTGTTGTTGTGGGAAAAATAGGATGGGGTATTTTCACTGCCTTGAGTTACTATAAAGTAATAAAGGCAAGATAAAAAAATGTAATAAATAGAATTCGGAGAATCTAAATAAACAGCATGAGCCTATCATGAGACTTAAGAGACTATGTCATAGAAGCCTGAGTAACATATAAATGGATAGATAGTACCTCCACTGCAGTACTTCTACCTAGCCTTCTTACCAGTCTCAAGATACCAGAGATCCTTGCAGCAAACCTGGTTGTTCCAGGCTTTACGGTAGCCATCACGGCCACTCCAGATGTACAAGCGGGTATTAATGGCCACGGCACAATGCCCTGCACGTGCCCGTGGAGTATTCTCTTCCAGTGTATCCATCAGAATGGGCTCCCAAGCCATGGAGTCTGCATTGGTAGATATATGCACAAAAGATCAGGCTTCTTAGTAGAATAAGGTTAAAATAGGCATTGCCTTTATAGCCTCACATACCTAAGTTGAGACAGGCCAGAGTATTTGTGCATTTCCATTCCTTTTCATGTGTAGCCACTTTGACATCATCCATAACAAGAGGCACCCAGCCACCAAATACATACATTCTGCCAAAGAAAGAACAAAAATTAAAATTTGGGCGAGAAATTAGTCTGAAACATGTCAGGATAGGAGAGGAACTTACTTGTTCCCAATAGTTGTGGCTGAATGCAGACTTCGAGGGAGTGGAGCCACCCCTCTCAGGTTGGGCTTGTTCCATGTCAAAGAATCTAGAGGAAGAAACCATCCCAGAGGTCATTGTTTCCAAAAGGTCCAGCCTCTCAGTCTTCTAAGACACAGTACATATACAAACTGGCACTTGGATAGAACTAAAATTGTTGTGTCCTAGGACCTGATCTATCTAAAAGCCTGTTTAAAATCTGTCCCCACTCAACTTCATTGCTTTTACCGATATCAAGTGTCCAGAGATCACCAAGACGACAACCACTCATGCCCCCGTATATGACCAATTTGGATTTTTTGCTGTCTTTTTCTGTGTAGACCACAGCAGTATGGGATTCTCGTGGTGGAGGCAATACACCATAGGTGATGGGAATGTCCCAGGACCCCACACCAGATCCTGGCCGCAGCTCCAAGTTATAGAGGTCATTTAGATACCTGTAAAAAAAGAAAGTGAGAGAACATGTGAAAGCCAGGTGAGAAATTGTAGCACTCTTGTTTTTTGCAGTTTGTTTTTGATACCACTTGGAATATTTTCTTAAAAACTGGAAAAAAGGTAAAACAAAAGGGAACATGATTCATTACATTATACAAAACTTGTTTCTTTTGATCTAAACTGGCAAAAAGTCAATGCACCTGGGAATGTTATTCTTAGGATCTTCACTGTCATTGGCCAATCCTCCAAAAAGGTAACATTTGTTGCCCACCAATGAGAAGCTATGGCCAAGGCGTGGACATGGTGTGGGCCCATTCTTGGGCATCTTGGCCTTGAGTCTCTTCCATTCCCAACGACTGGCCTAGAATAATAAAGGATCAAAGTATTGTTAATCTAAGCAAGCAAGGCAAATTAAGATAAAGAACTAAGTTGGCAAGCACTCACCTGCAATTCATACAGATCATTGCTGTACTTGCCATATTCAACCATTCCACCAAATACCAGGAGACGAGTCCCATCACAAACAAAACCATATGCAGCACAACCAGGTGGAATATCTCCACGCACAGCTGGGATGAACCACTGGTTTGTAGCTGGAAAAAAAGAAAGAAATATGAAGGACAGCTTACTTTCAAATACAATAGAGCTTCATGTGACAACATTCTGGAAGCAACTCAGGGCTGGACAGTTGGGATTTCACTCTTTCTCTCCTAACTGATACTTTATCAATTAAAGATAAAGACACTTTATCAAACAAAAATCAGAACTATACACACTCAATACAGAAGCTATTTTTTTGTGTTGAAAATGAGATTGCCATCATTGCAATTATATTCTTGTTTGCTCTCTCAACTAACAATTCTGCTTTACACCGGAGGCTTCAAAAAAAATAGCAGTCTTTCAGAATAGCTATAATCTAAATTGGGAGAGCATAAAATAAAAGAAGCAGCCTGTGATAGTAAAGGATGTCAGAGAAAAGAAAACCTTCCTTCCTGCTCTGGGACAACAGTCTGGATTAATGCAGCAGATAGCAGTAAGAGGCATGGGCGCCTAAACTGTTTACAATAAGCAGGCAAGAGGAAGCAACCTATCAGGAGATGAGAGATGAGGCAGCTGCCAATCAGGAAGCTGAGACCCCACCCATTTCTGTCCAGCTCTAGTTACATAGTAAGAGGACTCCGAACCATAGGATATCTAGATGCTGTGGCTGACATTAAAAGTGGAGGAGGAAGGCATACTCGCTTCTGCTTGCCAGCCAATATACTGCTTCATTCCACATATTTATTCTTGGACTTAACTAGTTATAGTCCCTTCTGTTTA
This sequence comes from Natrix helvetica, assembly GCF_964273705.1. Classification (NCBI taxonomy): domain Eukaryota; kingdom Metazoa; phylum Chordata; class Lepidosauria; order Squamata; family Natricidae; genus Natrix; species Natrix helvetica. The sequence goes on from NC_138548.1 coordinate 197,462,582, forward strand.
GCCAGCGTTGTACTGGCATTTACTGGGATTTTGACAGGCCTCCCTAGCACTTCTACTTCAAACTTTTTTTGGCAAGTACTTGACTTGTTAGTTAGTAAAATATACTTTATATTGTTTGACTCAAGGGCTGTGTTTGCAGCAACACAGCAGTGGCATGAAAGCACTAAAGATACAAAGAGCAGAAAGCAAAAGAATCTATACCGTATGATATTGAATTCAAGAATGCATTTTCTAAGAGGGAAACTTTTACTCCTGCATGAAAAGGAAATGCCAATTTCAAACAAAAATTAAAATAATACTTTTGTTAAATCAAATTTTTCTGCTTTGACTTTCTTAAAAAATTTTGAGTTTGAATTTTTTTTTCAGAATACACAATGAGCCTAAATTTATTATGTCCTTGCTCATTTATGTCTATTTTAAAAGTTCCATAGTTTAAAAAAATGATTAGGTCTCAATGATATATGAGTTCATTAACAATGTGAAAACCTGAATTCTTCCATTTAATTCTCAAAGCTAGTATCTTCATTTGTAGCTATCCTCTGCAACTTTACACTGGCAAGGCTACTTTTACCATTTCCGTTACTGACCGAATATGTGTCTTAACTTACTGTGGCATGTTACCGAGACTGAAAGCTAGAATGAGATGGATAAACCAAGTCCTGTCTTTACCAATCAACCCTCTTTCTCTAGAAAAACTGTGCTAACTCTACTGTCAAACTGGTCTCCTGGAATGTATCCAAAGCAGTCTAGATAAACACCATCAGAGACCATCTATTTAGACCTCCCCTTCTCAATTTATAAAGCTTCAACTTTAGAAGCCTCTAACCTTTAATTAAAAATATAAAGGCTAGGGATGGCATATATATGTAGGAGCAGAACATAACTTTTCTAATTGGCACTAGAAATAAACCCAGGGTGTTTAAATTATTTTAGGAAATTTCAAACCAGAATTGAGATTATAGGAAATGAATAGTTTGGTACTCAAGATACAGTGACCCCCCCCTCAATTAGCTATAAGGTGAAATGTTCCAGCATCACAGCATTACTGTCAGCCCAGTTCAATTGCATTCTTATGCATCCAAGCCAAAGAGGAAAAAACAGGCAACAAAGAGTTAAAAGCTGTAGCATTTGGAAGTTAAATTTTAGGCGCCAAGTCTTTGGGGAAGAAAAGCTCCTTCTAGCACTGCCCCGCCATCTCATCACATGAGTGCACTTGAGAGTGCATGAGGGAAAATAGTGTATTAACACCGGGAGGAGAGAGAAAATTACAATGCCAAGCAAAATTGCACGGCTACTCACAAAGTGCCATGTTAATATGGAAGAGCAAGAACTTTGTGTCCTTAAAGCACCCTGCGCTATGTTCAAAATTGGTTCACAGGCTTCATTGATGGATAGTTCTCTAGATTTTTTCCCCCGCTATCAAGCTGGCAGAGATCTTTCTCTTTTTGCCAACTATTTATTCCTCCACCTCCCACATTGTTGTGGGACTGATGATTTCAACTCCTATGGTTTTGACAAAATAATCTTGAGGTACACTGCTCATAATCTGATGGGCATTTCGCAAAAACATTGCTTTTATGTCCTTTCTACAAAGATAAATCATTTCATACACAAGCCAAGCACAAGCATGTAAATCGGAAAAAGTCTCCAAAGTGAAGGTGCTGGACTCCATCTAATGGAAGCTGTTCCAAGGTACATGCCAGTTATCACATTGAACAGGCTGAACAAAATTCAAGAGAAACAAGACTTTACCATTGTTTCATCTTTACAGTTCTCTCCTCTATCACTTGTTTCCATACACCAATCACTTTGAGAAAATGAAAGCAGTTAAACAAATGTAATGAGTCTTATAGAAACTTGCTAACATTCAACAGTAGTTGCAGATACTTTTTTTTTCTATAAAAGAGGTATTGGAGATCATATGTTCATGGGAGAACCAAATCACTCTGGGACCAATTATAGTCAATATTTGCCCAATGGACCCAAAGTGGGGTAATGCTCTGGTCCTACGAATACCCTAAATACTGTTGCCCGTTCAGGCCCCCCCTTACCTGTATTATAGACATGCAACTCATCCACGATGCCCTCATTGCCCCCTCCGAAGACCACAATCAGCTCTTTGATTGCCACAGCTCTGTGTCCATGTCGGGGCCGAGGCACAGGGCCTGACCACCCAATCACACGTTTCCAGCGGGGCTGCAGCAGCCCTGCAGTGGCCCCACCACCTGTTGGGGAGCCCCCACTAGGGACAACAGGAGAGGCCATAGAAAGCACCTCCTAACTCTCAATAAGTATCCCTTCTAGCAACCAGTCCTTTAAAACAACAGGCTTGTAAGGGCTTCCTTATCAGTTCTGCTTCGCAAGCGGCGGCTCAAAAAAAGATCCCCCCAAGCCACATGCAGTCTACCTCTTTCGAGGTAAGACTGTTCGTGGAAGCAACACCAGATTTACTTTCTTCAGAGGACAAGAGCAACGCAAAGTCCTCCCCAGTGAGGCAAGGCGCCCACGATTCTTCTAACTACTGAGAACACCCCCCTCACCGCGGGCACCGGGTCAGTCACCTCTTTTGCTGCAAACAAACTAATTCGGAGTCGTTGTGAAAAAGAAAAGTAAAAAAATAAAATCCTCCCCTCCCCCCCCCAAAAAAAAACTCTTGGCGGGACAAGTAGCTGCCCTTTTTATTTCGTGAGGCAGTCACAGCTTAGAGGCATACCCCGTTGCTGAAAAACTCCTAAGGCTCCCTTTTTCGATAACGAGTTTCGATGACCGTATTTCTCTCCCCCCACGACCGGAATTCAGAAATCTCTATGGAGCAGACACCCACCCTTGCAATAAGCGAGGGGCTAATACAAAATTACCCCAATTGCCTCCTGCCTTCTCAAAACCAACACCAATTCCCCCTGCGAGGGAATTACCCCGCGTGGGGCAGTTACTCCTCCCCCCTCGTAACAGGGCCCCTCTGCCGCCCCCCTCCGGCCCCCGCTCAGAGCCCGGCCCTGGGAGCCGCCATCTTGTGTTGCCCGGACGGAAAATGGCGGCCGCAGAGAGGGAGAAGCCGCCTCCCCCTCGTCCCCCCACCCGGCGCGTCTTCCCCGCTGATCCTGCCTACTCCCCAGCCCGGAGTTCTAAGCCAGGGCGCTCTCCGTCCGGCTTCCAAGCGCAACGGGCAACTCGATCCAGCCCCGCTGTACGGCACCGATGGGCAAGGTACGGGCTCCAGGCGCCTTCACGCCGCCCTGGGAGCCGCCATCTTGCGCCTGTGAGGAGTCTCTCTTCCTCGGCAGCGCCTGAAGGCGGAGCCAAAACGAGGCCTCTGTACGGAACCCCTCCCACTAGGGCGCCGCCATTTTCGGTGGGCAGGGCTGCTTGGGCATCGCCATGTTGGGGGACCGCCAAGTCCCCTTCTTTCTTTTGCGATGCGTACGGAGGGGAAATTCTGGTCCAGCTTCACCGCACTTTTTATTATTACTATTATTATTCGACGCTCAAGACGGTTGTCAGCGTCTCTCCCGGCTCTAAGCTGTGTAAACTCTCCGAATGTTATGTGTGTGTTTCCATTTTGAATGCAAAACTCCGCCCCTCTTGCATTTTAAAAAAATCTGCTCCACCAATAATCGGCCTCGCCGCTAGTACCGGCCACGAGTGCTTTGGGGAGGTGCGATACGCCTCCACCTCTCAGCGAGTGTTTCACTGCATAGCAACGCTTATGGGCGCCGCCATCTTTGGGGATAAAAATTGACGCTGCGTTCGTTTCGTGGATGCACGTGAATAATATTTATTGGATGTTCGCGTGTCATCCAGCGGTTAAGACAGTACCCGTGACCTACTCACGCTCAGTAATGCACCTGCATCTATTTTCCGCAAAAGCGATCTTGATTCCTATAAATATTTCTGGTCCTGAATCTTATCCCGAATTTCAAGGAATTAAATAACACGATTTGGAATTAGGCAGGTTTATATAATATTGGGAATGATGATAAAATTCAGGTTTCATGCTTTCCTGGAAGCTGCCATTTTGGATCCTCCCCTTTGCTATTACTATCCCAATTAAAAAAAAAAAAAGCACACACACACTCAAATGTCCCATTAAGTTCCCGGATGTATTTCCCTCCCTTTCGAGCATTAAAATGGCGTCTTTCTCCAATGCCCGTATGTCGCCGCCCTGTTATGTGAGATTCAATATGGCGATTCTTGTATTCCCGGATGGTGCGGACATATACGCATTCAAGATGGCTGCCTCCTAAATACCCGGATGGGCAGAACCCTCGGCAAAAGCAGCCTCGTTAGAATCAAGAAACCTCGGTGTTACGTTCCTGGTGTATTTTCCAAATTTTATTAAATCACCGGATAATAGAAATATACAATCGCTTGCCCTACGCGAATTGCTATACAGCCCCCAAAATGGCGCCAGCTGAAATCTCTAGCGGATGGCGTGACCGAAAAAGCAACCAAGATGGCGAACGCTGTATGTATCGGGAATCAAGATGGCGCCAACGGGCTCAATTACCCGGATGTTGAAGACAGGAACTGACAATGACGCATTGGAAATAAAGAACAAGCGGGCTGTCGTGACAACCGTATTTTTCAGCACGGCCGAATCCGTTGATCGAAGGACCTGCAAGGATCGGTCTACTGGAGTTAGCGGTTCAGATGTTCAGTTACCAAAACACGGATCCGAAGGAAACTTATTTAAATATCCCTGGCCAATTTCTCTTGAATGGAGAAAGATGCTATTATTACTATTTTACTACGATTTTAGCAACTACTCTAGGAGTTTCTCTCTGGGACTCGCCGGTCTCGATGCGCAGGCGCAGAAACCTCTCTCTGATAGGCCCTTCCCTCCTGCATCTGGGAAGACCCGGATGTGTTGGGTCTGGCCTCCCGCCAGAGAAAGCGGTCTTTTTTTGCCCGTATCGGTTTGCTTCCTGACTCGCAATTGTCTTCGGCTCTGCACACGTTGGCCTAACAATAAACCCCCGTGAACCCCCAAGGATTCATTTTGCAGTCTACCTGCAGAGGGTTACGTTGCGCTGAAACCAGTTAAACTTGCCCAATAAGTATCAGCCTAGTCTTCTGCATGGTTCCTCGGAAGTAAGTTCAGTGGGGCTCTTGTCCAAGTGAAGTCAATTCAGAGTTGCAAGTTTATATAGTGCTGTAGGATTTTGGCGTGGAGCAGTAATTTCGAGATACTGCCGCCTTTGTAGAATACATCGAGGAAAAATACCTGTATTTTGAACAATCTCCTGTTTTATTTTTTACTATTGTTTCTCATCATTGAACACTTAGATTCCCAAAGGTAGGGGCTTTTCCGGTATACACACATATATAATCATCTATCTATCATCTATCTATCCCCAACTTGTTTTTCTGTTCTGTATATCGGTAATAAATTGCAGCAGACCTGTGCTTTTTTCAAGGGTAAGTTAAATTCCTGACTAGCATCCACGGGAAGGGAAGATAGTGTGAAGTCTCTAAAGTTAAAAATAAGTGATTTATGTACTGTAAGCAGATGAAGCAAGATCATTAAGTTTTGCTAAAAAAAATTGCTGAAGGTAATACGTACCAAATCAATATATATTTATGACCAGAAATAGGGACCCATATCTCATGGGTTCAAAATAATTATTTTGCTTTGAAAATTGAATTCATAATAATGTCTTTTTGTGTGTGTTTTTCTGTTTCATTTGCAATTTCTTCCCCTCCCTCCATACATGGAGTATCTTTTAGTATATATACTACTAAAGCTGTCTTGTTCGATTTTTAAAAAAATTTTCATTTCAGATTTTCAGTTTTTTAATCAATGTACCTCAATTTGGCTAATTTACAGAATGCATCCAAAATCTGGGACCCATGACGTGGGATTGAAATTTGGCAAAATTTTGGCTGCTTCAGTGGTGCTGTGTGGCCATGCTGCAGTCACATAATTTGTCCACAATGAAAGATCAACACTAATATTCAGAATATAACATTTATTTTAAAAAATAATTTTAAAAACAGAAAAAGCAAATGGGAACAAGGAGTGGGCTAAATTATAAAGATTTCAAGTTGATTCGTTTCAATCCCAACAGCATTGCAAAAGCTTTTTATATTTTTGGTTGCTTTTATTGTCACATTTTTTTTCCTGTGTGTGTGTCTCTTTTATAAAGAGATTGTGACAGAAGATTGCAAATTCTACCTTTGAAAAGATTAGGAAACCAAGTCGGATGGCCCAATAGAGCTTTGTTAAACTTGTCTTGATTAATGCAATTTCCCTTAACCTGGTTGGGCATATTTTCTTTTCCTGCTTTATGCCTGCACTAATATTTTATCATGGTTTATGCTTATGCACAGCATTATACTGTCTAAATAAAATCTTAATGCCAACACAAGAATTTTTCAGATAATTTGCCCTTCTTTTTTCTCTCCATACTGAAATATTTGTTTCCCCCCTTTTAAATATTATGCTTTTTGGGGTTTCCTCTCCAAATTTGAAAAGCACCTATCTGGAGGAATGGTTGACTGCTAAGTATGTGACATCTAGCATGAAAAGTGCAGGGACAAACTATTGCAGATGGTTGTAGGCACTCATCCATTACTGTAGGCCGAATACATTGCTGTTTTCACATCAGGTTACGCTATATGTCATTAACATCAGTTGTATTGGTTACACATTTCTTATAGGAAAAATGACACAGTATATAACTGATATTTGGTTCCAGGTGCAATTCAAAGTGTTAGTCATTACTTAAGAGACGCTTCATGGCAATCTGAGGGATTGTCTCCAGTTGTTTCTGCCCATCTGGTATGCTCAAGCAGGGAAGGTGTGTGCTCCAGGTCTCTTCAATTAAATGCTGTCATCTTGTGGGATTGTGAAAGTGTGTCTTCTCTGTCAGAGTCTCTGCCTTGGGAGAAAGGCTGGAGATACTTATAGCTTCCACTCTCTAGATTTCTCTCCTAGTCACTGGGAATTGGGTGGCATATAAATGTAATCAATCAACAGTGGTCTGGAAAAAAGTCCCTAAAGACCTGGCTGTGCTTCCAGGCCTGGAATTAAGGTGATTGTATTTTAATTATATATAGATATTTTGTAAATTCTCCAGTATTCTAGCTGCACAGAAATTTTGTTGAGATTTTTCTGTGCTATGTGATATGTTTTAATGAAAACAGAGGAACAAATATTTTTTCTTCACCTGAAATATGGGCTTGACCCCTGATATATTGCAGAAGAAAATAGTTATATTTTTTAAAAATAGACACGCATGATGCCACTGAAAAAGGGTACATATGTATAAGTAGTTTATTAGGTATGAAGTAATTGTACTTTTGCCTTGTGCTGTGCCAAATTTTATTACAGTTTTGTCACATCACTTTCATGTGTATACATTACCTGAGGATATTTGGAGATTAGTTTCCCTGAACAAGGCTTTATTTCCACAACCAGAGCATTTAAAATATATATTTATATCCTGTGAGTAACAAGATTTTAGAAACAGGCAACCGATCTGCTTTGCAAAACAAAAATCCACTGAAGATAATTTAATATACAGTTTAGCATTACTGGGACAATAATTGTGATGGGTTTTGTTTCTTAAATATAGGAGTCAGATATTGAAGTATTAAAATAAATGTTTGAGACTTATAGTCTAGAAAAAGCCATGGCTAGAAATGGAAAGATTAAGGTTACAGTCCTGTAAAGTAGGGCTCCAGCAGGTCTGAAATCGCAGATTATATTGGTAGGGGAAAGACAAGACAAAGCGCTAATTGACATTAGAAAGGTGAAATGGAGGCTTGGAAGAAAACACCAACTGGAAGTAATTCAAATGGAAGTAATGGTAATTCAAGGAGCCTGAAAAAGCTATGGCAAATCAGTTCCAGGCTGCCTTGAATGAAGCTGATTTTCCAGATCCCTTTCAGATCTAGCTATGAAACAGGAACTGCCTTATTTGCCTTGTGGGGTAACTTGCACTGGGGAAAAGACGGGGAGTGCAACACAGGTAAGGCACTTGGCATTTTGAACCAGTGCTAATAGACTGAACGAAGGTCAATAAACAGACTTGGTCCAGACAAGATGCAGATGCTGTTTGTGGATGATGCATCTGTCCAGCTGAGTGATGCCCTGCCTTTCCTGGAGGGGTCTGAATTTGCCCTAAAGAAGCAGGTTCACAATTTGGGGGTGCTCCTAGATCTAGCTCAGAGTTGAAATGAGTAATCCTTGATGCTCTTTGTTCAAGCTCATAAAGCAGCTAGCCTTAGTCCACAGATGTCAAATTCGATTGCATCACGTAGCATATCACCACGTATCGTGACTTTTTTTGCCTTTGCAGAGCTGCGGTGGGCGTGGCTTGTGCACATGACTCATCCGGCCCACGGACCACCAGTTTGACATCGCTGGCTTAGTGGGATTGGCTGATGTGAATTTAGTTGGTACCAGTTCTTTGTGATTTCCACTGACTGCCAGTCCATTTCTGATCTCAATTCAAAGTGTTGATTTTAAGGCACTAAACCTCTGCAAAGGGCAAAGACCTTTATGGGGTGGCATTCCACTCCTGGAATTTCCTCCTCTTTGTCTTGATTGGTGCCCACAGTAACATCACTTTGGTGCCAGGTGAAGACCTTTGTATCTTCCTAGCTTTTTAACTACTTTTAATGTATCTCAATTCTCATTCATTCATTTCCTATAGCCAGCCAATCAATGACTCTGGGTAGTTTACAATTCAGAAAAATACAATTAAGCCACTAAAAACATCTGAAAACAGTAAACAAACAAAGACATCTAAAATAAACATACATAGCAGCTGAGATATTTGACCAGTTAGCAATGCAGCTGGGAAATAGGGCCCTTGACACATTCAACGTCCCAGGCTCAGGTACACAGCCAGTTTTTTAGGGGCTTACAAAAATGTAACTATCAGAGCCATTCATAGGGAGGATGTTCCCTAAAGCAGGGGGCCACTGTGGAAAAAGCCCGTCTCCAGCCATTCGACATTCTTTGCCTGATAGTTTTTGAATAATAGCTGTCTAGTTTATGTAATGTTTATAGTTTATTTTACGTTTGTATTTAAATTGCAATTTAGTGTGTTTTATTATACATTTCCCAGAGAGCTCCAGCTATTGGCTGGTTCATACATAATAAATAATGAAATGTTTTAAAAATTAAAACATGTAATCATTTTTTTTGCAAAACACTTTGGAATTCTTTTACTAATTCATTTTTAAATTTAAATTGGCTCCTCAAAGCGCTCTGATTCCCCCCTCGTTTTTAATTTTCCATACAAGTGTGCAATATTCACGTAAAGACCATATATGAAATATACATTTTTGGATTGCAATTTAGAAATTGTGTAATATTCATAGCTTAATCCTGGATGTTCCTATATATTATGTAGTTGTCCTTATGGAGACATTGGTTCCTATAGATACATGCAATACTGCGGTTAACATTCTCACCGTAGTATTAAATATATTGCTTGGTCTTTCTTTTTAGGTTTCCCTAAGAATAGAATGATTTATTGTCAGTCGGTTTGCATAATGCACAAGGTTGTTATATATTTGCCTAGTTTGTAGATCATGGTGTACATGAAAGAAATTACAGTAGCATGATTTATCTATGTTTCACTATAATAATAATAATAATAATAATAATAATAATAATAATAATAATAATATATTTATTTCTTAGCCGCACCCTCTCCCGAAGGACTCGGGGCGGCGTACAACAAAACATACGAAATAAATATGTAAACAAAACAAACATAAAGCAAAAACATACACTAAGACATACACAAGGAGGAGGTCGATTGATAAAAACAATTAAAATACAAAATATAAAACCCCTAGAAATTAAATATAATTAAAATACCCGGTTAAAAACCCGTCAGGAGCGATATGGTTAGATCAAAGTTGAGCCAGGCCAGCTGCTTGGAATAGGTGGGTCTTAAGCTTAATACGGAAGGAGCGGAGGTCAGAGGTATTCCTAATATCCGGGGGGAGGTCATTCCACAGGGCTGGGCCCGCCACAGAGAAGGCTCTACTCCTAGGCGCCGCCCCACGACATTGTCTAGCGGACGGCACCTGGAGGAGCCCCTCTCTGTGCGAGCGAATTGGTCGCAGGGATGTATGGGGCAGAATACGATCCCGCAAGTAACTAGGTCCTAAGCCATGGAGCGCTTTAAAGATAGTTATCAAAACCTTGAAACGCACCCGATAGACCACCGGAAGCCAGTGCAGCTCGCGCAGGAGCGGTGTCACATGGGAGTACCTAGTACTCCCCATAATTACCCGCGCGGCTGCATTCTGGACCAACTGAAGCCTCCGGGTGCATTTCAAGGGAAGCCCCATGTAGAGAGCGTTACAGTACTCCAAGCGAGACGTCACCAGCGCATGAGTGACTGTGCGCAAGGCATCCCGGTCCAGTAGGGGGCGCAATTGGCGCATCAGGCGAACCTGGTGGAACGCCCCCCTTGCCACGGCTGTCACATGGTCATCCATGGACAGCCGGGCATCCAGGAGGACGCCCAAATTGCGCGCCCGCTCCACGGGGGCAAGATGAATGCCCCCAATGGCCAATGATGGGATTAATTGGCTGAACCGGGGGGCTGGTACCCACAGCCACTCCGTCTTGGAAGGGTTGAGCTTGAGTCGGTTGTCATCCATCCAGATCCGTACGGCTTCCACACACCGGGACAGCACTTCGATGGCCTCGTTGGGGTGGTTCGGGGTGGAAAAGTACAGCTGAGTATCATCAGCGTACAGATGGTATCCCACCCCGAAACCACGTATGATCTCACCCAGCGGCTTCATATATGTGTTGAACAGGAGTGGCGAGAGGACCGACCCCTGTGGCACCCCACAAGTAAGGGGGCGTAGGGTCGACCTCTCTTCTCCTGTCAACACACGCTGCGTCCGGTCAGAAAGGAAGGAGCCGAACCACCGCAAAACGGTGCCCCGGACCCCCAGCCCCTCGAGCCGGCGCAGCAGGATACCATGGTCGATGGTATCAAAAGCCGCCGAGAGGTCTAATAGGACCAGGATAGAGGAACAACCTCTATCTCTGGCCCTCCAGAGATCATCCACCAACGCGACCAAGGCCGTCTCCGTGCTGTGACCGGGGCGGAAGCCGGACTGGCGCGGGTCTAGATAATCATTTTCCTCCAGATGTCGTGGGAACTGGTAGGCCACCACACTCTCTACAACCTTCGCCAAAAAGGGAAGGTTGGAGACAGGACGATAATTGGCTAGCTCCAAAGGGTCCAGGGAAGGCTTCTTGAGCAAGGGTCTCACTACCGCCTCTTTCAAGGCGGCCGGGAGGGACCCCTCGCCCAACGAAGCATTCACTAGGCCCAGGAGCCAGTCTCGTGTAACCTCCCAGGATGCCAGTACAAGCCAGGAGGGACACGGGTCCAATAAACATGTGGTGGGTCGCAGTCGTCCACGCAATCTGTCCAAATCCTCGATGGCAACCAAGTCAAACTCCTCCCAGATCGAAACCTCAAGACTCGCCGTGGGCGTCTCCACTGGACCACTGACTGGAACCCAGTCTCTCCGGATTTGAGCGATTTTATCCTGCAGATATTTACCAAATTCCTCTGCCCTGCCCTGTAAAGGGGCCTCCCGCGGCCTCTGAAACAAGAGGGAGCGGGACACCTGAAACAGGGCGGCAGGGCGGTTCTCCGCGGACGCAATGAGAGTGGCACAATATTGACTATGGTATACAAACCTGGGTACTTGGGTGAGTCAGTAAATCATTGTTCAGTGAATTAGGAATAACTGTTATGCAAACACAGCCTCAGTATTATTCATTCAAATCAAGGTTGATAGTGCAAGGATGATCTCCTCTTAGGAATCCATGACTTGCTCTCTTTTTCCTGTACCTTCTGCCAATTTTACCTTGCACTCTCAAATGTTTTGAACCTTTGTTCAATCACTCTGTAACTCTTGAGTGTTTTTTTCTGTTTATGCTGGGTAGGTAGAGGAAAGCAGGTTGGTTACGAAGAGACATGTGTGTCTCTCCAAAATTACAATTGATGAAAAAGAACAGAACATCTTTACTGTGTTCACTGATCAGAATAGTATATACTTTTGTAATAGCATTTGCTGACCTCAAATGGAAATATATGAAAACTTCTGATTAAATTAGAATAAACTAAAATTAAGGAATAACATGCAAGTATTAAAGTGCTAAAAATTTTAAGTGTCATAATCACTAAATCATAATATTACTTTACCAAGATAAAGGCAAAAATAAAAATATACTGAGTTATTGCCTATTGATTTCAATCACAAAATGCCTCCTTCCTCTAAGTCAGGGGTTCCCAATCCCTGAGCCATGGACCACTACAGGGCCATGCACATGGCGGGTGAGTGCATGAAGCTTCATTTGCACATGTGCGGGATTAGGTTGAACATGCGAACCAATCCCCTCCTTCCCTACCGCCACCGGTCCATGCAGTCAAAAAGGTTAGGGACCGCTGTTCTAAGTCACTGCCAATAAGTATATGTTTCGGAATATAATTAAGTTAACACCTGGATTTGCTTTCAGATAATGCAGTAAAATGTAGAAATGGGGCATTGAGGTACGACATAAAAATAAAAAAGCTGGATGCTGTAGTTGAGCAATATTGGGATGTCCATAATTTTCAGACCAAGACCAAGAAAATTAATATTCCCGAGCCACGAAATTCCCTGGATAATTATGCCACCCCTTTTTGAATAAGCAGAGTGGTTGCAAGCATACAAATAGATACTCCCTTCAGCTTAGAGAAAAGGTATACAGTACACGGGCACAAGACGACTTCTAGTTAATACTTCTGATCAGGACAACCAGATGTTTCCTGAATAAAAAACCCCACAATCTGAAGCTAGTGTTAATTAGGAATAGAGATCTATCTATAAAGCCACTGGTGCACGAATCATTCTTTACACATAGCAACTGAATATAGGTAGTTTGTATCTGACCAGAAACATTTGTCTTTGGCTCAGATTCCAAAATGGGCTGTTTTGTCCTGAATTATGGGTTGGAAGCAGAAGAGCAAAAAAATCGAAGGACATTGGGGGAGGGGATGTAGCAGAGGGGAAAACATTAGGGAGATCAAAGGGGACCAGCTGGCTATTACCCTGGGGTTTGATGTATGGAGAGAAGTGGTGATGTATCCCAGTTTTGTCTTGCATTCCCTGCACTCTCCAGGCTCTATGCAAATTGTGTATTGAACGGATCATCCAAAATTGTGATCAGAATTTCTGAGAAGTGTGGGTTTTTTCCCTAGTTGAACCAAATAGACAATGCACTGTATTTTCTGGGGGGTGGGAGGTGTTTTATTCTGTAATTGGAAGTATTTTCCTGATGCTCCGCTAGGTGGCAGTATCTAGCTATCCTGGAGTGATATCGGGGAAAAAATAGGTTTGAATAGGTATTTGGATGAAAGAATCCGAGGGCTGCAACACCTTGCTTTGTGGGACTTGTGGGGTATCTCAAGCGGACAGCAGAGCTGCAAGTCATGTTGCAAGTCAAACTACAAGGCAGGGGTGAGCAAATTCCATGCAATTGGCAGGAAAACCTCAGGAGCCAAGCTTGATGTGTAAATAATCTCTCCTCACCCATCCCCATCTAAATAATAAAAAAAGCTATTGCTAAATTAATAAACAGCATTGAGTGCAATACACTGCCAAAAAATCTTGAACGGCATCTAAAAAAATCTGTACATTGGCAAAATTTCCATCTGTCAATTGCAAAGGACCACACTGCTTGGATCCACATACGCAGGTAGTCCTTGATTTACAGTAGTTCACTTAGTGACCATTCAAAGTTACAACAGCACTGAAAAAAGGTGATGTATGACCCTTTTTTACTTACGACCGTTGCAGCATCCCCATAGTCATATGATTTACCAGTACATTCAGATGCTTGACAACTGACTCACGTTTATGATGGTAACACTGTCTGGGGTCACGTGACCATCTCTTGCCACATTCTGACAAGCAAAGTCAATGGGGAGGCCACCTTAACAACCAAGTTACTAATTTAAGAACTGCAGTGATTCACTTAACTAATGTGGCAAGGAAAGTTGTAAAATGGGACAAAACTCAACAAATTTCTCACTTAGCAACATGAATTTTGGGCTCAATTGTGGTCATGCGTTGAGGACTACCTGTATACTACACCAATTAATTACAAGATCCAAGGTTCTTGGAAAGAACTTGATGCATATAAAAGCCAACACCAGGTAAAGATTTACGGTAGCAGCTGTGATTTCCCATTGCTGTTTATAATATTAATTGAACTTTCCCCCCACCTGATCTCTTCCCAACTCTAAATTACCTCTAAAATGTCTTTTAAATAATACCATAGATTTATTTCTAAGAGGGTGCAGTACATGTGTCTGCAAAGATGATACTTAAGAACTTGTTTGCAAGAAAGACTGGAGAACAGAAAGTTTTGTAGCCTGAGCGTTAAGAGCTCTCTAGGCTTACAATCTAGCACTTGCTGTCTCCATGGTTACAAAACAGACGATCATGGGAAGGAAACAACCCTACCCCCCCCCTAATTTCCCCCACTAAGCAGTGATGTCACCAATATCCAAACCTGCCACTACAGCTGTTTCATAACATAATTGTGTGTACTGGAGCTGCCAAGAAAACATGTTGGGCCTTTGCTTGAGTAATCTCATGCTGTGGCTGTTTGAGCAGGAGAGGGAGGATGAGGGTTTTCAGCAAATATCAGCAAGCTTTCGGGTTTCTAAGAGAAGAGTTTAACTCAACCCACTCACTTCCTGTGCAGCCTTAGTGGGGAAAGCCCACCCTGGCCAGTAAATTCATCTTGGGAAACTAATCAGTTGTGTCATCCATTTCATGCTCTCTTCTTGTTTTTCGTAAGCTGTTCTAGGACGAATGGATGGCCAGACTGGCAAAAAGAAGTGAATAAATAATGGAAAACAAAGCATTTGTAGCAGTGGCGGTCGTTTGGCAGCAGTGCAGAGAGCAAGACTCAAGACTTTGAAAAAGGCAGCTATGAAGTCAGAAGACAACAAGGCGTTCTTGCATGTGACTGGAGGCCTGCTGCTTTGCATACTAGCGGTGGCTTTGGGAATTTTTGATGGCGCTCACACAGATACTGGCTACGAGCATTATGCTGAACCAACAGTGCCTGGAATGCCAGCCTTCCTTGCTATGCCAGCAAATTGCTTAATCAATTTGGCCTACGTACTTCTGGGTTGGTATTGGTGGCCACCAGGTGACAAGAGTAGGCAGACCTACTTTCAAGAGGTCTTTGCCCTCATGGCACTTTTATATGGGCCTACACAATGGGTCCGGCTGTGGGCACAGCATCATTGGGCAGCTGTGTTAGATCAGTTGTTAACGCTACCAATTTTTGCTTGGGTTATTGTTTGGTGCCTTTTTCTTGAAAATGGGTGGGAACCATATGTTTTCCTAGCCGTAGAAGTGACTTCACTGACCAGTTATGTCCTGGCAGTGCTTCACCCACAGGGTTTTGAGTTGGCATTGAGTGGACATATAATTATTGTTTTTTGGAGAGTACTGAAAGTGCAAAGACATTTTGGCAATGCCAGTTCCATCTGGATTATAGTTTTTGGGACGATGTGTTGCTTTGGTTTTGTAAGCCTCAAAGTGTGGGATCGGGAACTGGCCCAGTGGGCATTCTTCTCTCGACTCACTGGTCATTTTTGGTCCAAGGTATGCGATGTGCTGCAGTTCCATTGTGCTTTTCTCTTCCTTACCTTAATGAGCAGACAACGGCTAAGCTCAGTGAAATAATCTGTGACTTCAATGAACAGTCTTAATCAAAAGAGAAACTTAACAATAGCACAAGAACATACTGTAATGTGGTTTGAAAGAATAACAACTCTGCTAAAATATGCCAGTTTCTTCAAAAAGCTATTGAAGATAGTTGGTGAAATCCACACAGTATCATTGTTTATTTCCTGTTGAATATAATGCTGCTTTATAAAACCACATAGGAGAGAAAAAAGTTGCTGGTTTATACAGTAGTCCTCAATTTACAATGGAGCAGATTCCCATTTTGAAAGTGCAAAATGGAATCACTTGATCCATGTGGAGAAACACGCCTGTCTCAATGTAGGAGAACTGCTCTGGAGCATGATTTGAATGAAAGGGATTCACAGTCATATGACAAAGTCATTTTCCTTTTATTCTGAGTCACTGCCTTTGGAAGGTCACTGTTCCTCAGTTTTCTTTCTTAAGGCCTGTGCAAACAGTAATTTCCTGAGCCCACTGTAAGTTGGCTACAGGAATATAGTAGTCCTCGACTTAGGACCACAATTGGACCCAAAATTTATGTTAAGCGAGACATTTGTTAAGTGAGTTTTGCCCTATTTTACATTTCTTGCCAGTTAAATGAATCACTGTAGTCAGTAAGTTAGTAACCTGGTTGTTAAAGTGAATCTGCCTTCTCCATTGACTTTGCTTCTCAGGTTGCAAAAAAATGGTCACGTGACCTGCAATGGTCATAAGTATGAACCAGTTGCTAAGCATCTGAATTTTGATCACATGATCATGGGGATGCTGGAAAGGTGGTAACTGAAAAAGGGCCATAAGTCCATTTTTCAGTGCCGTTGTAACTTGAACAGTCACTAAATGAATTGTTGTAAGTCGAGGACTACCTGTTTACTTTCAATTTTATCTAGGAGCTTAGTTTAGGGTACATAGCACTTCCTCTTCTATCTCATCCCCTCATCAGGGTTTGGGCCAAGACAGACTGGCCAAAGTATCACACTGAGCTTCCATGGCCAAGAATGAATTTAAACTTTCATGTCCTTTGTCCAAAGTGTTTCCTACCACAACTTCTCCCTTCACAGTGATGCAATGTAATTATTCAGCATTATTAATATTTAGCATAATTCAGTTTTGAATAGAAACATCTTACTGTGATGTTGAACTACATTCCTAAAACAGAATCTATAATGGCTCCATCACAACTGCAGCATAGCAACAAAAAAAAAATCAAAAAAATCATATCAATTGACAAAACTTACTCTCCTGACATTATTGTAAATGTTTTCTATTTTTTCTTTACTGTTTGTTTTTATTATAATCATTGTATTTAAATTTGGGGCTTTTTCATTTTTCTCTTTCACTGTCCTTTTTTCTTATTGTTGTGGTTTTCTTTATTGAACAATTAAATAATAATAAAACCAACCATTTTGATAACCACCTGGTTGAAAAATCAGTAATCCCCTATGTATTGTCTTTGGGAGCTTTGCTTCCATATGGTTTCACAGCTCACAAGTTTCTTGCAGTGGAAATTAGGGGACGATGGCACAAGAAAGCAGATGTTCTCACCTTTCTGAAAACTGATAGGACAAAGATTCTGCTTTCTAAGTTTCCTCTTCCACAAGAGGTATTTTGTTTATAACTATTGCAAACATCATCTACACCCTGCAAATAATCAGATAAACTATATACTAAATGATACAACTTAAAATATATATAAAATGTTTTATTATCTATTCAGTGAAAGGGAGCATGTAGTGAGGAACTTGTACAACCATGAAAATCCACATCATAACCACTCCCACCCCA
The DNA here is from genome assembly GCF_964273705.1 of Natrix helvetica. Taxonomy (NCBI): domain Eukaryota; kingdom Metazoa; phylum Chordata; class Lepidosauria; order Squamata; family Natricidae; genus Natrix; species Natrix helvetica. The sequence goes on from NC_138548.1 coordinate 197,480,114, forward strand.
CCAGTTTTGATTTCCATCCATAACTCCAATGAGGACTTCCATTTATGGCACATTGCTGGCCTGAAGCCAAATTCTACCAGAAACACGTGCCACACTGGTACCAACTAAGCAGGGAACAGGCTTGGTATCCAAAAAGGATAGCATGACCCCTGTAATTTGCAAAGTGCTGTCAGCGCTATGAGAACTTTGATCCCGTGTTTGTTGAATTCATGTCACTCAAATTCATCACTCTCTTCAGGTTCACGAGGTGGCTCAGCAATGCCGCCTGAAGGGGAGAAAGAAAAGAATCCCTGGTTTCAACTTCTCACAGAATAATTTTTTCCCAACTGCTCTTTATCCGCTAGCAGTTTCTCACTTGTCCCAAAACTGGAATACAGAAATTAGCACAATAGGACCATAGGTTGCCTTCAGTCCCTCTTTCCCAAAGCCACTCCAAGCCTAATATCCTGTAGCTGCGATTGAGAGTTAAAATCTAACACATCTGGAGAATACCCACGTGGGGAGTGAGTGACCTAATGACCAGATTACTACAGCTGCTGCAATGTGTCAAAAGAGCTTGGATTTAGTTACTTGGATGATTTTCTGCTGTATTGGATAAAGGACAGACATCCTCTGAAAATGATGACTTCCCACATTTGTTTATTTACTTAAAACATTTTTACCCAAGGGACTGTAAACAGAAATAAAACGTAACTATACAAATCCAATTTAATAGAAACTGGCTCAAAGCCCCTAAAAAGTATATTAACGGATCAAACAAACATGCCAGAATTCCATGCCAGAACTCCATCCGTATCCCAGTTCTAGTGCCTGGATAAAGAGCCAATTCTTCCAAAAGGCCAATGGGCGTGGCTATTTTTAATTCAGGGAGAAGGCTATACAACAGGAGAGGTGCTGTGACTGAGAAGGTATGTTTCCTGAGTCCCACCAGGTAATGCTTCACTGGGGAGACCTGGAGCAGACCCACTCTGCCAGATTGGTCTCATGAGTACATAGGGCTTTAAAGGTGACAACTTTTCGATGCCATTTGAAAGCCCATTGAGAGCCTATACAGGAGTGTTCCTTGGGGATAGGCATAGGCAGTATATATTTTGAACCAGCTAAACTTTCCAAGTAGGCAGCTCCACAGACTATGTCGCAATAGTCTAATCAGAAGGTGACTTAAGACATGAGTGACAGCCCAGTAAAGCTTATTAATATAGAAATGGGTGCAACTGATGCACTATGCTTCAACATTTTCTGATGGAAAACTTAGACATCAGCAAACTCCACAGGGTAAGCTGGGTAACAAAAACTTTTTGAGTGAAATCCTTGCTTATGCTAAAGAGGTAAGGAAATACAGCAATACATAATACATCACATAAACCAGGTAGTCGAGCTCAGAGTAAAATGGCAGGCCTGTTGCTTTTCCTCCTCATGGAATTCCTCACGTCTGCACTGCTTACAAGGCCTTTATTTCAGGGATCAGCAATAGCAGAAGTGAAGGAAATGTTTTAACCTGGGCATCTGTTGATGAATTTATTTTTCCCCCCAAGGTATTTTTCCCCCCTCAGTTCATTTGGGACCAGGAAAAATTAAATCTGGAAAAAAAGTAGTGAGTCATCATCAAATTTCTCTGATCACAACTATTAGGGCTGAACTGTGGGCATTAGTGAAATGGCAAGCTTGACTGTAAATAGGAAAAAGAAGCAGGCAAGAAGAATTGACTTTGTGACATACTTTGTACAAACAGGAGATCAGGTGGTAAATCACCTGTACTGTACCACTTTGGACTATATGGTCAGAATGCACATGATTAAACATACCTTCACATTCACCACCATGACTACTCCCAGGATATATACATTTTACTGCCTCTTTGTGTCCAGGAAAAAGCAAGTGACAATTTACTTCCATCCCAATGTTTTAGGTGAAGGGATTTTTTGGGGAGAACTAAAGCATTCTGAGGGACACGGTATATATTCAACATGAAAATTCAGATGTCAGAGCAGAGATTAAAATGGAGCCATTGTTTCTACAGAGGGTTTATATATTTGAAGTAAGCAGCTTATGCAGAGCAAGTCAGGAATGTCACACCTGATGCTCCTATTGTATGGCTTTCCTACACGAAAAAAAGGACTATTTGTCCAAACTTACCTGCAATGTATAAAGTCACAGTATTTTAAGGATATGAACCATCATGACATGTTCTATTCAGATTTGTTTATGCAAGCTTCAGACAAAAGTAAGCTTGCTCTGGTTAGCAAATGTTTTCTTCTATTGATCTTAAAGCCTACTTAATTTTTTTGATTCTGACATGAAAATAAAGAGAGAATCGTTTTTGATACTTCTCTACTGAGCACAGTGATTGATGAAGTGAAACTGAACAAAGACGATTGGAACTGAACTCCCCTTCTTGAAATGCCACTCCCTAATTTAACAGAACCAGTTTGGAGACTGGACAGTGCCACCTCCAGCTGCACAGCATTACAGAGGTGGAGCTGTTACCTTCTCCTGAAGGTGTAGAGGCAAGCACATCCAGGCTGTCAAGCTCCCCCACGTTATAGCGTGCCAGCCGTTCCATCAAGCGCCTCCTTGCTGGGTTGATGACAATCTGAGGAGCAGAGTTACCTGCAGAAAGAAAAGAGACCATCACTAAGTGACAGCCTACCTGGATCATCAAATGGAGGCCCTTAACAGAAGAGCTGGATTAGTGTCTATCTCTTATCCTCCAGATAAGAATCACAACTAGATGAGCTAATTCTTCTTTACTGTAAAGCTATAGTGACAGAATCTTGCAAGTATGAAAGTGCAGTCTTCTCCATACCCCCACCTCCTTTACAGCCCGAGAAACAAGACAGGGTATCTTCTGAGCCTTTTGCCCCATCCAACTATCCAAATGCAGGCTGCGCTGTCTCTTATCTGGCAGTTCCCTTGGCAGCATCTCTGTGCCCAGGGTCTCAAGGCCTTTCCCTCAGTATCATTCCGATTGGCAACATTGTCATTTAGCTGTTCTCCAGCTGTTCTTTAGCTGGATATTTTCGGTGCCAGATGAAGCAACCTTTACATTTTGAGCTTCTTAAAAGGCACCTTGGTTGCAGCACTGCTTTTAACTTGTACCTTTTAAGTACCTTCACTCCTACTTCAATGCGTTTGTATTGCTATCCTATTAAAGCTGTTAAGTCTTACTGAGCACATACATTGAAATAAAATAAAAATAGCAAAAGATATAAAATGTTAAAATAAGGGTGCCTGAAAGTTACCAGATATAGGGCTGGGTGGAGATGGCACAGAACAAGCAAGGAAGAAATGCATTTTTAAAAAGCTGCAGCCCAGCAGAACAACCAATGATTAAAACAAAATTGACCAAACAAGCTGTAAAACATCAGATGGACAGTCAAGTAATTAACACGGATGTGGAACAGCATTTAAAGCCATGTTAGGCCACAGCTCCAACTTCCTCCATATTAGTGATACACCAGAAGGCCACATCTTGCCAGGGGGTTTGAGGTGGGCATTTTCTTACCCAGCTGGAGACTCTAGAACAGTGATGGCTAACCTTTTTCGAAAGGTGTGCCAAAATTGTGTGTGTGCACGCTATTGCGTGCGCATGCGTATGCGTGCCCCACATGTGCATGCGTGCACGACCTCCCCCCATGCGTGTGTGTGTGTGTGTTCACCCTCCTCAGGCTCCAGAGGCTTTCCTGAAGGAAGTTCGGGAACGAACTTCTGGTTTGCTCACTGGGCCGTTTTTCACCCTCCCCAGACTTCAGGAAAGCCTCCGGAGCTAGAGAGGGCAAAAAATGGCCCAACTGGAAGTTCGGGAACAAAGTTCCAGTTGGCCTGTTGGGCCTGTTTTTTGCCCTCCCCAGGCTCCAGAGGCTTTCCTGAAGCCTGGGGAGGGTGAAAAATGGCCTCCCCGGCCCTTCCGGAAGGCTGAAAATTAGCTGGATGGTGCAAACATTGCACACCGGAGCTGAAGGCTGCTGTGCCAGCAAATATGGCTCCATGTGCCACCTGTGGCACTCGTGTCATAGGTTCACCATCACGGCTCTAGAAGCTGAAACTGGGAGTTTAATAAATAAGGTTTTGTGTCATATTGTATCTGATCTCAAAATACATTCCACAAATAACTGATTTAATGTTAGTGGAGGCCTACCTTCTTAATTGCATCATTCCTTCCATCTGACAGCAAAGCACAGGAGGGAAAATATTTCAGTCTATTACATTTACATGAACACGCTTGATGACCAAGTGCCCACAGTTGTTATTTTCATTTAAAAATAAACATTTGCAATTTCTGCCTATATTGCAAGCATTCATTGCACACCTGTACTTGTTGGAACAAGGAGACATTAAAAGTATTCCAAACAAATGCCTTCATTATTGAAGTCAGCTGATCCAATAAATGTGGTTGTTTCTCAACCATTTTTCTAATTAGAAAATATTTCATTATGCTTAATAAATACTTTAAATTTCCAACCTTAGTAACTTCCAGCTCTTTGGTGTTCAGCTCACTGGATTTCCCAAGCAGTGCAGCCATGCAGCCATTGCTGAAAATTCTGAGCTGAAGTCTATACATCTGGTAGTTGATAAACACGGCTTTAAATATATGGCTGTTATTTGCCGCAACATGGCCTTGATGATATACAATGTTGTTTGCTTATATTTGGCTTGTCATCTCGTGTGAACCCCACCCTTACAGCCTTTTTTGTTATCTGTTTAGCCGGCTGATCATTCTGTCTGGCAAAGCCTCTGAATGGAGTGGGAGAGAGAGATGTCTGCAGAATATCGTACCTAACTGACCAATAGACACACTTTCTCTGGTCACTCTTCTGTGGCTCAACAGTTTGGGATTGGCCTCTAGGCTTTCATCACTTTCCTCAGGTTCATTAAGAGGCCTGGATGAATAGTAGTCTTCTTGGGGTGTGTGAGGTTGCTGGGGAGGCAGTAATAAAGAGGCAGATTTCCCACAGAGGAGTAACTGTAGCCCCTCTAGCTCTTGATAGACCTGCAGGATAGGAAGAATAGTTACACACTATTGCTTCTTAGGAACACCATCTAGCAAATAAAAGAACTCACTCATTCTTCCATTTCCAAGGCAAAGCCACTGGGGCCGTATAAGCCAGCTCTTTTGAACAGGAAGCTCCATTCCCTCCCAAGCTCACTTAATGTCTGACAGGCAGCCTTACGATATGCCTGAAATACTGCAAACAATATAGTGAATATTCCAAGCCGATATTCCTTCCGTTATATTTATGGTAAATGGGGCACAAATAGCCATCAACAGACACTGCAGTGCCAGTAGGAAGCAACAGAAACTAGAGTGACTCCCATATAACTCGGCATTTATCCATTGTCGCTTCCCCATTTGCCATCATTAATTCTTTCCTTTTAAGGTTCATGCATTGGTCAGTTCCATAGAAGTGATACGGGCAGCTGCAAATGAAAACAGCACTCCATTGTGACAGTAGCAATATTCCATAGGAACGGAGTCATGCTGGACTGGAATTTGGATGTTGCTTCATTTTAACCCAACACCCTTAATCAATGGTCATGTTAGCTGAGAATGAAACGTAGCAACATCTGGAAGACCAATGGTTCTCCCTTCCTGGATCCTTCTAGTTGCTGGTCCTATGGAATGGGTATCAATAGCTGACAAAATAAACTTTACAAAAACAATGGAGGGAAGGATAAGCAGTGGGTGGTGTGTGTGTGTGTGTGTGTGTCCTTTCTCTCCATGATGAATATGCCATCCCTCTTTTATTTATACTATATGGCCATCCGAGAAACATCAGCCAATAAAAGAGACAGATGTTTCTATTCATATATAATGAAATCAAATCGGTTGGAAAATATCTGAAAAAACTACAGGTTTTTTAAATCATCTCCCACTGAGTTGTTTAGTTCTCCCACTGAGGGTAAATAGAAGCATTTTTATTATCGCTAAATGGTTTCTAGACATCGATAATTATTTCTCAGTGACTCATTCACGTCAGGGCCAACTTGGGATAATGTTTAACAGTGCTTATAATGATCTGGGTGAGTCAAATGATTTATAATCCTCTCCTTAGATCTTAAGACAAGTAAGGGTTTGCATTTGCATGCAAAAATCAGATCAAAAAAAAATTTTTTTTTGGGGGGGGGGGGAGAGGAACCATACTTTTCTGATGCCAACCAACTGATATGAACCTCCAGGTATAAGCTTTGTCTGGAATATTTCTAAAATTTCCACTTTCTAAGTACACAGAAGGGCACACCAGGCACAGATATAGGCAGGGCTATGGAGATGGTCACAGAAAGGGATTTAAAAGAGAAGGGGGTAGGAAACACTACTGTGAATGTATGTATTTATACACATACACTTTCTTTATGATGCTGCTGTGAAACAACAGCATAAAGCAAAGTCAGTATATGTGAAAAGAGAACAGATTCAGAAGGTAGCATACACAAAGCATGCATGATTGTGCCAGATATTCATGGATGTTCAAAATTCTTCCTGACTCTATGAAACAAAGGCTTAAAGTTAAAAACTTTGTTAAAGCAAAGCAAATTCCAGATTTCTTCACAGAGGAAGAAATCAAATGTTTGTTCTCTTACTTCAGCCATTGAAGGGCGGCGCTTGGCTCGCGGGTGGAGACAGCAACAAGCCAACTTTCCTAGTGTTTTGCCCAGTTGCTCTGGACAGGGGCCAGACCGGAGGTCTACGTGCTTTTGGTAGAGATGACTGCCAAGCTGAGCTGCTTTGGTATGACTGGAAGAAGTTGTGTCCGTTGACCGTTGGGCTTCTTGCTCCTCTTCATCACTTACCAGATCCTTCTGAAAGCGCAAACATAGACAAGCAATCGTAAAAAGTCAAGCTTCATGTTACATAATTAATTAGCATAAGATAAGATAAGAATTGCTCACTAAGTACTTGCTGTGTCCACGAGAATCTACTTCCATGGGTCGTCTCCCAGTCAAGAGTTCTAGAAGAACCTGTCAGGGATGAAGAAAGATTATTTTGAACTATGAGAGAAACAGATAAAATACTACTAAAATGGGTGTTTTGTTCTTTCCTCATATTTCAGTACAGGCAGCCAGGTGACCAGAACACAAAATTTCATTATAGGAATAGGTCACCCTAGGATAAAGCTGAATAGATTTATTACAAAGGACCTTTTTGTGTCAAGTTTTCCAACCAGACTTTTTTTTGTAATAACTCAGGGATCATTATTATTTCCAGCTAAGCTTTGATTCAACTCCTCTGAAAGTCAGACTCTATTTTCCCCAGAACTAAAAGCAAACAATATTAGGTTCTGGCAGGATTTTCCCTCCTGCCTTTTAATAGAATATAGCTTTATTGCGTACAGTTTGCAGCCTTTGAAGGCTCTCAATCCTAATAATAATGCAAACTTTATAATGTGTATTAACTAATAGCCATAAAAATCAACATTAAAATGTCATAATTATAAATGGATAGCAGGGTTCATTGCAATCCATCTGGTCAAATCAAATGCAATTTATGTTGCGATTACTATTATTATATACAATACCAAGTCTGAATCCCTTAATGATGTATAAAATGCCCCAAATCTTTTAAGTCGAAATCTAAATCAATTATAAAATATAATTACGTAAGTATTTTGGCCATGACAAACCATGCATCACGTAGCTGAAGTAAAAAAAGTTTGTCCATTAATTTAAACAATCCCCAAAATAGTATTTCCCCCCCTGACATGTTGAGTCAGAATGTATAATGCGATACTTACTTAGGTTTGCATATAATGGACAAATAAAATTACAAATTTCTTTTAATTGCACCCAAATCATCTTGAGTTGCCCAGAGAAAGAAGATGTTCTACCAAAACCAGAAGCAACTTCCTGGCCATTATTGGATGGTTTTAATAGACAGACCCTATGACAGTTATGTGAATATGAAAGCTATCTTAAGAGAATAACCCTCTGAATTGTTTAAAGCAGGGGTCGGCAACCTTAAACACTCAAAGAGCCATTTGGACCTGTTTTCCAAAGAAAACAAAACCCCGGGAGCCACAAATCCCTTCCCATGCCTGACTATTTCCTGAGCGGCTACAAAACTAGCATATGTAATTGAATTAAACACTTTGTTTTCTTCTGAAACTTTTCTTTTCTTGGATTTATCCAGGGTTGGCCTACCGGGAGTCGAAAAGTCAGCGGGTGTCGCACATTGGTGGTTGTGATATATATTTTGAGCAACAGGGAGCCACGGCAGAGGGATGAAAGAGCCATACACGGCTCCAGAGCCACAGGTTGCTGACCCCTGGTTTATATCCCCCTCAGAAGGCGAAGCTGAACTCAGCATGTTCCCTCGAATCATCAATTGTTTAACGTATTATCTGGGAAGATGGCGGACTACACATTCTAAGCAGGTAGAATACACCTGATGAATGTTATAGAAATGAATACAGGTTGTTGAACAAATGAACTTAGAATTGCCCTTCACTCGTATGACATATCCTGTCTTCATCATACTTCATTTATTTGAAATACAAGTAGTTTTCAACTTACATCCATTCATTTAGTGACCGTTCAAAGTTACAGTGGCACTGAAAAAGTGACTTAGTCCTCACGCTTAGGACCGTCACAACATCCCCATGGTCATGTGATCTTAATTCAGGTCCCTGGCAACTAGCATGTATTTATAAGAGATGCACCATCCTGTGGTCATGTGATTGTCTTTTGTGAGTTTCCCAGCCAGCTTCCAACAAGCAAAGTCAATGGGGGGAAGCCTGATTCATTTAACAACTGCACAATTTCTCCAGCACAGTGCTCTGCTTAACAACTGTAGCAAAAAGGTTGTAAAATTGGGGGCAACTCACTGAAAAACTGTCTCGCTTAGCAACAGAAATTCTGGTCCCAATTGTGGTCATAAATCAAGATCCACCTGTAACATTCCTGTTCCCACATTACTCACCACACCAAAGCTGAATATATCAATAGCAGTAGAAAGCATCCCAGTCCGGACGTATTCAGGAGGTAGATAGGCCAGTGTACCCCTCACAGTCTGGGTCTGGCCCAGTGAACTGCTTATTCCTCCCTGCTTTGGTCGGCGGCTGAACCGTGCCAATCCAAAATCAGCCAGCCGTGGATTGAGTGCTGCATCCAAAAGGATGTTAGAGCTGTGTAAGACAGGAAAAGAAGGTTTTGTCACTTGTTGATGTTGCCTAGTTTGGTAATGAAATGTCTGCAAGAAAACCACCCAGGACCTCACAATTCCTTCTCAAACTCCCATATGTAATAAGCATGACCCGGGAACAGCTCTCCTCCAAATTTTCACCTTGTTGTTTGGAGACTCAACACTTGAAGACTCAGTGTTACCCTCAAATACCAGTTACAGGGGAAAGGAATATGCATCCTATCTGTCCCAGAAGCATTTGGTTGACTATGATGAAAAACAAAACCCTGGACTGACTAGAGGAATCATTATGAAAACAAGAGAAATCAAGACATCAAAAGATGCACACAGCTTAATGGATGAGAACAGACATTCCTTCTGAATCAGTTATTTTGTCCTGGAAACCACTAATTTCAGATTTGCTTCAATTTGCTTTACTCTTCCCAATACAGTGATCATGGAATTAGAGAGCTCCTTGAACTAGACACTACTCCAATAGATCCAGAAAAAGCATATACATAACATAAATCACATAAAAATTGGCATTTCATCAATGACCAAGGCATTTCAGAATTTTGTTAATCACAATTCTCTGCAGCTCCAGTCAGTCTGGCCAATGGTGTGAAATGTTAGGAATTGGAATTTAGTAATGCGAAACATCATACGTTTCTCAGTCCAGCTACTATTGTGATTGCACAATATTCATTGTCTATTTTTATTCTCTCTTGCATAATCCTAACCCTTACCTTAACCTCCACCACCCCCACCCTCACCCCATAGAAGGTAACAGAAGGTAAAGAGTTGTTAAACATCTCTCCCCTCACCCAAAAAGCAGATATTCTCATATTTAAATGAAAACAATGCATTAGTTATGTTTACATCTCATTCTAGGACAGTGTTTCTCAAACTTGGCGACTTTAAGTCCTGTGGACTTCAACTCCCAGAATCCCCCAGCCAGCATAGCTGGCTGGGGAATTCTGGGAGTTGAAGTCCACAGGACTTAAAGTCGCCAAGTTTGAGAAACACTGTTCTAGGAGATGAGTTCCCCTCCGTCCTCTTACCTCTTTACATCTCCGTGGATAAGGCTAGGGGAGTCACTGTGCAGAAACTGAATAGCTCTGGCAGTGCCCAGAGCCACATGGAGTCGTTGTGTCCAGGAGAGGCAAGCATCAACCTAAGAAATTCAAAATAGATTCAAGGACAGGAGTGATCCTGAAGGACTTGTTTGCAAGAACAGACTACTTTTAAATAGAGAGGACAAATTCAGCTAGGTACCTGGCCATGTAAATGATCTTCCAAGGATCCCTTGGGCAGGAAGACGTAGACAAGGCAGAAACATCCCTGTTCAGCACAACATCCAGCAAACTCTACAATGTTAGGATGGCGAAACCTAAGTTACAAGTGAGACAATATTAAACAACGGTAGTTCCAACACAACCCACCCTTGTTCCCATGATTCTCTAGCACTGCCTTCTCCAATTTGGCACCCCCACCCACCCCTAATATGCTGGGTTTGGGGAGATGAAATCCAACACATCAGAAGGACACCAGAAAAAAACCCCAACCTGTTATTTCATTTCTGGGATCCCACAGTACATCCAAAATAAACTTTGGTTCTTACCGGGAAAGTTTTTCCACTTCCGTGACAAAACTATTCTTTATTATAGTCCAGTCCAGTTCTGCTTCCTGTCAGTTAGTTTAAGGGAGATTTTTAAAAAAGGAAGGAAGATATATAAGTCATCGTTAGCTGGACTAAGTGAAAAAGAATTCTGAGGGGTACAAAGTAGCAGGCTCAGCAACTAAGGATCAAAGGTATATGAAAAACACAGCCGTGTCACACTGAAGGGTGACTAGATCTGTTTTGGCCTATCTCCACGGCTATCACACCCTTGGGCTGCAAAGAGCTCACGCCCAATCTTATTTTTAGAGGAAGGTCTATTAGAGGTGCAGGAGCCAAGTCTAAGAAATTTTCCAGTTCATCGTTCCATGGATTAGTTGAGAGTGGAAATGAAAATGAAAAGCCAGTGGAAATGAACATAAAATGAAAAAGTGTGAGCATTATGAGTTGTAAGACTGACTGGAAATACCTCCTTGAGCCGTTTCACAGCATAGACAGTGTTGCGTAATCGGGCCTGGTAGACGCAGCCGAAACCTCCTTCACCAATCTTGAGATGGTCAGAGAAGTCGTCTGTAGCTTGGCGCAACTCTTCTAACTGCCACTCGAAAGGGCACGTGGAGGGCAGAGATTCAAGGCCCTAGAACAGGGTGGGCAGACATACCATAAACAGAACAAAAGGGCATCCCTTCTCTCCAAAACACAATAACTCTGAAGCATAAGCATTTTAATCAGGAGAGAATTTAATCTTCTCTGGCTGCTGATTTCTTCTCCCCCTCAAATGAAGAAATCGAAGCAGCAAGCTTTCGATGATCAAAAAGTCATGTCTGCTTCAGGTCAGTTGGAAGTAAGTTAGCGTAGTAAAAAGCAGCCTCAGAGAAACTCTAATCCTGGTTCCAGATAAACAAAATGAAAGCGATTAAATGAAGATACTTAAAAATGTACACTGAAGCTTCAAGTGAGTAAGGAAAAGATAGAAAATGAATAGAAAAGAAAGGCAAAACACTGAAAGGTGAAAATACTTTTTAATACAAGCAAAGTTTAGTGACTCTTCCAAAATCCTAAAAAGTAGATTTATGTTATATTCATAAACATTAAGCTAGGGAAAATGAATAAGCATGCCAAACACCACAAAGTCTTTATGACAGAAATTCCTGATTTCTAAACCAGGAACCTTGATTTAGGGGTCAGACTCTTAGACACCTGTTCAAAGTTAAGGATATACTGTACATGTTGGAAGAATTAGAAAATTAGAAACGAATGGGATTAAGGTATAGGTAGTCCTCGTTTAACAACTACTCATTATGTAACCATTCAAAGTAATGGTTGAACGAAACACTGAATAAATGTATTCACAACCAGTCCTGGAAATTCTGGCCATCCCAGCATCTCCATGGTCACATGATATCTATCTGTGACCTTCCCTGATGGTTTCTCATAAGCAAAAATCCAGGAGGGAAGGTTATAAGACACTCTGCTAAGTTGCTCGCACTCCCCCCCCCCGTTAGAAACCATCCCAGGCTCTGCTGCGCTTGTACCACAGGGCCAGCAATGCACCCTTCCCCTGGTACATCTTCCCTTACTCAACAGCAACTTTTATTTGCTGCTGGTATGTGAGCTCCCTGGGATTGTTTTAACAACCTGTGACAATGGGACGGGCCAAGATTGCCATCGCTAAGTGATGCAGAGATGTGATGTTGTGCTTTATGACAGCATCACTTAACATTGCAAATTCCAGTCTCAATTATCATTCTTAACCGTGGACTACCTGTACAGCATACAGGCAACCAGAAGAAGGGAGAAAATACTGATATAACAACAGGAGAAGAACTTTAACAAAATGATGGACATGGGTCTTCGTATAGTTAAAACCAAAGAGAAATAACTTCGGTAATGGCAAAACTGTGGCAGTAAAGAGAAATTAAGTACTAGCATCAGTGCAGAATGCAAAAGGACACAAGAAGGGGAGGGCGTGTTCAGGGACCTAAAGCAGAGCCATAAGCAACCTCAAAAAACAATGAGAAAGGAAGAACCATTATCTAAAAGATACTGAAAAACATATGATTGAAGAAAAGGTAGTCACATATGTCTTGAATATCTATGAAGGATACCGATTATGCCTGCTACACACAATTAGACACAAAACAAACTTGTTATAAAAAAACACAGAACAAATCATTGTAGCTCACAGGAAATTCTAAACATCTGCTATTACCATAAACAACCAAACATTAAAGTTCCACTAACTTTTGCCCACATCATAGTTTCTCTTATATTGGCCATTATCTCTTCTGACTACACAATGAATAGTGTATCAAGCAAGCAGAATGCAGTCTATACCTGTGGGTCACTCTGTGTAGGAGGCAATGGTAGGGTGTTGGAGGCTACACTGCTGAAACGGCTCCTTGGATTGGAGACTCTTGAAGGGAGCTGAGGATTGGAGTGATCTGATTGTCCAAGAAATAAGAGGGAATACAGTTACAATCAAGATTCAAAACAGCCCTAGTACTCCTAGCCCATTCACCTCTTTGAGATGTTCTGGTGAGACTAGAATATGCATAGAGACAAAGTGAAACATGAAACATGAAAGAGGAAGGGGAGGCACTACATTAGTGTGGCATTACGAATATACAGGAAATGATTTATTTTAAGAAACTCATGAGCATTTCATTCTAGCAATGCATGTTGCATCAGACATCCCTTTGAAATTGGTTTTCTCTATCCTAAGACAGATGTTCTAGAAGGAAGTAGAAGGTGATTTAGTAAAGTACTCATGAAGTTCTCACTTTCGTTTGAAAGAAGACAGTTAGCAGCCTTCAAGACTGCCATACCAAGTTTTACAGCAAACGAAACTTCATAAGCATCTTTACACTGGGTGTGCATTTGAAGCTTTCAGGGAGCTCAGTGGCTCCCTTGGCTAATTTTTTTATGGTTTTCCACAATTTACAGAAATACAATTAGGGAGAGGAGGAAGACAAGCATGCAAACTTTATTCAAGATCCCAAGCTGATTTTCCTGGTGACAAATTTTGTTTGCTTTTGCCTATAGGTTTTAATATTCTGCACTGCACAGCACAGTTCTGCTCATTAAAGGTAAATGTAAAGAAAGGTTCCCCTAGCGCATATGTGCTTGTCGTTTCCAACTCTAGGGTGCGGTGCTCATTTCCATTTCTAAGCCGAAGAGCCGGCGCTCTCCGAAGACGTCTCTGTGGTCATGTGGCTGGCATGACTAAACACCGAAGGCGCACGGAACGCTGTTACCTTCCCCTCAAAGTGTTCCCTATATTTCTACTTGCATTTTTACATGCTTTCGAACTGTTAGGTTGGCAGAAGCTGGGACAAGTAATGGGAGCTCACTCTGTTACACGGTGCTAGGGATTCGAACTGCCAAACTTCTGATCGACAAGCCAAGTCCTTGCTCATTAGGAGCTTGCTACACCTAGGAGCTTCTAATGCCGAAACCAGCAAAACAATTTCCTCCTGTTATTAATTAACCATCTTAAATACATCAGAATGATCTCTCTCTCTTCTCCCTCCTTCCCTCTCCTCACTGACCGTATTAATACCAAGCCAAATAAACTTGGTGAAAGATCAGGGCTTCCACCTCTGGCAAGGAGGGATATACTTCCTACTTATAGGCCAGATACATCTCCCATTGAATTAAGTCCATCTGACTCCCATCTTGGGGAGAGAATTTCCTATTTTCTCAGCCAGGAAAAAAAATCAACAATAGCTTTTTGTAACCAAAGACCCTTCAGAGGTATTCAAACTAAAGTCCCAGAATTCCCAGACAGCACAAATAGTATCAAGTTTAGAGAAACTGTCAAGGGACCAAACCACAAAGTACATGCGGAACTTTGGAACCTGGTACCCTCTTTGCCACATTTTTTTCCAATACATTTTTCAACTTCTTCACTTCCAGGAAAGAGGAGGAGGAGGGAGGGGATTAAACATATTCATTCCCTCCCCCCTCCCAGTTTAATGGTTTCCCCCCTCAGGATTTCAAGCAATCATTTCAATTTGCACTTTTAAAAACAGCAGAGGTGGTGGGAAATAGGTCAATTTACCATATTTTTCGGAGTATAAGACGCACCTTTTTTCCTCAAAAAAGAGGCTGAAAATCTGGGTGTGTCTTATACACTGAATACAGCATTTGTTGCCTCCCGAAGCCCCACCCCTTCACCAAAATGGCCGTGCATACCCTTATGGACGCTTTCAGAGAGCTCCTGGGGCCTGGGGAGGGCAGAAATGTGCAAAAAGCAGGTCATTTTCCCCCCCAGCCCCCAGCAGTACTCTATAACCCTCCATAATGCTATGCATGCAATTTTTTTGACGAAAAATGGGCCCATTTTCGTGAAAAACAAGCCGCTTTTTGCTCATTTTTGCCCCCCCCCCCATGAGTACTCTGCAAGTCCCCCCCAAGGCTATTCATGCCTTTAAAAAAAAAACAGGCCCTTTTTCGCAAAAAATGGGCCGTTTTGGGGAGGTTTGCAGTGCAAATTTTTTTTTTTCCTTTTGGAAAGCTCTTTAACTGATTGATGAGAATTAAATTGATCAAGTGCTGTGCCAGCAGAAACAAAGTCTTAGATGCTGCAGATTGTCAGCGATTTCCTTCTCCAGCACATTGATAAATACACCTGGAAACATCTACCTACCTACCTACCTACCTACCTACTCTCTCCCTCTCCCTACCTACCTACTGTATTTCTCTCTCTCTCTCTATTTCTATTTCTCTTTCTCTATCTCTCCCTCCCTACCTACACACACTCTCTCTCCCTACCGACTCTCTCTCTCTCTCTCTCTCTCTCTCTCTCTCTCTCTCTCTCTCTCCCTACCTACCTACCTACCTACCTACCTACCGTATTTCTCTCTCCCTCTCCAACCCTCTATCTACCTACCTACTTTTTTAAAAAATTTGCCTCTTCAAAACCTTGGTGTCTTATACTCCGAAAAATGCAGTAAGTGAAATTCAGCTTCCTCAGAAACACTGCATCACTTATGTGGATTATTGCAACAACTATTGGGAAGCCTACATTTTTCAGAAATGATTTGACAAATTCCTTGACTTTTACAAAGGCTCTCTCTACAATGAGTAAAAATGCTGAATCATAGACAGAGTCTGCCTACATTATCTTTTAAAGACAGAACTGGGTAATCGGGCTTCTCGCACTAGTTAAAATGTGCATGAATGGGCTGGAAGTTGAAAGACACAGTAATCGCAAACAAAAAGTGATACATTTTTTTACAAAAGTGATAATTCAAAAATGTACATTAGCAATTTTTCACCATACATATTTTGAAAATTACAATTTCTACATAATAAAATAAGGTAGTCTCGTAAGCAACAAGATAGTTTTATTTATTAATCTATTTTCATCTGTAGTTTATTTTACCTTCCATAGGGTAGTTCAGTAATCCAGCCAACACCAAATCCCAAATGATATAAAACAATTAAAGCCCAGTTAATTTTAGCAATGAAAATTCAAATATTTCAAGCACTAAAGACCTCACAAAAAGTGAGGTCACTCCTGGGGCTATGCAGTGCTCCAAGTTTCCAAAAGGTGACTGGGAAAGTATGGAGGCTCACCTGTCACACCTATCAACATGCCTTAAATGAGAAGTGTATTTTCCTACAGATTCTTTGAGGAGTTGCCAACAGATACCATATGAGAGCACCTGAATGCTCTAAATCACTTTTCCTCATTTGAATCTGGATCACTGTGTAACCCTAGTCTTTACTCCCTTGTAAAAGACAGAGACTGTAAAGGCTAAAGTACTTATGGGAACACCTGGAGGAGTCCATATATCTCTATTTTGAGAGCTGCACTGGTTTCCAGGTGCAATTCAAGGCGCTGGTTGTTAATTTTAAAGCTTTGCATGACTCAAGGCTTGGATGTCTATGGGGACAAATCTCTCATCTGCCTTGTAAGAGATAGTGTAGCAGGTTCCTTATGCTGTCCACTTAATTACAGACACCCCCTAGAAGGGGCCACGGAGCACACTTTTTAATTTGCTACAACCTGCTCTGAAATAGCATTGTCCTCTCAGACATTCAGACGGTCCCCCTTCCTCCTGCTGTTCAGGATCTTCTGATCTTCAGAAAGATGGTGAAGAACAAACTATTCTATCAAGCCTTAAGGTCATTGTGACAATTCCTCTGGATTAGCAAGCACTGTAGTTGTGTTTTTGGAATGTGAATGTTTGACAGTGCACAGAATTGTTCATAGTCCGTGCTTTTGGTTTTGACTATTATGTGTTATTAACCCAAATTAAGGATTTGGGGAGTTCTATATTGCTGAGAGTTAGTTCACTGGAGTGGCGTATAAAGCAAGAGAGCCGACAAACAAACGAATGAATATAGCTACCAAGAAGTGCATTCCAAAATTTGGGAATAAGGCAAAGAATTATCTTGTTCACCAAATCCACATTTGATAATGTAAATGAGGAAACTCAAAAGTTCAAACATCATTATTACAAAGCTCTCCAGATTGAGCAAATTCAATCTAAATGTTTGAGAAGAGTTATTTCCCAGACTGAGCAAATCCATAATCCATCAAGTTAAACAAGGAGCGGTAAAAAAAATTCCCATGTCAAAGTTGAGAACTTCTACATAGCCTTTGTCTTACCATCTCACCAGTGGGAAGCTCATGAATTTGTTCTTATTTCCATTTTAAAATGTAGATTGTAAAGTCTTAAGAAAATGTATAAACATTTACAAACATAATCTACACTGATAGCATCAACCAAATCACTGAAAAAGAGAGACTTATTAACAGCCACTTATTTGGAACAAACATGAAATGAACAAACTGTGAAAAGGTCTGCAAATAATTCTGGTATGGATGAGCTTATGTTCCCTCCTGGCTCACTACCTGCTCTGTGTTACTCTGCTGACCGGTAAGAGTCCCAAACACCTTTACTTTATTTCTTTCCAACATTCTGATGGGTTGGAAAGTATATAATCCTATTAGGCTTTTTAGAGTCTGCATACTATTTTTTTTAAAAATAAATCACTCCAGGCAATTCAAAAGAGCAAATACGAACATAAAAAACCCAGAAATTGTAAATACATACCTAAGCAAATATAATCAAAAGTAAATATACTTACATTTCAGATTCACTCAAGAAAGGAAACTATTAAACATTTTACGCAGTGTAAACCTGAGCCACAACAATAAAACCTCATATAAAATCTGTTCAGGTGCAGGGGGGGGTGGAGTTATTCTCTCAGAGATGTAGGGCATCTATCAAGAACCCAGAGCAGGAAGGGGAGGGGCGCTATGGTTAATTGAGGCATTGTAACATTGTTCAGAGATGCTGTTCTATAAAACGTAGTTGCAAAGCCTTCCTTGTTAGCATGTGCTCTAACAGTTGAGCTGTTGCTAGTCTAACAACCACCCTGCCGCGTAAGACACTTTATTAAAATAGCTTTACCATGCTTTTCTAATAAAAATGCTAAATGTGGCAAACCAGCTGGATACAATGCCAGGAGAAATAAAGCTGAAAAAGTGAGGAAATTTTTACTTCTTTACTTGTGCTAAAGTTTAAAGTAGAAAGTAAAAATGTATGCTTCCTGAGGCCACAGTACAGATGAAAATTGCATTGTTACAGTTGTTTCTATGACAAGAATTGTAGATGGGGAGAGGAATGAGAATTGCTGGCCTTATGATATCTTTCATTGTCAAACCTTTAGTCATAAAACCTCAATATATTCATGCACTCTCCTTTCAGTTACTTTTCATAACTGCAAAAAGAGAACATAGCTGAAGAAGAATCACAGAAATATCTGTAAGAAAAATCACAGAGAATGGCAAGAAGAATGATCAAAAGGAATGAAATCACTTCTTTAGGAGGAACAGATCCTCCTCAAAATCACTGGGCGGAGGAAGTGTGACTATTTTAAAAATACAATTACTTTCTGTCTGGTAGAAGAATTTGGAATCATAATTGACATGTTCAGAAATTAACAAGAGGGAACTTCCTGCTCCACCAATGTGTAATAAAATTGGCTTAGATTAACTTTCTAAAAAGCATTTGACCATTTGATCAAGAACTAGACTTGTCATCATCTGTAAACTGTGAAAGCAAATTAGAATACAGTTATTCAAATGTTAATAGATTTCTATATGCTAGATTCTTGTTCCACTTTCTTCTCGTGTACTCTGAAATTTTATCAGGCACATCTTCATAGTTTTAAAAGATACCTGGAGAAATTATTAAGAAGTTGAATTTTGTGACCAATGCCAATTTCTGCACTGCACAATCAGTGCTTAGAATACATGCATTGCTGAGGAGACTCTGAGTAGGTGAAACTTGTGCTCTCGATTCATTCCGTAAGCCCAAATGCTGTTCAGTTTTATGAAATGAGGGCTTCGTGAAATAGAAAACATTTCATGCTTCAAATGTCTGAGGAAAGTTGTCCCTGAACAACCCCACTGGGCAGGAAAACAAATGATATTTTTCTTCCTACAAATTCCAGGAGCAACGGCACACATGCAGCTTGTACCTGGTTCAGGTGGGGAGGGTTTTTGGGGGGGTTCCCACATTGTTGTACTGATGTTGCAGCTGCCCGCGCCACCTGGGTCTGGAGCAGGTGGGGGTTTAGGAGAAGTAGACGGCTTTTGAGAAGACACTGGACTGGCCTTCTGGGAACATGGCAACCGATGTACTGTAAGAAGAAGAATGGAGAAAAGAAGAATTAAATACTAGTTCATAGATAACTCTGGTTACTGTAGTTCTGTACCCAACTAGTATGCTTTATAAACTATGTGCCTTATCTTAGAATATTATCCAAGCCCAATGATTAGCTGCTTAACCAACAATTAATTAAACCATGGTTTAGCAATCATGCAAATTAGCTGCTCTTCTTCCATGTTTTCCCGAAAATAAGACATGCCCTGCTAATAAGCCCAATTGGGCTTTTCAGAGCATGCATCATAATAAGCCCTCCCCCGAAAATAAGCCCGCCCTAACTATTTAAGCGCATGCGCAACCAGTCCCCGCCATTACCACTGTACCACCTACCGGTACAGCTTGCGGGCCAAAAGAGGGCTCGCCGCAAAAACAACAGCAGGAGAAGCAAAATGCTTCCACCTCCCGCCCTTCCCTCCCACGCAAAAAGAGCCCGCTGCAAAAACAGCAGCAGGTGAAGCAAAGTGCTTCCACTCCCTGCCCTTCCCTCCCGCGCAAAAAGAGCCTGCCGCAAAAACAGCAGGCCAGCAATGCGATCACCCCCCCCCCACCTGTTCCTTCTCACGTAAAAAAACACCATCCACCCCAATGGTAAAGGCAGTCTGCCTGGTTCCCTTCCCCCGTCCCTTTAGCGAGGGGTGTCAGGTGTGGGGGAGAAGCGAGGCGCGCCTCTTACTTTTCCAGGTCCGTTGCGTTCACCCATTGAATCCCCCTGTAAATGGGCGAAAGGGCGAGGAATGCAAGGGACCTGGAAAGGTAAGAGGCACACCTCACTGCCCAATACCGCCCATCTCGCCCCAATGGTAAAGGCAGCCTGCCTGGTTCCCTTCCCCGCTGTCCCTTTAGCGAGGGGTGGCAGGTAGGGGAGGGAAGAGCGAGACGTGCGTCCTAGCACTACCAGAGACTGACAGCTCTGCTGCGTTCCTCGCCCTTTCGCCCATTGAATCCCCTTGTAAAAAAAAACCTCGTGAGTTCAACTCATGAGGTTTTTTTTACAAGGGCATTCAATGGGCGAAAGGGCGAGGAACGCAACGGACCTGGAAAGGTAGGAGGTGCGTCTCGCTTCTCCCCCCCACCTGACACCCCTCGCTAAAGGGATGGCGGGGAAGGGAACCAGGCAGGCTGCCTTTACCATTGGGGTGAGGTGGGCGGTGTTGGGCCGCGAAGCACGCCTCTTACCTTTCCAGCTCCGTCGCGTTCCTCACCCTTTCGCCCATTGAATCCCCTTGCAAAAAACACCTCACGAGTTGAACTCATGAGTTTTTTTTTTACAAGGGCATTCAATGGGCGAAAGGGCGAGGAACGCAATGGACCCGGAATGGTAAGAGGCTTGCCTCGCTTCTTCCCCTCCCCACCTGCCACCCCTCGCTAAAGGGACAGCGGGGAAGGGAACCAGGCAGCCTGCCTTTACCATTGGGGCAAGTAGGTGGTGGTGGGCCTTTCCAGCTCCGTCACGTTCCTCGCCATTATGTTCAGGGAAGCCCCTGGTAAAAAAAAACACCCTTCTAGCGATTTCAAGAAGTTTGATTGAACTCGTGAGGTTTTTTTTTTACCAGCCGCTTCTCTGAGCACAATGGCGAGGAACACGACGGAGCTGGAAAGGTAAAAGGCGCGCCTCGCTTCTCACCTGCTCCAGAAAATAATAAGCCTTCCCCTATAATAAGGCCAAGGCCATATTTCGTGGGGCAAAAGAAAATAAGACCCTGTCTTATTTTCGGGGAAACACGGTTTTTATAACGATACTTGCAACAAATCATTAAACACATTAGATCTAATGGGCAGGAGAAGTTATTGCTCCTAAAAATCCACTTGCTTACAGAAAGCCGAATCCCTATTACAGCCAGTTAGCAGACTCTAGAGGATTCTAGAGAATTGACAATGATCAGGATGAACAGTAGAGTTACTTGGACCAGTAAAGAAAAGCAGCACAAGAGGCCCTGGGCATTTGCAGCATTAGCTTCCTGTCACCTTTGGCTAAGGAACTGTATTTCTAGATTGTCTTGGAAGTTAGAGATGTTATGTACAGAAATGTTACATGGCTTCCTTTTCTCTACTGACCGGCTCACTTCAATAGATTGGCACATAACTTTAAAATGCTGCACACAAAGGTTTGTGCAAATGCTGTGTGCAGAAGTTTACATTTTTAAGACCAACTTAGAACTTTAGCCCAAGAGCTCTGGAAAACAGTAGGTTATGTGAATATAGCATAAGATAAAATTAACAAGCAATTTGGGGATCATAAAATATAAGTTAGTTCTTTCAGAACAGATTTATGTCTATCGGCATTCCTAGAAAAATTCTGTGATATTATTTGCGAAGAAAGTAATAGAAGCATTCTAGAATTTAAGTTTATATGGACATGCAGCATGTATGATGAACATATGACATTATCAACCGAAAGTGGCAGTACAACACTAACCAATACTGAAAAGCGATCCAGACTCACCCATATGTGTTTTATCTAAGCCTGTTTATTCAAATATGCTTGAGGTAAGAGTCAAAAGACTAGATAACAATTAAACTGAGTTCAGTAGAAAGATAAAGCAGAGATGTTTTGATTTTTTTTTTGGAAAACTATCTATGGAATGTCTAAAGGAATATGCAGGCGAACAATATATTTCTTATCAGGACCTGAAAAACTTTTTTTAAAAAAATTACTGATACAATTTTAAATTCTGAATTGAGATATTCTGACATTTTGCATATTTCATTGCTAACCTTTACTTGTTTTGTAGTTTTCAAATTATTTTTATATATACTGTGTTTTTGGATGATAAGACACCCCCCCCCCCCAAAAAAAGTGGGTGGAAATGTCTGTGTATCTTATAGAGCGAATATTGCAACAGGGAGGGGGGGTTGGTGCGGCATCGAACAGCTGTTCCAGGTGGCAGGGATTCCCGCCGCCATCGCCTATTGCCACCGGTTCACTGCCGATCGGCAGCAAACGGACGGCAGTGAATGTGCCGCGGCGGCAGCAAACAGGCTGCAGCAAACGTGCCGCAGCGGTGGCAAACGCACTGCAGCGAATGGGCTGCAGCAAACAGGCCACCGCCGTGGCGAACTGGCCAGATGAATACCGGATGGATGCTGAGAGGCAGAGGCAGAATTTTTTTTCTTGTTTTCCTCCCCAAAAGCTAAGTGTGTCTTGTAGTCCAGAGCATTTTATAGTCCGAAAAATATGGTAATTTTTCTCGTGGAAAAACAACTCATTTTTTATTTAACATGTTATAAATCATGAACTGCAAGTAGAATATAATAAAATCATGAAATGGAAATGTATCATTTAATGCATAATACATATAGTTCAGTGCCTCTACTTACACACACGTTTAAGAGATATTCTGAACAACTTACTGGAAAAGGCTAAGCTCCTTGAAGATGAGAAGTGAAAAATATCTAACTGCATGGGCTAATTATGATAGATTTTAAAAGAAAAAACACAATTGCCATTGGAGATACTGGGATTAAGGTCATTTGTCCTTGGGGTAGGAGAGATGGGAAAAGAGAAGATTTGCAAACATTTTGTTTATTTTTTTGTATCTCGCCTTTATTATTTTTACAAATAATCAAGGCAGCAAACATATCCAACACATTTTCCTCCACCTATTTTCTCCACAACAACCCTGTGAGGTGAGTTGGGCTGAGAGGAACTGGCCCAAGGTCACCCTACTGGCTTTCATGGCTAAGGTGGGACTTGAACTCACGGACTCCTGCCTTCCAGCCTGGTGTCTTAATCACAAGCTGCCTACAGTCACCTTGGAGGGATGGGCAGCATACAAGTTTGATTGATAAATAAAATGAAAAAAATAAACCACTAGGCCAAAATAGTTCTATGAAACCCAACTCAAAAAATTACTTGGGCAGATCTCTTTAATTCCGCCAGAGCTACCAACTTCATCTAAGCTGAAGGAGGCAGGAGGAAATCACCTGAAAGAATGATATCACGTGCCCGGTACAGTTGCAAATCATCGAGTATCTGAATTAAATCATCAACGTAGGCATTGCGATTCATCCAGGTCCACATAAGGTTGTGCGTCCGCCCATCCATCTTCTCATACAGCCGCAATTCAACCTGGTTTCGTACAATCCTGGAAGCTAGTGTGTAAGAGAGATAGGTCTGTTATCAACCACACATTTACTATCAAGGGTGTAACCTCACAATTAGCCTCATATATAACAGGCTTGACTATTGTGCTAGAATCTAGACTGAATGCTGATACATTACTATTAATATACTAGACAACCCGGGTCCTGTCGGATCATTATTTCAGAGATATTTCCTTCTATAAATAGAGAAACAGAATAATTGGGGAGGAGGGAGGGGCAAAAAATAGTGGGTGTAGGAGCAACTTCCAACTTCCTCCTGGCTTCACCACGGAGTTTCCTTGTGGGAATCTGATAGAGCGCATTGGGAAGCTTCCCTTCTATTTATAGGAGGCAGGTAAGTAGCTGCTGCTGAGTGGGGGAAGGGGCAAGAAATCAAGACTGGTTGGGAACACAACATTCACACAATGTTGGAAATGAAAATCATCCCCAGCAACAGTCAGTAGCACTGAAGCAGCCACAACTTTCCCAAATTCCATTCCCTAGAAGTCAAGTTTGTAATGTAAGTTAACCTGTTTGAGGTACCTTGGTTCAAAAGTTATTCCCTATGATACTCTATTTCACCCAGTTAAAGATCATATGAGAATTTTAGTAATATATAGATTCAATTGTCTTGTGAACAAAACGTAGCAATATCCATTTATATCTTGCATCCACTCTTTAGCTCTCTTTTCAATTCTAAGTGGATAATTGCTATGTATCTATAGTACAATCTGATTTTTTTGATCCAAACCAAAGAATCAATTAATGTTTCAGGAACCTCAAATATCTGGCCAGTAATCCACTTCCCAATTCACACTGGAAAGTTACCAGATCAGGGAAGGCTGACATAAGCAAAATGTTTCTATGCTATAGGATCTGAACACAAATATAGAAATTACCTCATATAACACTAAATTATTTATCCATTTATCTTTGCCTAACCTATTTTGATTCATGCTAGCTTCAGGAGTTTCTCTTTCTTATGTGTTCAGTTTTCTTTTAATGGAGATGTTAAGAACTCAATGTAGGAGTACTGTTGATTAAATTATGTTCTTCCTTTGCATATTTTACAAAGCAAGGCCACAAGCAACTTTTAATCAGCAGCTGTGGCACACAAGAAATGAGAAAGAAAACTGAAAGAATCATTTTCTTGTCTGTGACTAAACAATTAATTAATTAATTAATACAGCTGGCATTCAGTTCTTGGTTCATTTCATCATCAGACCTGCATTCATCTTTGGTTGATAAACACCTATTTGTTCAAGGAATTTAATAAACACGATTCAGTTTCTTCCTGTCTTGAATATGTCCAGGATCTGCCTGGTATTGCGTTTTGGGTATCAAGCACATAGCCAGTAACATAAGCTAATATATAGGAACTTAAATTGATACTAGATAAAAATGAACTGCCAAACCAGATATTCTTATGATTCTGTACTCCATTTTTACCATTCCCATCTTTATCAAGTAACATCACAAATGTGTATGTGTGTGTTTCATACTTCTAAACCACCCATCTCCCTCCTGAGTTGGAATAAAAATAATGGGCACATGTAGATTGCTCCCGACAGGCTCTTTCCTCCCATTGGCATTAAGTGGGAAGCTGACATATTGCAAAGCATCTTTACAACTTTTCTCTGATCCCATTGGCACTCCAGGAGGTAAAAAGAGAGTAGCAGTTGCCCAGTGCTGTATTTTAATGTATATCCAGAAAAATATCAAAGGTAAGTTGTGACAAAGAACATCATGTGAGACGGGGAGATAGTTGAGAACCTCACTTGTTTAACTAAGGGAGTATTTTGTGAGTTACCACACTTATTTCGATAGCCACTTTTGATATCAACTTTGTACTCTCAATATTTCATAAGTGCCCAGGGGCCTAACAAGATTGTTTTATTTCCTAAAGAACTCCATTCTGGAATTAGAATTTATACTTTTATTGTGGACATTCTCTCTGCCCCCACATTTTTTGTGTCATTTTATTTTAGTTACATTTAAGATTAGCCAATTGATTAGCCAACCAAAATTTACTTTTAAAGGTTGGAGTATAGCTGCCATTTACCCAAAGTATCGTCATCTTTGCACCAATAGGGAAGACAAATTGCACAGCTTGCGCTTGGAATCACTGACTTATTCAACTGTTATTATTGCAACCCAAATGCCACTGGGTTATCAGAAGTGACCACAACTGGTTGGGATTTTTAATATATGAAACTGAGCAGGGTTTCCTGTCAAAACCATAGGAAGTTTTTTACACAAAATTTGAATATGCATAGAAGGGAAAGAGAGATAAAATCTATCTTAGAGTGGAGGACAATTTGGTTTTGCTGTATATGTCTGATGGTTTACTGTCTGCTCTTCAGTAATGAATTTTAAAGCAATCTTTACTCCAAGATCATTTCAGCCATTCTTAGCTCTTCAAGCAATTGCATCTCCCTTTTTCTGGAGGATGGATGGAAATAAATTTCTCCTCTGTCAATCCTTCCCTCATTATAATTTTAGTGCACATTTTAAATCCTCAAATTAAGTTTTGGAAAGTCCCATCTCTACCCCATATTATATAGTATATTATTTCTGTTTCTGGGCCAATGGAAATAAGCCAATATGACTTCTGGCTAGATGAGAAACCATTTTGAGCTGTACCTCAGAGCCTCACAGTGATAGAAGTTATAATCTTTGGAAAATATTACACCATTCTTCATTTGCTGAGATCATGGTCCTAAGGATATTAGTGTGCCACTGGATTAGACTACATGGCCATTCCATTTAGCATCTTACTTCAAACATGGCTTGACATTTGTTCTAGAAAGCACCCAAACAGAATGTGTATGTAATATAACATGCTAGTTCCATTTAGATCTAACCTCTTTTAAAACCATATTATCTTCGAATAGCCCATAAATTTCCTATTTACTGTGAGAATAACTATTTCTTTTTTGTCTGTTCTCGCTCCACTACACTTAGAGTGAAATTTTGCTTCTACTAGTTAACAAAAAAAATTTTTTTTATCCCTTCCCATTATACCATTGATATGTATAGATATTCTTTTCTATGGATAAATACATAAACTTGGATATAAGACATATATGTATAAGAATTAAACTGTACTTTTGCTTAACTCTCTTCAGCCAGGGCTTTTCTCATTTGAAACACTTACGTAACTCAATACTGCTATTATTTCATTTTACCCATAGATATTTATTGTAAGGAAGAAACAAGAAAAGCCACAATCTCATGTATGAGAATTGGTAAGAGAAAGAAATGTGTCATCTTCTATGGCAGCCACTGAGAGACGTTCATTTTGGTTCCAATGGCAAAGAAATGTGTTTAACAAATAAACCAACTGAAGGAATTAAAAAAAAATCCTAGCCAAAAAAGCAACACAGAGACACACAGCATTTGAGAGGGGGAATCTATCTAAATGGATCCAGTGGTTCGGGGCAGATGATTTAGTGGTGTTCAGGTAGATGCCTTACACCAGAGATCCACCCACTCGAACCAAGCACGTCCATAGCCCAACAGAGTGGGCACAAACCTAGTTTTAAGCAAGGTAGGGTCGGGGGTACCATGGAGCGATATAAGCCGAGCCCAGGAATTTACCTGTGCTTTAAAAAGGGTAGACGGGGTAGAAGAGGAGGCCAAGCCCATATTCTGCCTACACTTACCATAGGCGCTTGCCCTTCCGCTTTACCCAAGGGACCCTTTCCCCTATCCTGGCTGGCCAGCGAGCCCCCCCCCCCGCCCACTTACCGAAACGCTCCCACTCGGCCCGGTCCAGCGCGTCCATGATTTCGTAGAACTTGCACATGACCGCGGGAGGCAAATCGTAAAGGAGCCGGGTCGATCCGGAACCGGCCATAACCCCCTGGTCTTCGCTATGACTACCGCCCTCCACTGCTCAGGCCAGGCCATAGGAGAGGCTGGACAAGGGGGAGGGGGAAAAAAGAAAGAAAAAGGGGGGTGAGAAAAGAAAAGGGGCTACTTCCCCTTTAAATAGCACTCAGGATGAGGAAGAAAAGGGTCGTTTCGGCAGGCTCCCGCTCATCCTCCTGCGCATGTGCCAATGGCAACGTGCATCTTCTCTCCAGGCGCGCCACCGTCATACGCAGAGCCGCCATCTTGGACGTGACGGGCGTCTTTGGACGTACCGGTTTGGGAATCCTTCTCTTTATGCACGCACTCCCTCCCTCCCTCCCTCCCCCTCCCCACCTGCTCCGAGTGATCATTTAGACTGGGACGTTTAAGGGTTTTACTTACGATGTACTCTTAGCTGTCGTGGCTTTCGACGGCAGGGTCAAAAGATGTCAAGCCGCTAAACGCACGCACACACATACCGCCCCATCGCTGCGCTATCACACACTTGGGGACGCCGCGGAGCGACGCTGTGTATAGCTCGCTCAAACGTTGCAGGTCCTTCCTAGAGGTGAGGCTTATACGAATCGAAGCGTGCAAGGCGACGAGTAGTGTCTGCCTTTATTTGGGAGTGAACTCCATTCCACTTACTGTACCCTTTTGCCCGCTGAATATGGGTAGCATGGAGTTACGCAAAACAACTTCTTTTTATCTTTCGTTTTCTGCTGCTGCAGAGCACATGGTCCTGGAATGTACCCAAATGGACAGCAGAAAAAATGAAAAATAGAGGCTTGATAAAGGCAGCCAAATCAGAGTTTGTCAAGATGACAATTAAAATTAATTTTTCACATGCCTGATGAAGCCCAGATAACACAATGTCACTCAAGGAACTTGTGTTATCCTATTCATTCAAATATATTAAAGCACTTTTCTGTCCTTTATGTATGCTTGCTTGATTGCAAATTCCAGATTTGAGTCCAGATGGTAGGGTTCCATATTCTTAGGAAATCTGCTTTACTTCCTAAATCATTACTCAGATGCCCCTATGCCATTCAGTGGAGCAGAATAGTTCTGAACAGTAGAACTTCATCATTGGAAGAAAATTTCAGGAAACATACCCATAAGCATCAATGAACTCAATTGGTCTTTGGAACAAATGTGCATTGATTTTTTTTTGTTTTAATTTAGTTTGATAGAAAATACAATTTTCTTTTGTTCACTCTGGTATAAATTATTCCTGCCCGAATCATGGCAGGCCCAATGACAAATCTGATGAGATTTTTTTTTCTACAATTCCTTATAGTAGCCCCATTTAAGCACTTAGGCAGAAGCTGCTGGTTTAGGTAATAAATTCTGATTGTTATTCATGGCTGTCCACTATTTGAAGAAAAGCATGACATTTGGGTGTTCCCTGATAAATAGATTGTAGAAACACATTTGTTGTGATCTTGTAATCCCTTAATTTGAGAGAGTTGGGGCGACTGAATGGACCCAGTAGATATTTTTTCTTTGCGCCCTAGTAAAGAAACATCTCTAGCTACCTAGGATTGAACCTTCAACCTTCCGAGTAGGAGGCAAGTGTTTTCGGCACTAGGCCCCCACACTGCTCTATAAATAAGATGTTAACAATGCATACTTATTTTAATACAAATGCAAATAGCCCTCGATTTACAACCGCAATTGAGCCCAAAATTTATGTTGCTAAGTGAAATATTTGTTAAGTGATTTTTGCCTCATTTTACAACCTTTCTTGCCATAGTTAAGTGAATCGTTGCAGTTGTTACATTAGTAACACAGGGTTGCTAAGTGAATCTGGTTTGCCCATTGTCTTTGCTTGTCAGATCGCAAAAGGTGATCCCATGACTTCAGACCAGTGCAATCATCATAAATATGAGTCAGTTGTCAAGCATCTGAATTTTGATCATGTGACCATGGGGATGCTGCAAAGGTCGTTAAGTGTGAAAAATGATCCTAAGTCACTTTTTTTCTGTGCCATTGTAACTTCGAACAGTCCGTCAATGAACTATTATAAGTTGAGGACTATCTGTACTGCTTCTGTGGAAAATATTATTATTATTAGGTTTGTACAGTACTTCTAAATCCAGCTTGGTAATGCCTGCCAAGAACTTTGAGTCTGAAATATGACTCCCATTTCAGTTCACTGCACCAACTCTTTGAATATCAATATGGCAAGAATGGCTATCTGCTTTCTGTATGTGGGTACTCACAGCATTTTAGCTCTGCTTGGTACAGGAGAAATCTCTTATTTTTTAAAGCCAGCATTAATGTATCAAAATATTTTCTGAGAGGAATTTACTATTTGTCCTATAACATATGAATTTGTCCCTAGCTAAGACTGAGGCAGTTGCTTAAGAGAAATATCTATCATAGGATGTAAAACTCAGTTATGTGATAGTTTACCTTTTTATTAGTTCATAATTTCTTATCACACCAATCTTCTAGATGGCAATCTCTTATAATCCTAAACAGAATCAAGCAGTATTCAGGACAAGAAATAAAAAAGGGTAAAACAAGTTACACTGTAGCAGAAATTTAAGATTTCTGGTGAAAATGAATTAGTCTTCCAAATAATATATAAAGTAAAAAATGTGCAATCTTCAGTGACATGAGGACACATCCACATTTGACTTGGGTGAAACAAATGGTGGAAAAGCCAAGGTCCTCCCTCCCACAGGTTTTGGACCAGTTTTCAGTGGGGAAGGAAGGTCAGTTCTGGAAATTTATAATGTTCATCCAAGGAACCGTACTTCTAGATACTATCATATAACATTGCTGTCTGTGATTGACACTTTTGGATGAATAGCAAACTATGTATCTGAGGAGATCTGTTTATATCATGAGAAAATAAAGTATGATCTTCCCTATGGTAGCACCTTGGAGTGGGGGGGGGGGCATGAAGTTCCAAACAATGAAAGTGAGTTGCAGTGATCTCAGGGACAGTTCTGAGAGTCTGGAGGTGTTAATGGAGGTGTCCCAGGTTCTTTAACCTGGAAGTTGTTTCAGGGGCAGCCTTTCTCTAACCACGAATCCTGGATTTCAACATTGGATGGATGAGTGAAAAGTGATACAATGCTGCCTCCTAGGAGTCAGTGGGATTGTTTAATGATTTGCAAGGGAGTGGTCTTGGTGGTTATTGATTCAATAGATGGGATATTATCATTGGCTTTTGTGATCAGGATGGCCTGTGATAAAAAAAATGTTGCTTATATCTGTCCAGATTGTGGTAAGGAATATAGCCAAAAAGGCAAATACAACGCAGAGGGAGTATGACAAATAAGGCCAGTATTCCTCTCTGCACGAGCAAGATCCGGATAGCTATCAGATCTTTGAAAAGTATGTTGTCCAAGCAATGTGGATGAGTTTGATATGGAGTTTCTGGAGTTCTGAAAATATATGAAGATGGCAAGAAAAGAAGCAGATCAGGTTTGGTATGAAGCAGAAGCTTGCTGCCTAAGTAGCCTACTAGATTCTTGAGAAAGAAGCCCTGTTTGAAAGTAGCTGGTGGATTTCTACTTTAGTTGTGGAATCTCTCCCTAGTTAATAATCTCTCATGTGATTCAGAAGCTAGGAAGTGATAGCAGGAACAATTCCATTGGTATCAAGGTTTGCATTCCCACTACAAAACCTTGCATCTGAACTTCAGATTACTAATAAGTGGCTGGCATAGTTGAACTAGC
Source organism: Natrix helvetica (assembly GCF_964273705.1). Lineage (NCBI taxonomy): Eukaryota > Metazoa > Chordata > Lepidosauria > Squamata > Natricidae > Natrix > Natrix helvetica. The sequence goes on from NC_138548.1 coordinate 197,511,170, forward strand.
TGCTTTCTCAATCTTTTTCCTCCCCCCCCCCCTTGAATGCATCTGCAGGAGCATTTAAGTTCCACTTTGACATCCATCTAGCTTTTTCCAATTCATCTGCAGATAACTTATTATTTGACTCACATTACATGGCAATTCCAGGAAAGCCAAACAAGGCTAAATCTAATCTCAGGTCCTGTGGTTGTTGCTACTTTCATTTGTGATAGGTTTACTCCTCAGAATCAAGAAGGAACAAAACTAATTGCATGTGCACCACAGTGTTCATGAAGTTAGCTGCTTTTCGGTCTGTTCCTAGAGCTCATGAGTGCAAAGCTTGTTTTTTTCTTGAGCCTATATCACGAAAACTTGACAAATGGGTAAGATTTTATTATAAGATCCTTTCTTGGGTACACCAAGGGGCTGGATCATCAGATGAAGATTTCTCTCTCATAATTCCAGTATTTCCAGAGCTGGAAATTTCTGGCATTCAGAGCCTTTCAATATCATTCATGAAAATGATATTAATTGCCAAAATGATATGTTTGTTCTAAAAATAAGTGGGGGGAAATTGAATACCAAATAGAAAGAAAACAACAAATGCTGGAAAAATCTTAATACTTTTTAAGAAATACAGATAGCACTTTGAAATTGAGCTTAAGAGAAATTGAGGGCATTAGCCAGAGCCATGCCAGATCCTGTGCCAACTCCTGAGGAGCTGCAATTCATCCTCCTGATCTTCTAAAGTCCAGACTCTCCAATTAGATCTCTCAAAGACTGGATAAAATTGTAGGCCCTTTTCAGAGAACAAATGTATTAGGACGAGAATGGGAGCATCCCATCCAAAAATGTCCCCTCAAGCTCTTAAAACAGCTGAGATTTGTGGCAGTAAAATTTTGTCACTTTTGTCGTTGAATTCTGGCAGTAGGGGATAATACGTTGTGGGGTTGCCTGCATGTGCATAATCATTAAGACCAAGATGGAGAACTTTTAGTAATGATTTGCACTGATTTCTGTGCAAAAAAAATCATTTGCAATGATTTTTGTAAAGGCAGCACAGGTAGAGGCTAACGTTAAGAGAAAGGATAACATTACAAATTTGATGTCATTTTCCATGGTTTGGCATTTTGGAAGTGTAGAAAAGAAAGCACCAACATCTCAGAATTGTGCAGTCATAAGGTTACCACACATATCTGCATTCCTTTTTGGTTCTAATGAAAAATGTTCAGTTTGATGTAATAGAGGTGAGTTTGTATCACGTTCCCATAATGAAAAGTATGTTCTCCTTTACTGAATAACGCTGTTGGTTTAACTTTGCATGAATTGTAGTTAAGAGTCTTAGTATATGAAGTGAGGGCCACACAATGTTAAATCAGGCAATAATTTCCTGGTCCCCATGCTCTGTATTTGACCCTAAAGAGGCTGGTGTACTAATTAGGATTAGCTACAGAGAGAAATGGAGGAGAGCTACCCCAGCCTCTTTATCTTTTAATTTAACTCCATGTTTTTGAGATGAGAAAAGTCAGCTCTAATAATGGAGATACTGCTTCAGGGGCATTTCCATTTATGTCTGCTCCTAACCTCCACCTCATTTTTGGGGTAGGGAAATGCTTAACAATAGGTTACCCTTTCTGGTAGATTAACAAAACATGGAGCCATATTTGACCAGATCAGCCAAAACCAAAAATGGCCACTAATATTAATATTCAGTCTTAAGTGTCTTGACTATTGGGCAGATACTGATATTCACAGCCCAGCTACAGAATAATTTGGCCTATTTTTTTGAATACATTCGGCCTTAGATTCCACTGACACAGTACAGCTGATCATAATTGTTTTATGATCTCTTACATCGTAACTATGTGATAATTTTGAGTTTCAGAAATATTGCCCTAAAATAGATGTTGAAAAAATGCTTCCTGTAACATAAAATAAATATTTACCATGCTATTATTAAAAAATAAATATAAAAGATACATGTCTAGCCTCCTATTTATGTTGATGTATAAAGTGTTTATACATGCCATGTGATAGGGAGCTAAAAAATGATGAAGTTGTATTAATAAATAATATGAAACACTGTAGATGAAAAGAGAATTCTCCATTAAATCCATCCTAGAGTTTTATGAAACTCAAAAACGTCCTCTGCCCCCTCAGAATTTTTTTTTTGGGGGGGGGAGAGAATACATTTTTTGAAAAGAAATATTCTTGCAGCAGTCGGCTGCAACGAAACTTGGCTAGTCAACAAGATGGCCACTTTTCAATCAACTTAAAAGCTAAAAGAGATCCTCGCCCACAACAGAGAAAAAAATATTATATTTTAATGGCAGGGCAGAACATTTCTACCTTGGTAATAAAAGGCTCAAACAGATCTGTAACATTTTACATAGGTTTATAATCCAATTCTAGCACAGAATACAGTACTTACCAACATGAGATGCAACTAGATTACTGTGTAGAATGCATGCTGAGTGCTAAAACTGGGCCTGCATGTATTTTTAACATAAAAATATAAATTATTCTTTTATATGAATGCATATATATATGCAGTTTCCACAGTATTTTTCCCCAAAAGGAAGAGGAAAATGCTTGTTTTTAACAACAAAAGATAGAGACACTCATAAAGAAAGGACTTTTTCTTGTAAATTTATAAGGCAAACGTTTTATATAATAAATAGGATACAAGGGTAGGGAGGGATTTTGGTGGATTTCTTTTAAACATATACATGTACATTCAGACGGATTTTGTTATTTTCTTACTGAAATTATACAAATTTTCCTTTATTAAATTTCTTTTTTCTTTTTTTTAAATATAGTCAGTGCTTTCAGTATTTTTTTTTTTTTTGGCTGTAGACAAAACCTACAAAAAGAGCAATCAATTTTTAAGTTTTATTAAACAATCTACTCAGAATTCTTAAAAGTAATTGTCCCAAAAACGCATCAAACAAATGCAAAGTGTGGTCAGGAAATATGGATAGGGGTATACAATGAAGTATGTATATTTAAAATTCTTCAAAAGAGCCAAGGAAGCTCTACTTAACCTCAGTGGAAAGTTTCTTAATATTTATTTTCCTAAAATTAGAGATTGAGTATGGAAGGATTCATATGGATCAACTGTGACTTTTCAGCATTAAAAATATTAGTGGGGCAATCCTTAAGACAAAATAGAGCCCAACTTAGAAGACTGCTAATTATGATTTTTGGAGTTTCAATGCATTCTTCTTTAAAATACTTATGTTAGATCCTGATTTGCTACTTTATTCATCTTCCCTTAATAGGTGTTCAATGAAGAAATCTACAGAACCACTTTCCTTTTTTTCCTTTTTTTTCCTATATTGCCTTCTGGTGGTAGATTATTAAAAATGAAAACTTTAAGAAGTTCCTCCTGGGTTTTGTTTCATGTTTTTACTATTGCATTCCTGCCAAATGAATGTTTCAATGAAGGAGTCTAAGCATATTCTAATTTCTTTGATACACTGACTTCTGGTAGTAGATTATTAGAAATTGAAGCATACAAAATACCCTGGGAAGTTGTTAAAAAAATTGCCTAACTACCCCTTTCTCCCTACTGCCAATGGTAAGACAAAAATAAAAGCATATAGCTTTCCTCCCTTTTAAAATATATACATATATTTGACACTCACATTTGAAGCATTTGTGCCTGGAACAATTACTTTACAGAAATGTTCACGATACATACTCGTGGACCAATAAAATAAACACACACACACACACACACAAAAGGTTTTCATTGACATTCCTTTTTTCAGGATGGGGAGATAAAACCCTACACACAATGAGTCTCAAATACCACAGTTCCTTTCTGTTACATCCCCCCTCTGAGAAAAAAAACACTTATTTAAAAGAAAATAAAAAACAACTCCCACCCCAACACCAAATTCTGTGTCTCTGGAATTTTTTTTTAAAGAAATGTCACTGGGTAGAGTTAGTTGGCTATGTGAGGATTAAGAGCTGTACAAGGTAGCAAGCACTCAGCATACATTTAATAACAGTCCTTGTAATATTTGGTTTTATAGTGATCACTACTGAATTGTGAAGCAGAAGGAAGTTGGTTTGTTATTAGCGGCATGTTGATTTATGGAAGCAGGAGAAAGGATTTCCCACCATTCCTCTGCCTGTACAATAAAGGGAGGAAAGTCTTTTTTTTTTTTTTTTTTGCACTCATAAAGAAAATCAATTGATGTCCAACTCTTCTGCCACTTCATGCAGAGATAACACAACCACAGTAAGTACTGCTCATCTACATGGCTTAAAGGAGGAAAAACATAACTGGAAGAAAATTTTATGTATGCCAATTTATGGACTGAGAAATTTTCTTCCCCAACCTCAGTTAGGAAGAATATAGTAACACTGTCCCTCAGAGAAGTGCTCGGTTTTTGCTCAATTTTTGCTTTTGGAAGAACGGCAATTTTAAGCTGCTACTCCTGAAAGGATATTGCTGATTTCCACAACTTGCAAGTGAAAACTGGCAGACAGGAAATTGTCATATTTGGTCCTCTTTCTAACGGTGCCTTTTGGGATATGATGAGAACTGTGTCAGTAAAGTGCTGGCAAGCTATTTTTTTTGCTTAACGATCTGCTTCCAAACACATCAGCCTTTGATTTGATGAATGTTACTTGAGCTGCAATGTCAAAGATGTCAACAAAACGAAAGCTTTAATACAAAATTATTGTGACACAAACCGAACATCTCAGCAATCACTCATGCAAGCATAAGCAACACTAAGAGGAGAAAGGGCAAAGTCCAATTTGAAAAAAACTTGATAATTCATTCTGAGAAATACTGTGAAACATGTTTGATCAGTAGAAAAAGAAGTGAGAGTCAAATACTTCATTTCCACCACCCAAATATTTGACATGTCCCTTTTTTTTCACACCTTTTTCTTTCCAGGATCCATAGCTGGATGCAGTGTGACACTGACCCATGAAGGTACAATGTCAAATCCATACATGATGTCTTTGGAAATCAGACCTAGATTTTTTTGCTAAACATGCAGGAAAGGAAGGGGCGAGAAGTGAATATAAGGGGCAGGTTATCGGCTAAAGAAGGGAACACGCTATCGTGGAGTGCTTCCAATTTATGCCAGATGGCATGCAATGCACAAAATGAAAAGGAATGGTAGGAGAAATATTAGCTTTAAAAGCAGTAAAAGTGGGAGGATGAGAAACCAGGTCAGAACTTTGCTATGAAGAAACAGGAAGAGCACTAAGAAGTTCAGTTTAGGACCAATAGTAGTTTTCCAAAAATTAGACTACAGGCTAATTGAAGTAGCCATAATCAATAGAGCTAAATCATGCCAAGAACATTAGTTAGGCTCTAGTTAAACTGAAAATATTTTTAGAGAGGTAAGTCACAATACAGACCAAATATTCCACATTTTCTTCACTTTATCTTCCTAGACCCGTCAATGCCCTTCCCCACAAGTAGATTTGAGTGCAAAAAAATAAAATGTTGACTATATGTGATCATCCTGTTATTTTTTCAAATCCATTGAGCAAAAAGAAAAAAACAACCCTCTTCCAAAAGTGTGAGACCAGCCCAGCTGAATGTATCTTCTGTTCTGGCACTTACTGGCAGACAATTGTGAAGGACGTTTTCTTTTCCCTTGCTATGATACTGAAGATTAGGAGTAATAGTAAAGAAAACAACATGTAATAATTTCTCAACAGACCATACCATTCCTTGCTTGTCAGTCTGTTATCCTTATTTGGTAGTGGTGCGATAAGCAGAAAAAAGCTACCCCTCATTTATAATGCAATATACAGATATATAAAATTAGACAATTTTTTTTCGGTGTCTACTTGGTGTCTTAAAAAAAAACACCACACACACACACAAAACAGAAATTAAATCCCCAAACAAAAAAGATTTAGATCTAACGTTAAACTCTACACATTATTGGATAATAATTGAAACTGACAAGAAGTTTATTTTCACTTGACACAGAAACATCAGGTGGTTCACAATGCTAACAAGGTAAATCCCTCTTGCACAGTCTCTCAAACTCCAGGCACTATCCACATGTGTCTTCAGGATGAGCTGGATGGAAGTGGGCAGAGCTAGGAGCAAAGATAGTCACTTTGTATCCCTGTAAATAAGCAGTTTGCCAGTGAAGCTACTACTGATGTAATGCACTCTGGAAAAGCAGCTAGTTCCAACAACATCTTTAGAAGGAATGGTGGGAAGAGGCCAGACTTCTACTCCTGCTCTACTTTCTCAATCCTTTCTTTGGGTTGAACTAGATTTTGATGGAAGACCCAGGTCTGTAATCAACTGCAAAGCGGAGCAAGATGAATGCCATATGCAGCAAAGAAATGTTCATGTGCTGGGAGGAAGGCAGGGAGAGTCAGAAAAAAAGCAAGCAGAATTAAAACTTTTTGCTTGCCTGCTGTTTCTCTGGTGCAAAACTGCCTCTCTTACAATCACTTTGTAGCAATCAAGCAGCAACCCTGGTCTGCCTACAAGGATCTAGTTTGGCTCTTGCTGACAAAATGAACCTTCAAGTTCCCACCCTACATCATAACTCAAGGAAGGGGAATAGTGTAAAAGTGTCACCTTTTGACTTGTTTGGAATGTCAAGACACATGAGATTAAAAAAACAAACCCTGTGGTTTTACAAGTTATTCAAATCCAGGTAACAATAGATTAGACCAAGTACAATATGATTTTAACTGATATATGGGTACTGATATTCTAATTTGGATTTTTGTTTCAAATTCCATACATGTTCATAGGTATCCTGAATTAAAGGTACCCCAAAACGTTTGAAGCTTCTTTTAATATCCCCATCTGACCCCATATTAAATTTAACCCATTCTTAAACTAGTTGCAAAACATTGTTAAAACCATGTGATCTCAATGGGCTTGTGGCTCTACTGTCCACCCAAACAGGAAGAAAGCAAGAAAGAATCTTGGCTTTAAAGTGCATTATTCTCCCCCATGAAAATGGTGTTGTTGTTGTTGTTGTTTTTTAAAAAAGGAGGGAGAGGTATTTCCATCTTGAGGGCAACTATCTGCCTCAACAATGGGCATTAAGAAACAGCTGGGAAAGGACGTGGCAAAGGGCTGCCACCTTTTTATATAAAGCAGTCACCTATATCTTTTGAAAGGTACATGGCTGGGAGAGTGCCAGAGCGCCTCTTATGATAGCAAAAGCTATTTTTTCCTAAATGGTCTTTGCCAAATAAGTAGGAAGGCACGAGGCTTTCAAAACTCTCAACAGTAAACTAAACTAAAGGAGATCTATGGGTATATGTTAAGTTCAGAAGGTTCAAATGCTAAAAACTTCAAATGCTGAGCATATTTCCTGCAGAGCTACAGCCTCATTTGTCGACTCAGCTATACACTACAGTATTATGAATCCTAAAAAGACCCTGGAATGCAGCAATACCCTTGTAGGGACAGGACTAAACTGACACAACACGCTTGCTTAGCCATAAGCTTGTTCTAATGTCTGAACTGGAAATGTGGTTCCCATGTTTTAGGGCATAAGTGCAGGCAGTTACATAAAGCAATGTTCTCTATGTGTGCTAGTTCCTCCATCATTCTCTCCCCAAGGATTTTTTTCTATCCAACCTAATTCCTATTACTAGAATTCTTCTGAGAAGAGTGTGTGTATGAAAGAAAATGTTTGTGTCAGCAGGTATCCAGTCTGCTATTGGGGAAACAAAAGATGAAGGCATTGTCACAAATTGTAATACAAGCTCCACTCATGTACAAGTATTGTGATATTGCACATATGAAAGAGATGTAGCTTGCATTGTGACAGTGGCACTCTAAGCCCAGCTTGAGTATGCTTTTCATCCTGCAAACACCTGTGTATATCAGACTGTAGGAGTAAACTGCAGGAAATATTTAATCTATCCTCTTCACATGATTAAAAAAAAACCTAAACAGATTGGTGACCTCTACAGCCAGTTTAAGCTTCAGTTATAACCGAAACTGCTTTTTTTTTTAAAAAAAAAAGTCAATATTCCAATTGGAAAGATTGCTATCACTATTGTTTATACTTATGTGGCTCTGTGTTTCAAGCTAGACAGGCTAAGGAGCCTTTTTACCATGATATTCTTCTGTGGAAACTTTAATTATGTATATCTATACAATTAAACTTTGACTTCCAAGGATAAGTGCTCTGTAAAACTCACCCAATTGTTATCTATCACACTTTCAATTTTGACATATGTCTGTATATGTTTACTATTTTTTTAAAAAGCCCCATTAGAAGTGACCCCAAAGTGGAATGAAATGTAAGGTTCTATTCCATTTTCCAAAACAATCTCATAACTTAGAAAAATTAATACACGATAGAAGGTTGTCTCTGCAGACTTAGAAGCTGGAGCAAGAGGGACAATAATTCTCAACTAGATTTCTCAGTCAAATGCAAAGCCTTAGAAATCCCCAAATACATCCCCAAAGTGTACTGCATTTTTCCCATCTCTTTCCCAGAGAGTAGGATATTTACTGTGGTTTGGAAAACTAGGAGACTCCCTCCCCTGCCAAAATAAATTTGTGCCTTTTTTTAATATTGAGGAAGAGCCCTTAAAGAGTTTAAATTGTTGCAAAGTAATTTCCTCCTTTTTTCCCTTGTGCGTGCTTCTTTACATTTTCTATCAGGTTTCCATATGTACTTCTCCGCACAGAGACATCATTCCAATAAATAATGAGCTAGTTACAGATTGTTGCTTTCGGGTACAAAAGGGAATTCATCATTTAGCCACAGATTGTAGCCCAAATTCTAATGATTAAGAAAGGGGCTTGGTTTTTATTCTTGATAAAGAAAGAAGAGAAGGCAGCCCCAACCTTACTGCAAATCAAGGAGAAGGGGGACAAAAAAATCAAACTTTCCTTTCTGATTATGCTAAAGAAGCGAAGAAAAATAAATAAATCTGTGTTGCTGCAGAGCTAAATCTCATCAGTCTTCCCACAAAGAAAACCGAATCTTTTTCTTATGAGCAGAACATATTCTAAGGCTAATAACTTCACTTTGGCTGCTTATGCACAAAGATTTTTTATTCCAATGTCTGGTACATAGGCAAGAACAGAGAAAAGTCATCGTCTATGCCAACGAGGCTCTCCAAGGTCTCAAACAGACATGACTCCTAAGAGCCTATGTATGTATATATGTACATATAAATCTGCAGGAACTCCAAATTTTGCTAAGAAAAAAAATGTAATTATTCCTCCCTCTCAAAATAATTTTCCTGTTCTAAATTTTGCCGTTCCTGCAAGCAAACTGCTATACTAGAAAGGGGGAGGAGATGCTATTATAGGAATCTCTAATTTTCTCCCAGTAACAACTAACAAGGATCAGAGGGCACATATTTAGATGGTAAAAAGCTACTGCTCTGAATACTTTGACTTTTAGAGTACTAACTTCTTGATGAAAAAACATTATCATAGATATCAGGATGTATGTCTATTAGAGTCCTCAAAGACCCATGAAACAAGATGGGGCTTGTTTATCATTTCACACCACTGGTGGGGGGGTGGGGGGAGCTATTTAAGATAGCTACTTTCTGCCTAGACTTTGACTGGGACCCAGGCGTCCTTCTTATTGATTTGCTACAGTCCAGAAAAGGTAAGGAGAGACACTGTGCTACATATTCACTTAAATAAAAATAAGCAGACTAGCATGGCCAATGTCCTTCCCCTTCCCCCACTGAGTGCTGTTTTCTGCTATTAGGAAGGGAAAAATAGACCTTAATTGCAGACAAAGTCTCATACACAATAAAACGCTACACTTCTGTTGAGACCTGCTTTCCCGGGGAGGGAGGCAATATGTGCTCAACAGCCTTGGAAGAGCTTGGTTGCTAACTGTAGGGAAATTATTTGAAGCAACTACGCTTCTCAATTCAGCCATTGCCATGTACCAATCCCACAAAGAATTACAGGTAGTTTTACACACATTGGGCTACTTTCCTGAACAAGAAGTAAGGTGGAGAGGTGAGCCAGTGTTCAGTCCAATGCCCCATTTGATACACACAGGCACACTCTGTACATCCTTCACACCACTGTGCCCCCCACCCCCACCCCCAACAAATGGACAAAGGCCTCCATTAGTGCAAACAGTTTCCTAAGCTAACATCATTGACAGTAACTGGAAGAACTTCTCTTTTTAACTCTTAGCATGTGACAAGCTCACACACACATGCCATTCAGCACACTCAGATTGTTTCAACAAAATCAAAGGCCTCTCCTTTCAGGATTGACACAGGAAAGGAGGACGTTAATACAAAGCTGCACCTAGTATCCCAGTGGTCTCTTAGCAGCAGAGCTATTCTTGGGGGGAAGGGGGAGAGGATATTCTTCCTAATTGCTGGCCTAAATGGCAGATGAGGGATATTCCCCAATATACCACAACCCTATTTCTCTCTCTCTCTCTCTCTCTTTCATGTGTACACATGCGCACACACCCTACTGAAAACTACAGAACTCCAACTAAGACTGGACAACTACATTACATGGCACTAGGGAGGTGGAGTGGAATACACACGTGGGCCCCTCTCCACCTGATCTGTTGATGGGGCCTCTATAATATGGAGGGCAAACAGGATCAGGGCAACAAGCCAGAGTTTGAAGCTATTTCTCCCCTGCCAACAGCTTGCCTTGTTAGTAGTATTCTCAGCAAAGCATGGCAGAAGGAGCCAGGCAGATGGGGAGAGGGAAGAATGGGCCCCAGTTCTGTAGAAAAAGTGCAAAGTGGCTTCCAGCCCTGGGAGGCATGTTTCTGTACCCCACACTGTGCTTGTCTGTATTAAAAATGGGGGGAATGAGGGACACAGAGGGATAGTTTGGGGGTAAGCTGATTGATTGAAAGCCAGGGCATTGTGGGAAAAGAGAATTCTACCCGGCAGCTGCCTGGAGTCTCATTTGGGTGTGTGGGGCTGAGAGTGCCTGTTCCTCTCTTTGTTACCTCTGGCGCTCACTTGCTCACTCACCCCCCGCAAAGTCAGCTGACCCGCTCTGACACAGGTGTCCTGGTGTCCACGGCCTCGTCCCTGTTTGTAGGTCGGGACAAGGCCGTGGAGGACGACACAGTATCTTTGCGCTCATGTTTGTAGGACACGGCTGTACCACCAGATTGAGTCTTAGGTGGTTCTTTAGGACAGCCATCACTCTCTGGAGCCCTCTCCTCTTTATAGCTCTTGCTGCTCAAGTCCTGGGGCTCAACTGGAAGGCTCTTGCTGTCCTTAGGGCTTTCAGGGGACTGAGCAGGGGAGGTGCCCTGGGGCTCCAAAGATGGCTGATGGGGAGGGAGGTGCTGATCCTTCTTGCCAGGAGAAGAGGAAGGGGCGGGGGTTGACACAGCATTGCCACCCCGCCCTTTAGGGCTGCTTTCTTTGCTGCGGCGCCCTGGGCTCTTGGCAGCCATTCGCTGTCCTTTGGAACTCCATTCCCCTGTGTTGCTTGGAGGAGGAGGAGTTGGCTTGGTGATCTCTATACTGACAGCCTCACGTGTCTTACGTTTCTTGATAGGCAATACTGTCTCCCGGACTGCCTGGATGACTGGCTCCTTGATTGTTTTCTTTTTAGCTTCGGCAATAGCTGCTACTGCACTGCTGCCTGGCTTTCGTCCCCGTTTCTTAGGTACAGCCTGGGGATCTGATTCAGGTTTCCGTTTACGTCCAGGACGCTTGATGACCATGACCTGTGCTGAGGTGGTAGCCCCACCTGTTCCTTCTGCCTTTGCTCCCATCGAAGACGACTGCAAAGGCATCTTGACTAGCAGCTTTCCCGAACTCTTCTCAATTACCCTTTTTACCTGTACACCTTCTGAAGCAGTTCCTCTAGGTTTGGTAGAGCCGCTACCTTTAGGTCGACCCCGTCCACGGCCTGTGCCAGGAGATTTGGGGGCTTTAGTTTTCTTAGGAGGCTTCTGTTCTCGTCGTGAGGGGCTCCCACGTCCAGTCACCGTGAAATCAAAATCATTAGGATCCAGCGAAGTGTCTCCCACCTTCTCAAAGTAGGCGATGAGCTCAACTTTAGAACGAAAGGCCTTGCCTTGGGGGCTGCAGTTTTGGAACCAGAAATATGAGAAAGAACAAGGAAGGGAAGCGGGGAGGAGAGAAAATTAGTGGTAATTCACCAGAGATACATGAGCTAGATTATCACTTTTTTTAAAAAAAAACACCTCATCCTGGAAGAAGTTGAAAGAGTTCTGTGTAATGATTCTGTAATCTACAATATACTCTACATCAAACATCACATTGCAAATAACCACCAATAAGGGGAGGTTTTGAAATTTTGCTTTGTGTTGAGCTCTATTTTCCCCCACTCTTATATCATGCAGCTCTGGTGTGAAAGCTATTAGAAATATAAGGGAGAGCAATTAATACATTGCTAATTCGGATTCCCCCTAATACTTTTAAACATAAGAGTTTTGAAAGACAGCCCCTAGAGCTAGCACTCAGAAGGCATTATGCCACTGTTCTGCCTTTTCTTTTTAATGGGAAAATGAGTTACAAAGGGCAAATGAAAGGCAGCTTAATATCTGAGCTTCCCTGTAAAATTCTGTCAAGAAAACAATGCGAATATGTTATCAAAGTTTTGTCTAGAAGTACAGGTAGTTCTCGACTTACAACTTTTTGTTTAGGGACCATTCAACATTCCAATGGAACTACCTGGGGGCTAGGTACAACCCAACCCAAATTTGAAGTTACAAGAGTTGCCACCCCTTGGAGTCACGTGACTGAACTTTGGGCGCTCAGCAAAAAGGCCATATTTACAGACATATGAAGTCCTTGACTTCATGCCATGACAGTTTTTTCCAAAATCAACATTTACTCCAATTTTCAGAAAACAGTTCATTGTGAACCAGTGGCTTGTTTAACCACATCAGCAGCTGCTTAATGACTAGTCATAAAATTGGACTGGTCATGTGACCAATCCATTTTACGACCATTACAATTTACAACTGTGATAGGTAGGCTCCATTAAATCGAGGATTTCCTGTATTCTTGGTTCCTAGTCCTATATCTAAAATAGCATCATTTTCCTCAGAGACTTATCAGAGATGTTACAAAGAAAAAGATGCACAAAATCTATCCTATGTTTTCAGAAAACAATATAGAGGAAAAGAAGCAGGTTCTTGTCGTGTGATCTTGGCGAAAAACAGCATTATCGAGTGCCTGAATTTATAATGTATTAATATGTGTATTGGCATGTATGTCATCATAGGTAAATTCCGTTCACTAACCTGCCCCCATGCACAGTATGAAAAATCAGATAGGATGAGGTTGATAGAGCCCTTGCTAAATAACTTAACATTTTGTTAGGATCCTTGTTCTGTATAAAGAAATTCCTTCAACACAGGTTTTTATTTATTTATAGCAGCAAAAAAACAGCTAAAAATCTCGGATAGGATAGGATTCTTTATTAGCCAAGTGTGATCAGACACACAACAGATTTGTCTCCAATGCATAAGCTCACAGTGTATATATAAGCAGCATGTAACAAGTCATAGGTCATAAATTATAGTTACAATCATTAATCATAAGTTACAAAAACAATTGATAACTCATAAGAAACCAATAGGAAAAGATAGTAGGAAAGATGAGAAATTGATACGGTGTTTATATGGCAAGTGGCATTTCTATAGTACTTCCACTTTAGTTTCATTATTAAAAATAAGTTTTTTTTATTTAAAAAAATCCTGTAATAATATCTAGTTAGGGAGTCCCTGCAGCAAAAAAGAAGTAGAATAATACATTAATCCTTTCCTGACTGTGGTGAAGTATAAATATTTAGCACTGTTGAGGCATTTTTCCCCTCTGGAAGCATAATTAAATATAAATATTTGGGGGATTCCATATGGCATTTAAGGTAGTCCTATGTTAATTGTTAATGCCTTTTCTTCTTTATGTTACATTTACTCATATGTAACTTCTATAAATGCCTGACAACTTCAAAATTATATGTTCATTGTATTCACGTTTACCTGTTGTTATTGCTTCCTGAAAATTCCAATTGGAAGATTGATAGGTAATTTCTTGAACTTGAACAATCTTTTTGTAAAATTATCCTTTTTTTCAGTTGCGTATGCCTATATGGCAAGACAACAGCTGTACACTGAATTAGATTCCAAAAATATATGAAGATATAGTTAGAGAGCCCTTGTCTGAATCGTTTTAAAGCCTTTTCCCAATAGCAATCCTCTCTGCACCTGCCGTGCAATTCCAGGAAAATGTTCATTGTTATTTGTAGGATTGCAGAAAATAGTTGTCAATAATTTAGAAATTAAGTCATATGGATATCTCACAAGGACTAATAAATCCAGAAAGAAGGGATGTGGAAAGGTCTTTATTTCCCACATCTATATACTGCTAAAACTCTTGTGCCTCTGTTTGTTTGTAATCTTCAATTAGCCCAAATGGTGCATCATAGCACAAATTTTTGAATCCAGGTATCCCAAATATGCTAAATTAAAGAACTCTCACAAAATCCAGAATCCATGCAATTGAAATTTTTAACGTGTTTTATACCAGTTATATTTGCAAAGCTCTGGGTGCTGCAGTATTGCCACAATTAGCCACAGCCACATGATTGTGATTTTTGACACTCCCTGCCAGTTTCCCACAAGCAAATTAAATGGGAAAGCCAGCAAAAAGTTGGAAATTGTTCTTGCTCCCAACTGCTTTTTTGCCCACCAGTGGTCATTCTGTTTCTCCATTTAGGTAAAGAAATAGCTCTGAAATTATTATTTTTTTATTTACAAGATTTGAATTTTTTTTTTATTTACAAGATTTGGATCAAAATATGCAATTAGCATACTGGCTAAGTCATTTTCAGCCTAGTGTATTTGTTGTATTTTCAGAAGATAGTATGCACTACAAACATACAAGGACCACTGATACTCACTTGATAAGATAGACGTCATATTTTCCCGCCGAGCGCCCGGATTTTCTCTGCTTGAGTTTGCGAGTCCAGCCCTCAGGCAAAGTGGGATCATCATACATGGGACCACGATCTCGGATGACAGAACGGCGCTGTTTTGGAGATGCAGAGGCTTCAGGTACAGCTGGAGCAGTTCCAGCTCCTTCTGACATTTCTGCCTTGCCTGCCTCAGCTGGCTCCACAGAGGGCTGGGCATGCTCATGTTGCTTTTCTTCTTTCCGCTCTTTCTTGACTTTTTTAGATTTGGAGGATTTGTCCTTTAGACCCTGTAAATCTTGGTCTTCAGATTTTTCTTCCCTGAAATAGAGAGAGAGAAAAAAGATCTTGAATATTTAGCATATCGAACAATAAATTATCAGGACTGATAGCTGGAATAAGAACTCACCTACAGCCAAAGTCACATTCATAAATTCTCTTTAACATACATATATAGTATACCTTTGGAATTTTATTTTGGGACAATTTCAATAAGAAGAAGGAAAAGCAATGTGTGATTTTTGAAATTCTTTCCAACCCCTTAAATGACAGCTGTTTTGAGCCATGTGACAAAAAGGTGGAAGGGGTTTGAATGCAGCAGCTGCCTATCTCTCTTTGACACAAGGATGCAATAGAAGAAATTTTCTGGATTTCCTGGTCTACAGTCTGTGGCCTCAGGTAGTCCATTTTCAAACTTGAAATGTTTGTATTTTATTTTGTAGACTTCTCTCTCATATAAATTTGGTCCCATTCCATTAAGTTTCTGGGGATCTATCCACAGGTAATAATTTGTTTCCAATACTTTATTGGGCTGGGTAGAATAAAAAAAAACAAGTATGTTGCATACTTTTGGAAACAGCAGAGGAATACATTTGATTCAGTGGTGCCATAGGTGTATCTCTGTAGGACTACAATGATCTGCTGTGCTCTTTTTGTTAGTTAAACATCTCTCAGAGGTCACATACGAACATAACTATATTTTTCTATGTGTGTATTCCAGAAATATCTTCCCTGAAGAGCTCCAACTCACAGACAGCAATCCTACAGCTGGTTTAATTAAACAGAGGAAGCCAAAAATTACTATTTTTGTCTGGTACGAAAAAGCAGGAGTTCTTGCTAATTTCATATGCGGCAATATCACAACACATACCCCAGTCAATTTTTTGATTCTATATAAAAAGACACTTTTTTTCGCTTCCATTCAATTATGTCTGATGTTCGGAGACTGCCTAGACACATCCATGCAGTTTTCTTAGTAAATTTTTTTTAGAAGTGATAAACCCTTGCCTTCTTCCTAGGGCGGAGTGTGTGACTAGCCCAAGGTCACTTAGCTAGCTTTATGCCTAGAGTGTGACAGGAACACACAGCCTCCTTGTTTCTAATCTGATGCCTTGACCACTACACCAAACTGGCTCTCAAAGCACACAATTCTCAGTTTTTATTGAATATAGATTTGTGATATTTCTCAACATTCTATCTTCCAGCCGTGGCATAGACACTATTTATTGCCATTACAGTTTGTCATGAAAAAAGAATAATACATTAACATTTTTAAAACAACCATGTTATTGGTTTGTAATGTGTATAAACTAAATAGCAATATAAGCATATTATGCAGAATATTGCCTGATCTTGTTTCTTCTTCAATTCAAGGGCTGCAGGTTGACAAATTTTGTTAAGCCAACCTAATAAGCATTCTTAACATTTAATTAATTCATTAATATCCCACCTGCATTATTTTTATAAATAACTCAAGGCAGCAAACATATGCAACACATTTTCCTTCTCCTATTTTCCCCATAACAACCCTATGAGATGAGTTGGGTGGAGAAAAAGTGATTGGCCCAAGTATATTGAGCTGGCTTTCATGGCTGAGGTAGAACTGCAACTCATAGATTCCAGCTTTCTAACTTGGTGCCTCTAGACCCCAACATTTTGGACACCAGGGAACCAATTAAAGATACAATTAAATAATTTGGAGGAGAGATCAATTCTCACAGCCAGTCCAGGTTGGACTGAGTCTGAAAACTGGGGAGGAGCCACAAGGGCACGATGACATCATAAGTGTAGACTCATTCCAATTGGTTAATGGATGGAGCATACCCAGTCTGGCTGCTGTCTCTACGATAACAGGAAAATATTAGCAGCTTTCACCCTTAACTGCCTTCCAAGAGCCCAATTCACCATAATGATAATCCAATTCTGGTCCATCCAATAGGAATTACAAATAGACACAGCTGTAATGTATATTACAAATTCTTAAAATTTATTAATGTCTCCAGCACAGAAAGAATGGGAGCCGATCTTTTCTAAGCTTTCTTTTAATTGGTCCAATAGACTATAGATATTGTATTTATAAGTTTTAGATTGTAAGACACTTATCAAATATTTTTTTTCTAATCTGAAACTAATGCTTGGGCAATATCAAATATTACAATTTTTAATAATTATGTGATTGCAGGGCACTTTGACACGAGTTTAAGTACAAACAGGTTGCCAAGCATCCAGATCACGATGAATTAATATTGTATGACTGTATTATACATGAAGAAATACTTTACCAAGTGTTAAGAATTTATCTTAACTGTAGATGAATGGTAATTAAACCACATTGTTAATTGGATAAGGACTGTAATTAACCATGGCTTTTCAAATAATGTGAAGTTCCATTGTAGCAACTGTTTGACATGAAGCACAGTGTGGATTGGAAACTCCTGACCTTTCTGCTGGCAGATGTCTTAAGAAGAAATAAAACATTTTTAAAAATACATATGCAATGTAAAACAAAGCCATACTCAGCCACACTTGCTATCCCAAACAGTGTTTATCCTGTCATCCCAACATCAATTGAAATACAACTTTTCTTCTTCCCATCTCATTATTTCACCATGTATAGATGCTTTAAAGGAATTTGGCTAGTCACACAACTAGAGGATTTCGGATTAACTTCCATGAATTTCTCCCTCAGTTACAGTAATGGCATCTTCCAAAGCACTTACATTTTTACTTAAAAGAAAATGTGTGCATCAAATGTGACGTACGGCAGGTCTTTACAGTTTTAGCAAAGGACTGGCTTTGATAAATGATGAAAAATAATGCAAAACAAAAGCCCTTATGCAACTAAGAATATAAACTTTTCGGGGAAATTGCTAACTCCTTGATGTAACATGTGTTTATTTAGTCATGTATGCTTTGTCTTTCTTCCACATACATAACTCTTAACAGCAGCTTCTTGTTTGGCTGGATTACAGTCTCATTCTTCAGATTCCATCAAATTCCATTTTGTTTAATCACTTCAAAGATTTCAAATCTATGATTCTAAATTCTTAATGGAAGCTGATGGGAAAATGTGATTATGTTGAAAATTGTTTCAGGAACAACAGCCATTTGTTTAAAAATAAGCTTTGCTAAAGTGTTTGGCAGAATTCAGATTCAAAGGGGTGGCAATGAACAAAATCTAAAAAGCACAGTGTGATTTTATGTTGCCCCAAAGATTTTTGTTCTTCAGAAAACAAAAATGAGAAAATGCTTGAATTTGAAAAAGTTATTCTACCTTTGTTGATTTAGAGATACCCTTGTTTAGCAGCTTTTGAATTGTAAACTGCCTAGAGTCATTGACTAAGATAGGCGGCTATAGGGGTTGAATAAACAAATAAACATACAAACTGCAATTCAATCATGTGACTGAGAGAAGCTGCAAAGATTGCTAGTTTAATAACACCTATAGAAAATTATTTACTATTTTTTTGAAGTAGAAAGCATAACAAATAATGACAATAACTTTATATATTAATTTAGCAGAGTTGTAATTCTAGTACATAGTATACTAATAAATAATAACAACAACAGCAACAACAGCAACAGCAACAACAACAACAACAACCCTACTTGGGACAGCTTATATCCTCCGACATTACCTTAACAGTTCCTAAGTCCTTGCTTAGGACTCGAACTGTTGAGTTACCAACCAGACCCAAAGGCTGTGAATCTCACCAAAGATTAACCACAAAATAATAATAATAATAAAACCATATAACAGTGATACCCATTGTCATCGGGGCACTTGGTACCATGTCCAAGAATTTTGTAAGATACATCAACAAATTGCAGCTTTCTGTAATAACACCAGCAGAACTACAAAAAACATGCTACTCGGAACATTGTATATTTTAAGAAGGTACTTGGTTGATACCTAGGACGCTGGCAGCAACCCGTATCAACCATTAGCACCAGTCAATGGTAATTGTGATGCATTTTTGAATGTTCAGTTGACTGAGCTTCATGTTTAATGAATAAAGTATATAATAATAATATTTCTGTTCATTAATGAGTGACTCAAAAGCTTTCCTGATTAGCTTTCTCAAGCAGTTTTTCTTGGAACAACATTTGAAACTGTTGAAATATAAGTACCTGAATTTATTACCAACTTTCAAATAATACTGTTATTGCTTAATAACAAAAAGTGCTTAAAAAGCAAAAAAAAAAATACACTAAAGAAAAAATAGTGATAAATGTTTTCCACAGTAAACAATTCTATCTATACTTATTTAATATGAATATTATTCAAAAATATATATGTTAAACAATACACTGCACTGGCCCTCTAAAATTCTTAGTGGTAGATAAGTTTTTTTTAAGTATCCATTATAAATTGTGTAAACTATACACTACATTTTATCAATCATTCCACTATACATACACATGCAACGTTTTCCTGCTGACTCCCTCCTTATCTCTACAGTATAAGATGACTGATCAAGCTACTTCTAGAAAGTAACCTCTCATCTTGGGATAGTTAAGGTGAATAAAGCACAGACTGAAGTAAATATCTTAATTTTGTCTTAAACTGCAGAAATGCTTTCAGGTGAAAAAACAACCTATACTGTTAAACTCAGTTATGGCCCAATATTACAAATTAAATGAGCTTATTACTGCTCTAAGACCAGATACAATAGAATGACCATTGGCTTACCTGAAGGGTCCTTTTCTGTACACCGCGGGAGAGTCCAAGCAATGGGTTAATTCAGTCTGCTTGCCCTTAGGACTGAGGAACTATTTTTCCTTAAGCCACACCTCCTCCTGGTGTGCTCAATCCCCCAGAATTCTTTGAAGGAGTCAGTTCGTGCGGACGGAGCGAAGCGTCCAAGATGATGTACTGTTGACACGAGGAACCCGAATCCCGGCCTTGAGAGCCAGGGTGGGTTGGACTCTCCCGCGGTGTACAGAAAAGGACCCTTCAGGTAAGCCAATGGTCATTTTCCTGTACACCGCTTGGAGAGTCCAAGCAATGGGACATACCAAAGTTATTGTCCATCTGGGTGGGCAGAAGAAGGCTCCCGGGATTCGGTCTCTGACACAACCGCCTGGAGCACACGCCTGCCGAAAGACGCCTCAGCCGAGGCGAAAATGTCCAGTTTATAGTGTCGCACAAATGGAGAAGGAGAGGACCACGTAGCGGCCCTGCAGATGTCCAGGATCGAGGCCTGGGTGGCCCAGGCCGCTGAGGTAGCAGCACTTCGTGTGGAGTGTGCAGTGATGCCGCGCGGAACGGCCTTGGATTGACTTTCATAGGCAGTCGCAATGCAAGCGCGAAGCCACCTGCCAATTGTGGAGGAAGTGACCTTCTTCCCTAGGGAACCGGGCTGGAAGGAGAGAAAAAGAGCCTCTGACTTCCTGAATTCCGCAGTACGAGCGATGTAGACCTTCAGGGCCCTCCTGACATCAAGATTGTGCCAGGATCGCTCTCTGGGATGCGACGGATGAGGACAAAAATTTGGCAACACAATGTCTTGCGCTCTATGGAACCATGAGTTTACTTTGGGGGTAAAGGTCGGGTCCAGCCTCAAAATGACCCTGTCAGGGTGGATGACGCACAGATCCTGGCGAACAGAGAGAGCCGCCAGCTCCGAAATCCGGCGAGCTGACGTGATGGCAATCAAGAAGGCCGTCTTCAGCGTCAGGAATCGAAGAGAAGTAGTGCGTAAAGGCTCGAATGGGGGGCCAGAGAGGGCCCGCAGGACCACGGACAGCTGCCAAGTAGGGTAGCGATGAACGGTGGGAGGGCGAAGGTTAGAAGCGCCCTTGAGGAAAAGACGCACCTTCGGGATTTTGCTGAGAGGCAAAAGGAGGTCGCCCGACCAGACAGTAGACAAAGCCGCCACTTGACGTCGAAGGGTGTTCGGGGCCAGGCCCCTGTTGAGTCCCGCTTGAAGGAAGTCAAGCACTCTGGGAACAGGCGCGGTCGTCGGCTCGATGAGCAGCTCCTCACACCACTTGGCGAAGGCAGCCCAGGACGCATCATAAATCCTAGTGGTTGAAGGGCGTCTAGCCGCCTGAATGGTGTTCACTACCTCCTCCGACAGGCCTTGGCCTTTCAGTTGGTCCCCCTCAAGTGCCAGACGGCCAACTGGAGCCACTGGGGCTCTGGGTGAATCACGGCCCCCTGGCTGAGGGAGATCTGGTCCGGAGGAATGCGCCACGGAGGAGACACCGACAGGTGGACAAGGTCGGCAAACCACGACCTGCGGGGCCAATGCGGGGCCACGAGAAGGACCTCTGCTCCCTCTGCGATGACTTTGGAGATGAATTGAGGAAGGAGAGGCAGGGGAGGGAAGGCATACAGTAGCTCGCGGGGCCACTTGCAACGCAGTGCGTCTGTCCCCTCCGCCCCCGGGGTGAAGAACCGGGAGTAGAAGCGGGCGAGCTGCTTGTTGTCCCTTGACGCAAACAGGTCTACGGCCGGAGTCCCGAATCTGTCGGACATCTGGTGGAACAGGCGAGGGTCCAGTTTCCACTCCGCAGGATCTATGGTCGTCCTGCTCAGCCAGTCGGCCTGTGTGTTGTCCACTCCGGAGATATGGTCGGAGCGAAGGGATTCCAGATGGCGCTCCGCCCAGCGTCCCAGGGACTCCGCCTCTCTCATCAGTGCTCTGGATCTGGTGCCGCCCTGGCGGTTGATGTGGGCCTTGGTGGCCACATTGTCCGTCATCAGAAGCACATGTTGGCGATGGATGGGCCGGCTGAAATGGCGCAGGGCCAGGCGAGCAGCTCTCAGTTCCAGCAGGTTGATGCTGTATCTGGATTCCACTTGGGACCACTTGCCCTGAACAACCAGGGACCCCATGTGGGCTCCCCAGCCGGAGAGGCTGGCGTCTGTGGTGATGATCAACCTCTCGGGTTCCTTGAATAGGTGGCCCTTGAGGATGGCCGGAGACACCCACCAGCGGAGAGACCTCTTCACGTCCGGGGGAACTCGAATCGGCCTGGTAGAGTTGCTCCTGGATGCCCTCTGGTGCGGCAGCAGCAGCCACTGGAGAGACCTGGAATGCAGGCGGGCCCACGGCACGATGGAAATGCAGGAGATCATTTTTCCCAGCAGCTGCGACAGAAGGACCACTGGAGCCTGCCTCAAGCTCAACACCTTGTGGGTCATGGACCTTAGACCGGTCAACCTGTCTCGGGAAAGGAAAACCCTGCACAAGTTGGTATCTATCACCGCCCCCAGGTGTACAAGTCTGTTGGTTGGGGTGAGATGGCTCTTCTCTATATTTAGAGAGAAGCCGTGGTTTCTGAGGGATCTCATAGTGGTTTGGAGATCCCGAAGGGCCTGCTGCCTGGACGACGACTGGATCAGGATGTCGTCCAGGTAGCACTGGAGCCTTATGGGCCTGCGTCTTAGCTGAGCCGCCACTACCGCCAGCACTTTGGTAAACGTCCGAGGAGCGGACGAGAGGCCGAATGGAAGAGCTTTGTACTGGAAGTGGCGACCCGCATAATAGAAGCGCAGGAACTTCCTGTGCTGAGGACGGATGGGGATGTGGAGGTATGCCTCTTTGAGATCTATAGATGTGAGAAGATCTCCCTGTTGAATCCCCGCCAGAATGGACTGCAGAGACTGCATCTTGAACCTCCGGTAGGCGATATGCCTGTTGAGGTTCTTGAGGTCCAAGATGGCTCTCCACCCCCCCGAGTTCTTTGGTACCAGGAAGAGGATGGAGTAAAACCCCTTCCCCTCTTCGCCTTGGGGAACTGGTTCCACGGCCCTGATGTCCAGGAGATGACGGACTTCCTGGTCCATACGCTGCCTCTTTTGGGGGCAGGACGGGACAGGGCACCGGATGAAGGTCCGGGGGGGAAGGGACAGGAATTCTAGGGAGAGGCCTTCCCTGACTGTCTGCAGAACCCAAGCATCCTCGGTGTTCTGGGCCCAATGAGAGGCGAACAGCTGGAGGCGACCCCCGATGGGCGCCAAGCCCTGGCAGTCACTTTGACTTACGGAACGGCCTGTTGGAGGCCCCACCGCGGTTATACTTGCGGAAGCCGAACTGCTGCCTGCCTCTGTCCCGAAAAGGCGCTCTGTCTTGGGACCTGTCGCCCTGCTGGCCGAAGGACCTATTAGAGGGAGAGAAGGAAGAGGCAGAGGTGGAAGGCTCGGAGGCACGAAAGGACTGCCTCCTAGAGTAGGGAGCGGCCTTACGTTCCTGCTTTTTATTTAAAGAAGGTAGGATCTTCCTCTTGTCCTTGGACTCAATGAGGAGAGGATCCAGGGACTCGCCAAACAATTTGGACCCCTTAAAGGGGGCGGAAGCCAGTTTCCATTTGTTTTTCTGGTCCGCTTGCCAATGTCGGAGCCAGATCAGTCGACGGGAAGTTATGTTAGAACCGAGGGCCCTGGAGGCAAATTTGGTGGCATTGAGGGACGCGTCAGCGGCATACTGGGAGGCCGCGATTATTTTTGACACGTCCTGGTGGAGACGGATGTCTCCCGCCGGGAGCTTGTTTAGGAGCTCGCGCAGCCAGATCACAGAGGCCCTATTAAAAAAGGAAGCGGAAGAAGAGGCCCTGATGGCCCAGGCAGCCGCCAGATGGGTCTTGTGACACGCCTTTTCCGCCTTCTTGTCCTCCGCCTTAAGGCCTTCCAGGAGGTCGGCCGGTAGCGAGGAGTTGGAAGTGAGCGCAGCGATGGGCGGGTCGACAGTGGGAAGGGCCAGAAGGTCCTCCAACACTGGCTCCATAGTATAAAGCTTCCTATCTACCCCACTGGGAGAGGATTGCGTGGCTGGCTGAGCCCACTGGCGCTGGATTAAGTCGAGGAACAGCCCCGGGACCGGAACCAGCTCTTGCTGGGGCGCTGGCACATCAAACATGACCGCATTGGGATTAGCCGGAGGGGCATCATCCGCCGGCGCGGTCGGCTTGGGCTTGATCCCCACCCTGGTGGCAGCCTTGACCTTGTGAAGGACCGATTTAAAAAGGCTGGGCTTAAAGAGACCCGCAAAGGCGGGCGCTTCGGGGGGAAGGTCCTCGTCGTCCGAGAGGCCTAGCACCTCCGGGTCAGGGTCCTCAATGGCAGAGGCCTCGCTGACCACCGAGGATTCCAGGGAAGGATGGCGAGCACGCTTGCTTGGGGGCGGAGCTGCCTGATCGGGTTTGGGACCCCTAGGGGCCGCTGCGGTAGGACTTTTAAATTTCATGGCCTCCGTGATGCCCTTGGCAATGGCACGGGCCATTAGCTCCTGCATGCGGGGCGATAACTCCTCAGAGTCAGAATCGGGATCCAAGCCCTCTACTAGGGGGGGTGAAGCCTCACCCTGCATATCGTCTATGCTAGCATCCCCAGGGGGAGGAACCTGTTCACAGGCCCAGGAAGGGACCGGGGAAGCCGGCTCTGCAAATGACCTATTAGGGGATAGGTCCTGGGATTCCACCTCCTCGGCGAGGACCGACTGGAGATCTTCCCGGGAGGGAGGGGCTCCTGAAAGGGACTGCACCCTGTCTGCCTGGCGTCTGGCCTTCTCGAATTGCTTGTCAAGGGCCCGCTGGCGCCTTTCAGCATCCTTGGCCTCAGCTACCGAAGGGGTTCTGGAACGCTGTTTCCCAGAGCTACCCCCACCACTCTTGCCCGCACCCCCACTCCCCGAAGAGGAGGAACCCTTGCTAGGGGCCTGCGAGAGGCTCGGCCTAGCGTCTTGGGAATCGGGAGGACTGGGCAGGTCCATAGTCAATGACCACACAAGATGGAGCAAGGCTATGATAAGGCAGAAGGATAGATATAGACTGGGTGCTGTAATGGGAAACAAAACGAAATGATCGTTAAAATTGCCATATATACAATTAATCGAATCAATACTATGAAATCATCCCATGTTTCACACCAGTCGGAGGCCCAGGGGTAGGATTGGGGCCTGCACCGGGGTGCAAGGCTCCGCAGGAGAAGCAGGGAGGAGAATGACTATAGAAAAATTCTTTAGGCCTGCTCTTACTTAAGGCCTCCTCCCTGAGCCGGTATGATGACCGTTGGAATGGCACAGGAACCAGCGCCGCTCGCAAAAATAGACAAAAGGCGAAGGTGGCGATCCTAGCCCGAGAAACCCTTGCTAGGCCCTGCCACCTCCAGCGGCCTCCTGAACAACGAGGCTGATGCAAAATGGCGGCCATGGCTGGGCGCGCTATTTTCGCGCCTAAAAATGGCCGCCGCAACAGCGTGGGGCTAAGGGAGAGCGAGGGGCGAACGCGCCTCGCAATGGCGACGATCGCCCACTCCTCCCTGCGGCAGAGGTCCTCTAGCAGGCCGGGGAGCGAAAAAACTTCGACGAAAATAACAAACGAGGGGCCTGGGGAGTTAGGAACCTCGCCGCTGCAGCCGCGCCGTTTTAAACGACAAGCGGCAGGCCTCCGAAGCCGTCCCAAGAGGATCGGCTGAGGGGCACCCCCCACCACCTTCCAGCTTACCTCCTGGCCTTCAAGTGCAGATTGTACTGAAGAAAGTCGCAGAATTTAAGAGAGAAACGTCTCACGATGTTGGAGGAATAGTAGAGAAAAACTTTAAACGTAATTTGAGAGTCCAAGCCAAAAAAAAGGATCAATTTAGCTCAGAGCTCAAACTAAATACGTCCAAACGGGCTGACTGAGGAAGAATTCTGGGGGATTGAGCACACCAGGAGGAGGTGTGGCTTAAGGAAAAATAGTTCCTCAGTCCTAAGGGCAAGCAGACTGAATTAACCCATTGCTTGGACTCTCCAAGCGGTGTACAGGAAAATATCTAACAGTAGAACTGTTACATACCCACACAAATAGGGTGGATAAAAATCGATGATTTTTAAAACAAACAAACAAACAAAATAGATTTTTAAAGATGTAAATAATTTTTTTTATAAAATTTATGCTTTTGGAGTAAAAATCTATCAAAAGATAGTTTTCTATTTAAGATACATTAATAATTTAGTTTATTCAGCATGAAATCAGCTTAGTTATGTAGCACGAAGTTGTATATTCTGCATTATTTACATTTTTGGTAAACTCATTCAATGAATCCAAGCACTGCAAGCTGAGATAACATACAGTGAGTGCATTGTTGCATTCACACAATTTCACAGTAAATGTGAGTTAAATCATAAAAAAAGTTCAGGAATATTCCTTTATCCTATTGTTTTGCAAATCTATATACACTACAAAGTACATGATTGTTTGAAGAGAAATACATCTGTACCGCCAGGCTCTGTGAGGAGGAAGGGCAAGCAGTAAAAATGAAAGTGGAACTTTCTAAGCAGCTTATAAATATAATATTAAAGAGCACCTGCCATTTCAGATCCATCATGGCAGCACTTGTTAGCAAGCACCCACTCACCTGCTGCCTGCCACATCCCTCAACTTGTTTTACTGCCGCCATCACCAGTCGTCCCATTAAAGTGAATGGGATTGTCGGTGAGTCAACAGCGAGTCAGAGATGACAGGAGCTCTTTAAAAATTATGATTTAAATCGAATTGATTTAAATCAGCCTTTTTACTAGATATTTAAATTGTGATTTAAAACAACTTAATTTAAATCAAATTCACCCTGCACACAAAACAGAACATCATATGTATAATAGGATCTCAAATGGATTAAGAAGAGATATAATAAAATAAAAGAATAAAAATATTAGTATATGAGATTCCAAGCTTAATTAATGGTGTGGAATATTGTACAGATAGTAGCACAAAAAAGGGATACTTAGGAAAGATAATTTTGAGTTGTCTGAAAGAAGTAACATTAAGTAGAAATTACATTCCCTATGCAGAAGTTTTCTATTTAGAGTCCTTAAACAAGTAACAGCACAGTGGCATGTGGCTTAGTCTCTACATCACAACATGGATGTAACCAAAGATAGACAGGAGTACCTTTAAAATATCCAAAATGGTCTGCTGAGGGCAATGAATGCAGCTGGCTTATAGAATGCCTTACGATATTTCAGAATTGTAATTAATGACAAATAGGAGGCTGGAGCAAACCCCTTTGGAAGAATATGATAAATATTGGGGTGCGACATCTTGCTTAAATTTGTTTGAATTTTCTATATATATATAAATTGTGTTCTTTGAAGGCAGTTCTAGCATTATCAGAACCCGATCTTATGATAATGACCATTGGCTTACCTGAAGAGTCCTTTTCTGTGCACTGCGGGAGAGTCCAAGCAATGGGTTAAATCAGTCTGGTTGCCAGACCGAATTAGAAGTGAGGGCTGCTATAGGATGGTCCACAGATGGCAGGACCAGAATGTCTTCCAGCGCGGGATCTACTGAATACAGCTTTTTGTCCCTACCACTGCGTGCAGCCAGGGAACCAGGCTGGACCCATTGCCGCTGAAGAGATCTCTCCATAAAGAGATTGGGAACTGGAACCAGCTCTTGCTGAGGGGCCTGAACATTAAACATGCTTGCATTGGGGTTAACCGAGGTGGAATCAGAAGATCCCTGAACGGTCTTAGGTTTGGTACCCACTTGGATGGTGTTCTTAGCCTTGTGCAAGATGGACTTAAATAAGCTAGGCTTAAAGAGCCCTGATCTGGGTCCTCCAAAACGGAAGCCTTACTGAGCGCCGAGGATTCCAGAGAAAGGTGACGGACCCGCCTGGCAGTAGGGGGAGCCTCCTGCCTGGTCTGAGAAGTACTGGGAACAACGGGCACTTGCTCTCGTCTCTGCATCCCCTCGGCTATGCCTTGAGAGATGGCATGGACGACAACCGCCTACATGTGGACAGATAACTCGGGTTCCTGAGCTAAACCAGTGTCCCGCCCAATAGTGTCCCTGGAAGAAGGAGGACCTTGTTGGGCGAGGGTAGAACCAGTAAGCACCCCAGGGTTGGGCCCCACAAGAGCGGGCCCTGAGTCAGAAACATATGAAGGGGTAGGAGAACCCAGGTCTGCCAGAGACCTATCCAGGGATAGATCCTGGGATTCCACCTCCTCATCAATCATGGACAGGTGATCCCCCCTTGGGGGTGGTAGAAGGAGCAGCTCAACTCGAGGAGTGGACTAAGGGGCCTCTCTCGCTGCCTGGCGCTGGGCCTTCTCGAACTGCTTATCGAGAGCCCGCTGCCGCCTCTCTGCATCCCTAGCCGCCGCCACGGAAGCCGCTTTATAGGGATGACTATCCTGACTGGCAACCCTGCCCTTCCTTGCCCCCTTTGCCCCTGCCTGCGGAAGTTCCCTTGCTAGGGGCTTGTGAGGGACCTGGTGTACCGTCAAAGGAGTCAGATGGGCCAGGTTGCTCCATGGCCTGGTGGCATGATCTTCAGACAAGAAGGCCAAGGGAGATGGAGATCAGGTGATGATGGAGACTCTGGTGGCTGACACTGGATATGATGACCAGCAGGTATTGTGGAATCAGTTCGTGAAAACAATGCCAGAAGAGAAAGCTGGGGCTCTGCAGATGAGTCCAATGAAAATCCAGCCACTCAAACAGGAGGTGAGAAGGTGGAAAAGCAACCGAGGCTGCAAGACCAGGCAGATAAGGCAGGGAGAGACAGTGGAGATAATTGAGGAGCCCTCCCTGTGCCGGTGTATGACCACCAGGTGGCCAAAACACCAGCGCCGCTTGGGGAGACATTGTGGGTGACAGTGATCCAGCCGGAGACCCGAAACAGGGCCAGCTAACCACCCTGCGGCTATCTGCTGAAGCGTGGCAGAGCGGGAAATCCGATTGAAAAAGGCGTGAAATTAAGCCTTTCCAAAATGGCCACCACTCCGGTGCGAGGGTGGAGGAGGAAGATAAGATTGAGGCTGCCCGTTTTAAAGCGGCCGCGCACTCTTCCGCGGCAGCCTGTGCCTTCCCAAAGGCAAGAACCTAAAAAAAACCCCTCAACAACAAAGCAAGCCGCCAGCAGCCACCAGGAGCCTTGCCGCCCTGCCGCGCTTTAAAGCTGATTCGGCAGCTCTCCACTGCCATCCAAAGGTGGCGCAGCAAGCAGAGCACCACCACCACCACACCTACCTCCGAGTCTCAAGGAGAAAGTCAACGATGGTGAAAAAAATCAAAACTAAAACGCCTACACTAGCAAGGTAAAAAAAGCACAAATAAGGACAACAAGAAAAAAGAAAAGGGGAATAAGTAGTAGGAGAGTCCAAGCCTAGGATAAATTAAGCTGGAGCTCACAAAAACAAGTCCTGAACGGGCAGACTGAGGAAAAACTCTGAGGCCAAGCAACACCAGGAGGCGTGGCCAAGGAAAAAGATTCCTCAGTCCTAGGGCAACCAGACTGATTTAATCCGTTGCTTGGACTCTCCAAGCAGTGCACAGGAAAACATAAAGATATGCTGTGTGACAAATGTGTAGTAAATAAAAAAATAAAAAATAGATAAATACCAATATATCAACATTCCAGGACAGAGAAGCAAGAAACCATAGGTGCGCATCTGTTCAATCTGAATCCTATTCATTTGCCATTTGTGAATTTGATGCTAATATTGGGCAAATACTAAAACGATTTTCTGATATTAATTGGTAGCTTTTGTAAAGAATAAAACTAATGCCTTGGGGATGCAGCTATTCTCATTCCCAGCTATGAAGTAGATATACGTACCACATTGGCCTATAGTAATGCTTGACTTGCAGTCAGCTAAAATAGGTGGGCATAGGGCTGAAAGAGCGAGTGCTTGGATTATTGGATTTAAATACATATTAAAAAGCGAAGAGAGCTAATATCCAAACTTATACCTCTATAAATTGGGACTACTTTAGATAAATGTTCTCAATTTTCAGTAAGGTATTTGAGTAAACGCAGCCTAAAGCACACACACTGCTAGAAAGAAGTTCCCTGAGGATGGGCTCCAGTTTCTGAGTCTGAAAGCTCGTAACACTAAACCTCTGGTCCCATTGTCAACCCACATTGGATCCTACATCGTTATCCTGGGACACGTATATTTGCTTTCTTTTGTGAGTTCACTTAGTGACCACTCGAAGTTGGCACTGAAAAAAATGACATGATTTTTCACACTTATGACCACTGTAGCTTCCCCTTGGTTACGTGATCAAAATTCAGATGCTTGGCAACTAACTCGTATTTATGACAGTTGCAATGTCCTTGTTGGGGTCATAACTTTTGTGACCTTCTGACAAGCAAAGTCAATAGGGAAGCCAGATTCATTTAACAACCATGTCACTAACTGAACACCTGCGTTGATTAACTTAACTGTGGCAAGAAAAGTCGTAAAATGGAGCAACATTCACTTAACAAATGGATCACTTAGCAACAGAAATGTTGATCTCAACTGTGGTCGTAAGTTGAGGACTACCTATACAATAGATAAACACTGAACAACCTTGCTAGTGAATGGGAAGAATCTTATTCTGGAAATGATATCTTTTTTTTTTCCCCTAAAAAACTGCACTTCATATTTTATACCACAAGATGGTACTGAAGTCATAAAGAAAGACTTCTATCTTTTTCCTAGCCAACATTATAGAATTCATTCAGGCCCAAAATATAATGAAGTTGGGGGGGGGGGGTATCTTCTCCCATTCATTTCTAAGTGAATTATCAGGTCCGTATGAAAACTATAAAGAGTAGAACATTTTCTCTTTCTTTTCCTTTTTTTAAATCATGACAGAGAAAGAAAGAGAAGGAGAGGCGAGGAGAAAAGGGGAGAAGCTTCTGAGATTTATAAAATATGGGAATTGGGTTTAAAGCAATGGGTAGTTTACACATTAGAGGAAGACATTCTTCTCAACCATACAGATTAAAAAGTCAGAAAAATAGGAGCTAATTCACATGTTATCCTTCAAAAATGTGAATACATGGGGGAGGGGTGTTATGTCTTCATTTAAAAAATATTCAAGCAAGGAAAACTTCCATCGAAGCTGTGACTCTTACAATATAGTTGAAAGTCACTGTTTTGATTAATGGTTTTCATCTTCTATTTTCTGCGCCTTACGTAGAAATACAATTGGGAAACAATGCTATATATATTTATTCCTACATATAAAATAGAAATATCTGACTTAGCCATCACTTTTTGGAAGAAAAGAAGAATATCAAATAAAGAAACATGCTTCCAAGTATCCATATTATAAATGACTTTCTGTGCTTCAGAAGATACACTTCACTTGTCTTAGTTACAATTCCTTCAAATTAGAGGCTAATTCATAAAGAATACCAGGATTAACAAATTAAAAGGTATCATGTCTAAACTTAAGAAAGAGAAGTTTCTCAGACTATAATTAGTCCTCGATTTACAACTATACCCCAAGTTACAACGGCACTGAAAAAAAGTGACTTATGGCCATTCTTAACAGTTACAACTGTTACCACATCCCTATGGTCATGTGATCAAAATTTAGATGCTTGGCAGTTGGCATGTATTTATGTCTGTTGCAATGTCCCAGGGTCATGTGATCACCTTTTCTGACCTTCTGACAGATTCACTTAGAAAGCGTGTTTTTAACTGAACAACTGCAGTGATTTGCTTAATAACGTTGGCAAGAAAGGCCATAAAATGGGGCAAAATTCACCTGTCTTGCTTAGCAACATAAATTTTGGGCTCAAATTTTGCAGTCATAAGTCAAGGACTACCTGTAAAGTATTGTTCAATCTTACAAGAACAAGCCGTAGCAGCTTCATACCCATATGTTCCCATTTCTTCCTGGTATTTAGAGCTACAAAGGAGAATCTGAAGTTTCTATGGCTCTTCCCAAAGGTGCTTTTTTAAAAGGCAACTGAACTTTGTTTTTCCTTGAAGACATTTTGCTTCTCATCCAAGAAGCTTCTTCAAGGAAAAACAAAGTCCTTTTGCCTTTTGAAAAAGCACCTTAGGTACAACCATGACCTGAATAACTGAAAATCCCCAGACATTTCTATGGCTCATTCTGCTGTATGAATCTGTCTAACAGTGGTTTATCTTTCCAAATGATAGCTAAAATCAGAGTAAGACACATCAGAGTTCAATTTGCGATAGTGGAGTTATATAAAACAGTAAATGCAGTTTCTTTATTACCTCACAACTATGCCTTAATGGCTGGAATAGATTTAGCCACAGGGTGATTACAGAGTAATCAGGATTTAATTGTAAATCTCTGTGTAATATGCACTATATTAATTTCCCATTTTTTAAAATAATTGCATCATAATATTGATTTTTCCACCAAACCTCTGCTGATAAGGGGAAAAAGCTTAGGATAACAATACTGTTTTATGAAAGGCTTGTAAGCTGAATCCTAGCACTGTAAACAAATTCCTAGTCTAATTCACCGACACTCTGCCCTTTTATTAATACACCTTTTGCATCTTCTTCTGATTTGTCAATCTTAAGAGTACTAATTCCTAAACATAAACATTTGCTTTTTTCCGTGGCCTTATTAAGATTGTTAATGTTGCTCATCTATACTTGCTCCCAAAGGGGGGGAAATGGTTAGCAGTTAGATATTTATTTAATCAAACGAACATACAGCATGGTAGTTTTATGAAACTTGCCTTTTAAAATTCTGCTCTTCTCTCAATTATTTTAAACATACTTACTTGACAGGCAAATCGTTCCTGATTGAAACAGGAGTGTCTTAATTGGAATAAACTGAGGTTAACAAGAATATATTTCATTCTGCATTATTTGAATGTGTTTCTGATTTCTCTGCTACTGAGTGCAGAGACAGAATTTTTAGCACTCTTAAATTTCTAAGTGAAAACAAGAAGTTCAATGTTTAAGGTAAATTGCTGATAATGATAGAAAGGATATTTGAGCACGCTTCAATAAGTTTCAAGTAGTCTTTGCACATGAGTAACTTCTTCTATCAGAGCACCATACCCAAAGCTTTTCTCAGTATAGTTAGTAGATACAGATTCTGCTCACTTGTTAATATAATCCTTTTGTTATCTCCACTCCACTATTTGAGGTACCACTCAATTTATAGAAGTTGTGCTTTCTCACAGTGGCCAACTAAATATTTCTGGGACATTGTTAAGCTCCAAATCACTCTATAGAGAATGCTATTTCTTCTGTTCTCCATCTAAGCTTGATGCACTTAAAGGAAAAAAACACTCATGTGCGACTGATGTTTGTCGACTTCAGTTCGGCATTTAATACAATCATTCCTCAGCATCTAGTAGACAAACTGGGCCTTTTAGGTTTTAATACTACTTTGTGAAACTGGATTCTTGATTTTCTTATTGATAGGCCACAGTATGTGCAAATTGGGAGTAATATTTCTAACACCATTTTCTTGAGCACAGGTTCTCCTGGGGCTGTTCCCTAAGCCTCCTGTGAATCATCCTGTTGACCCATGACTCTTCTGCTAGGTTTTCAACCAACCATTTTGTGAAGTAGGTGGATCATACAACAGTAGTGGGCCTTATTGAAGATGACAATGAGGGTGCTTACCAAAAGGAAGTGGAGTAACTGGTGTAACAAAATCAGCCCAGAGAGAGTTTAATTTCTGGTGGACCTGTCCTCCATTAGTTAATCCAATCTCTTTTTAAAGCCTTCTAAAGCCTTCCAAATTCTTGCCCATCAATATATTTTGTATTAATATTTTTTCCAGGTTAATTATATCCTGCATGAAGAAGTGCTCCTGGGGGTGTTTTTTTTTTTTTTGCATGTTGCTCTTTGGGTTGCCTTTTCTTTTTACTAGATTATTTTTTCAGTTGTTTAGGAGTCTATTGGTCCACTTCAGGAAACAGTTTTGCAGCAATTCTTCTCACCCTCAAGGAGCTTACAATCAACAAGTCTCTTTCTCTCTCTCACCCCTTCCCTCCCTCCATCCCGCTAACTCTCTCTTTCTTGTCTGTCTTTCTCTTCCCCATCTCTCTCTCTCTCTCTTATATATATTTCTCTCTGGGGATGATTCTTTGCTGGATCTGTTCACTGATGGGAGAGGCTTTTATTTTGGATTTGGTGTTTTTTTCCAGGTAGGTGATGGGGTCTATGTTTAGAGGTTTGTAAGCGGGGTAGGTTGGATAGTTTGGCTTGGTAGTTAGACGTGATCATCACCACTGTGGCATTACCTTTGTCTCCTGCGAGAATCATTATGTTGTTGTCTTTCCTCGGGTTGGTGAGTGCTTTTTGTTCTTCTTGCTGTAAGTGGCTTCTGAGTGGATTACTGGAGCAAAGGATGTTGGTAACTGCAAGTCTGATTTTATTGGCTTCATCTGGGTTGATTTTGGTAAGTGCAGCTTCAACTCGGCATATGATGTCTTCAGTGGGGATGCGTTTAGGGGCGACTGCGAAGTTGAATCCTCTGGAAAGGACATTGGTTTCAGCTGTGGTGAGGGTTCTGTCTGATATGCTGTGTACTGTTTGTTTCATGAGTTGCTGTGGAGGGAGGTTGGGCTTCTGTTGTTTTTCTAGTCTGTGGAGTTTGTTGGTGTGTGTGTCTGTCTTGTAGGAGGTATATATATATATATTTGTTTTTGTAGATTTTCACAAGTACAGGTATGCAGGTCTTGGCGTATTCGGGTCTTTTCCTGTGTAAGATTGAGAGTATATTGGCGACGTTTCAACGAGGTCCCACTCCCTATCTTCAGGCTGGTGCCTTCGGCTTCGTGCTTGTGCGAGCAAAGTGTGATTGGAGCTGCTGTCTTTCTATAAATATTGGTGGGAGTGTGTGGAGTGCTGGCTTTGTGGCTGTAAGCAGGTTGGTTAGATCACAGCCATCTGCTCAGGACATTACATCACAGAACTCAGGAGGTTACAACGCAAAGGCTCAAGATGTTACAATGCAGCCAACCTCCCAGAATGTTGCAGCACAGGACTCAGGATATCACTACACTACAGCTCAAGATGTCATCACACAGCCCATTACGCAGGTCGTTACAACACAAAAGACACAAAAGACGAAGCGATGTCGCTGGGCAGCGAGACACCTGTAGTCGATCCGGGCGGAGCACATCACAGGGATCGACAACCATCAGGCCAACTGGCTCAGTTGAGAGATGGTGGACAACGGAGAGCGGAGCCTGTCCCGGGAGCTGTTCTAGAACATATGCCGGAGCTTCGCCATTCAGGCCAACACCCAGCTTCCGCGGTTCTTCTCTCGGTTCCCAGCTCGGGGAACGGAAGAGGTCAACGCCCTTCGCACAAGGTGGCCAAGGGGGCTACTGTACGCTTTTCCTCCCCTCCCCCTCCTTCCCAGGGTAGTTCAGAAGCTAGTCAGGGAGCAGGCAGAGCTGATCCTGGTGGCTCCTCACTGGCCGAGGAGACCCTGGTTCGCAGGCCTCAATATCCTGTTAGTCCAGCCTCCATGGCGGATTCTGGAGGGGGAAATAGAGCTGCACCAAGGGAAGCTAATGCACCCAGAGCCACACTGGCTGCAACTAGCCATGTGGAGATTGAGCGGGAGCACCTAAAGGAGCTCAATTTTCCCTGTGGGTGATTAGAACCATAGAGGCCTCACACAAAAATTCCACCTCAAGGATCTATGACTCTACATGGGTTTCCTTCATTTCCTGATGTCAGGCAAAACGGGTTGAGCCCACCAGGGCCTCAGTCCCGCAAGTCCTGGAATTCATCCAGGATGGCCTAGGCAAGGCACTCGCCTGGGGTACTGTGCACAGGCAACTAGCTGCTCTTGCCACGATCCTCCCAGGCGAGGGCCAGGTCCCTCTCACCCAACTTCCCATTGTGAAGAGGTTCCTTCGGGGGGGTCTCCAACCTGCACCCCCCAGTGGTGCATGGATTCCCCATGTGGAATCTTCCCACCGTCCTACGGGCTCTCATGGAGGAGCCCTTTGAGCCATAGAGAACAGTTAGCTTGAAGCACCTAACCCTTAAGGTGGTGTTCCTAGTCGCTATCACATTGGCTACAAGGGTGTCAGAGCTAGGAGCACTTTTCTCCAGGGAGGACTTGTGCATGTTCCACAACAGCAGGGTCGTGTTGAGGTTAGACCCAGCCTTCCTTCCTAAGGTGAATTCCATCTTCCATCGTTCCCAGGAACTTGTTCTCCCGGATTTCTGCCAAAATCGGCTAGGGAACGAGAACAGCAGTGGCATCGGTTGGACGTACGGCGGGCCCTGCGTATTTACTTGAAGCGGATGGCCTCCTTCCGGAGGTCAGAGGCACTCTTCCTATCCTTCCAACCTTCGTCTCTGGTTAAGAGGATAATGCCTTCCACCATTAGCTGGTGGATCCGCTTAGCCATCTCCCTAGCATAGGAATCCCAGAGGTTGCAGGTGCCGTCCGGCATCACAGCACCCTTGACGAGGAATGCTGCCACCTTGGTGGCTTGGGCCTCCCAGGCCCCGATAGATGACATTTTCAGAGCGGCTACATGGGCATCCCCATCGCCGTTTATCCGACATTACAGGTTGGACGCATTCACATCAGCTAATGCGACATTTGAGTGCAGGGTGCTACAGCAGGTTATTGCAGAGCATGAGTTCTCCACCCATGGGACTTAGCTTTGGTAGGTCCCATCCACTGGAGCCTCCTGTCCCTTGCTCTGGAAAATGGCAGTTGGACTTACCTGAACTGCAATTTTCAGGGCTCGGACAGGAGGCTCCAGTTCCCACCCTAGATAGTAGGATAGCTGGGTTGGTGGGAGTTCTCCTTTGTGCCTTGTTTTCAGGTCTGGGGGAAGCTCACTTTGATGAACTGGAGAAGAAAGGGTGGAGCACAGAGGCGTGTCTTCAGCTTCATCCCAGTCTCGTGGCCAAATGGGCGTATCAATACCATCCACTGGAGCCTCTTGTCCGAGCCCCGAAAATAGCAGTTCAGGTAAGACCAACTGATATGTATGTATGTATGTATGTATGTATGTATGTATGTATGTATGTATGTCCCTCTTTCCCTCTATGTCTCTTGTCTCTCTCTCATTCCCTCCCTTCCCCCTCTGTCTCCTGGAGGTCAAAAACAAGGCACAAAGATGCCCCAGGAGACCTCCGTCACCCCGTTTATGGCCTGCAGAGTGCTACTGGAGGCGGGAGAGGCCGAAATGGGCCTGTTTTTGGCCTCTAAGGATGTCCAAGGGCCCCGTTTTTCATCTCCCCCGCGTCCAGCACTCTGCAGGCCAAAAATGAGCTAAAATGGGCCCATTTTTGGCCTCCGGGGCAGCCGTCCACCCCATTTTTGGCCTCCCTCCCCCCGCCTCCAGTAGCACTCTGCAGGCCAAAAATGTTGGCCTTACCTTTCAGTTCCAGCTCAAGAGGCTCATGAAGGTAAATCCTGTGCTCAGCCGGTGGGCAGACGATGTGGGTGGGGCAGCCTCATGGTCCTGTATGTGCGAGATTAATACCTTTGGCAGGTCGCATGTGGCCCACGGGCCGTAGTATGAGGACCTCTGCCCTATACCATTTCAGACAAATTGCTGTCTAATCTCTTCAAGCTCTCCAGTGATTTAAAATGTTTTATAGATGGTATAGAACTACCTCAATAATTGCCAATATAGAGAAATCATATAGTAATAAATGTTGGAAATGCCATAATATGGAACAATTTGCCACATGTGACAAACATGTAAGAAACTCTCAAAAGTACTTGAAAGAAATACACAGTACTATTCAGAAAATTTTAGCATTTTTTTAAAAAGCTGAAATGAACCCATTCTTTTTACTAGGCATAATTTTTTTAAAATCACCATGTGATACATGCTTACAGCAGCAATAATACATTTAGTACAACACTGGGAAAGAGATAAGTTACAAACAGATCACACTGAGAACCTGTGGCGGGATGGTTCACACAAGTAGTGGACAAGCGCACACAGCTCCATTCACACAAGCAGCGGGCATGCATGCATGTCACTTGCGCAAATGGAGCTACACAAGCCTGCACATGCTTGCCACTTCCGCAGCCCACTTCCAAATGGGCTACGGCCCAGTAGTGGGTCACCGGGGGTTGGGGACCCCTGCACAACTGAGAAATAATCTTGAAGTTCGATAAAGGGGAAATTGGAATCTCATTTTTTTCTATGTTTCCATAATGTTTTATGTTTTTTTCCCTTTTTGTATTTTTAAATAATTCTTATTTACATTATTAAAACTATATAATATATATAAATACAACTTCAAGATTGTTCTAAATGAACACACTGAGAATTAACTGTACAATCATGGTAATTTTTCTCTACTTATAAATATATATTTTTTATCATTCCTTTCTTTCATTTCCCTTTAAACTTATTAATATGAGTAATTCTTGCTTAATGACTAAAATTGGGACTGGCAATTCCATCACTAAATGAAGTGAACATTAAATGAAACAACATGTGACCACAAAGGACTTACAATTTCAATTCTACTATAGTAATTAAATGAATCATCCACAGTTGTTAAGTGAAATATCATATGACCATGATTTTACTGCGAGCTTCTCCACTGACACTACTTTTCAGAAGCAGCTGAGAAATATACAAATGGTGATCACGTGACTATGGGACAGTGAAATGGCTGCAAAGTGCCTGAATGTCGATCACATGACCACAGGAACATTGCAACAGCCATATGTGTGAGGACCAGTTGTAACTTTTTCAGTGATATTGTAACTTTGAAGAGTTACTAAACAGGCCAGTAGGGTTTGCCTGTATAATAATTATTTTACAAAACAGAGACAAGAGTCAGTCTGGATCAATATATTGAGTATTTGCTAACTTTTCCGCAGTGGTTAAGCACACACACCTCTCAAACATCTGAATGAATAGATTCCCTTATTTAGCTCTATTTGGGGCTTTTTTAATCAACTGCAACTATTTATAGCAGTTCAGGTAAGACCAACTGATATATATGTATGTATGTGTGTGTGTGTGTGTGTGTGTTTGTGTGTGTATATATATGCTGGTTTTGTTGTATTCGGGTCTTTTCCCGTGTAAGGTTGAGATTGTCTTTGCAACGTTTCGGCAGGATCTCACCTGCCATCTTCAAGCGTGGGCTTAAAAATATATATATATATATATATATAATATATATATATATATATCTCCCCCATATATTTGGTAAACCATTTAGATTTCCAACTATTGTCCATTTAAATTTGCTACTGTAATGGGAGACAAAGTTAGACGAGTTTCTCCCACCTGCTTTTCTAAACAGAGATTCTATTGTTTTCCACCTGTCTGCAACACACCTGGTTTAAATGTCAATGGAGACTACCTGAAAGATTCAGTTAGCCGGTTTAGATAAATATGGATTCTCCATCTTTCACGCTATCCATATTAAGCCAAAGCAACATCTCTCCCCACTTAATAACTACCTATAAGTATAATTACAAAACAGCTACAATCTAAGCGTCTCATAAAAATATTTAAACCATTGTTTTATTCTTAATAATCAATTAATGTTAAATTGGAAGCTAAAAGTGTCTGCATTGTAATGGATTCAATGTTGTAATTTATCACGTTTGTCTCATTGCATTAAACTTATTTGCTTAGAGGGTGTCAGGCACAGAAGAGCAAGATCACATGTGAAGTTCCAATTAAACTGATTTACTATTAATAATGCCTATGCACAAGAATCTACTCAACTGTCTTGGTGTTAGATAAGGGTCAATAGAATTTAAGAGGGGTTGGACTTACTCCATTTGCGCCAATGTAGAGACTTTAGGCTGATTCCACTTTTGGCTCCGCATCCAAGTTTTTCCACTGCTTCTCCTATAATGATCTAAACTGACTTCCTTGGTGAAGGTTAAATTGTATAAAGTAGTCATCACAACCACAACTGAGCCCCAATTTTTTGTTGCTAAGTTATTAAGTGAGTTTTGCCCCATTTCATGACCTTTCTTGCCACAGTTGTTAAATGAATTACTGTAGTTGTTACGTTAGTAACATAATTGTTAAGTGAATGTAGCTTCCCCAATGAATTTGCTGGTCAAACAGCCACAAAACATGATCACATGACTCTAGGACACTGTGACCATCGTAAATATGAAGCAATTGCCAAGCATCCAAATTCTGATCACATGATAATGGGGATGATATAGGGGTCATGTGAAAAACGGTAATAAATCACTTTTTAGTACCATTGTAACTTCGAACAGTCACTAAATGAATGGTTGTAAGTCAAGGACTACCTGTATGGTATTTTTTTCTTAGAAGCCTTTAGTATTTTTTGTTGACTAGACACTGAAAGATGACATTTTAAATATTTGTTTATGGATAAGATATGGGAAGAGGAGAAATTTTGTTGCACTTTTAAAGAAAGTGATATGCTATGGTATTAAAATTGAGAGGATCTACAGAGAAGATGGTAAGAAATTAATTTCTGTGACGTGATTTGAAGGGATTAAAGATTAAATTAAACTGTCAATATATTACCGTTTCTGGTAATTCCTAATGGAATTTTTCTTGAATAAGTTTGAATGATGAGATCTTGAAGATTTGTTTATCTATATGAGAAGACATGGGAAGAGATTTTTTTTAAATAGAGAAAATGACAAGGTTCTATGTAAAGTAAGGAAGGGATTATGAAACTGATTTACTTGTTTAACGTTCACACACACACGTTCTTTCTGGTCACTCTCAATGGATTAAGATCAAATGATTAGGCTTTTTTATTTGCTAACAAATGAAACATGATATATGAGCTAACAAGATTTTTTTATTCAAATGTTATTGAAGACATTAATTTATTGAAATTGCATTTTTCTTGATGAAGGAATAAGTCATTTCTATTTTTTTTATATATTTTAAATATTTTTCTCCTTTTCCCCTTCCTTTTTTTCTCCCTGCACTTTTTATCTTTCTTTTTGTATATTTTTCTTCATTTTTATTGGTTTCTTATATTTGTATTTTTAAACTTCAATAAAAATTATTATTAAAAAAAAGTTTAACTCAGAAGTTCAGGTAGTCCTCACCTCCCAACCACAATGGAGCCTGTCCATTACAGCTACAAGTCATGATGGTGGTTCAGTCAGGCAATCACATGATTGCATTGTTTAACAACCCCAATCCTGCTCACCCTGTTATGATCTTTAAGTGGAATATGGGCTGCCTCCGAGGAGGCCTTGGGAGGCTAACGCAGACCCAGGGTACACACATTCTAGGCCCTCCATATGAGTAGAGTCATATGATTTTCATAAAAGAAATGTATACTGATTATGGATTAAATGTACACTTCTTATGGATTAACGCTTAGATATCTGGGCATGTAATAATGTATAGGAATGACCATGACACCAGTGAAATTTTTAGATTTGAGCAATTTAGGTATATTTATATACAAACATACACATAGAGTGAAAAGCCGTTAAGTGTCTCAGCAGCTGATAGCACCTAACTGATCTAGAAAGCTAACAAGTGGTAGGGGAAGTTGGGTTGCTTTTGAGTCAATGCCTTGTGACTGGTTAAACAAGCCTATGCAGCTGACTTTAGTTAATATTTTTTTGGGGGTAGGGAAGCATTACTGAACAAATTAATGTCTATCTTAAGCCCCAAAAAACCCCAGAATGCAGGCACCCATCTAAGTCATCAGTAGATAAAATGAATTAGAAGGCAATATTTCTCACATATTGTATATCCATAAAATAATTGGACATATGGCCCATGCCACTACATTATATAAGAAAAGTGGGGGCCTTAGTCCTGGCCACTCATTTGTTGACATAATACTAGAGAAAATCATATTTTCCTTGTAT
This sequence comes from Natrix helvetica, assembly GCF_964273705.1. Taxonomy (NCBI): domain Eukaryota; kingdom Metazoa; phylum Chordata; class Lepidosauria; order Squamata; family Natricidae; genus Natrix; species Natrix helvetica. The sequence continues at coordinate 197,552,841 of NC_138548.1, forward strand.
CACTCAAAACAATGACTTGGTCTAATGTCTGACTCCTGACAACATTAAAAAAAAATCTAGGCAAAGTTTTATTGTTAGTATTTTTGTAAACTACAACACAGGGTTAATTTTTTTCATTCTCCATTTTACCCCTATGTAAATCAGAAATCTGTACACCTTCATGTAGCTTTGCTTCACTGGCAGCTTGGTTTAACAGCTTCTATCCTGCTGCTGTATTGTAAAATCCATCCAGTCAGTTACTTGACCAGAATCAAGCAAACCAAGCTCATTTTATACATTTAGATAAATTTGCCAACTGATTCGGTCCAAATGGCTTCCCAGTTCAGAAAGTGAAATGCAAATTAAGGTTAACTAGTTTTTAATTACAATTTTAACAGCTTTGTTTCTAGCAAGTGATGTGCAGAGGAATCAAATATGTGATTTAGTACACAAAAATGGAGCAAGAGGGCATTATTGGCTTTGTCCGAAAACAAAGATAGTTACAATGTTTAATTTGGCACCCTATCATACAGTGCGCCAGATTTAGTACTTCAATCAATTTCAAATCAGTGGACAACAGGAAAAGAGAAATCTCAAAGGCGGTATAAGCACTCTATAATTTGTGCGTACTGAAATTCAAGACAACCATGGCCTGGCCCATTCAAGCAAGAAACATCACACATAATCCTCCTTCATCAAAGGAACCAATTTGCTGAAAAGCAGTAATTAAAGTAGGTGCTGTTCACAAGGCCATGCTGGTTTCAATTACGGATGACAATAGATTCTCTGTACTGAAAAAGAAAGTGGCTTCTTCCAATAAAAGGAAGTTCAATATAACTGCATAATTTTAATTATCCAGCAACTTGGACTTAAGATTATGTTCAAAAACGGCTTCTGTTGATGTGTGCACACTAAAAGATCAAGGCCCTAGAACTTAAAACATATAACCTCATGCATAATGCTATTAAGGCAATAAACATATTAAAACCCTTACAAGCTATAATTGCTGTAATTGCAGCTTTTTTTAAAATCAAGGTTACAGTTGCCACGGGCATATCCCTCTTAAAAGTACGGTAGAACAAGAACAAGCAGTGTATGTGGCCAAGACAATTAAAAATTACTTTACATTTAAAATAACAGACAGTTAATAAATGGTTCCCGTTTTTCCTTTTTAATAAAAATGATTACCTGAGTGGTAAGTTTCTGTGTCTTAAACAGTTCTGCTGCAGTAATTAAGCAAATTACCCAGTCGTTAAGCAAAACACCTCAAGACTGCAATTCGTGATTTTAAAAGCAGCTTCTCTGTTGACTCTGTCAGAAGCTGTCCGTGAAGCACCAAATGATATTTGTGTGACCAAGGATGCTCAACAGTCGTAAATGCCCACCAGTTGTGAAGCACCCGACTGTTGATTACATGGCCGCAGAGCCGTGCAATGATTATAACTGCAAGGATCATTTGTAAAGTTACATTTTCGATGCCAATGTAACTTCAAATAATTGCTAAGCAGGGCACTGATTAAGTGACGATTGGATGTATAGGAAGTGTGTAGATCACTTAGCAAACCTTCAAAGTTACAACCTATCTGATGGCCACTCCCAGCTGTCACATGACTGCACTCCCTGTAAAACAGCCAGATTTAATGTCCCATGGTCACGTGATCGTATTTTATGATGGTTTTGCCAAAAACCAGCATTTACTTCCGGTTTTTGGCAAAAGTGCAATAGCAAATCGGTTCGCTTAACAATCACTATTCACTTAACAACCATGGGCCTTTTATGACTGCTGCATTCACAGCAAAAACACTGTAAAATTGGGTCGTGTGACTGACCCATTTTACAATCATCACAACTTACAACTGTAATGGGGGTAAATTCCATTATGACTGTAATACAAGGACTACCTTCATTGCATGCATATGGCTAGCAACCATTTGCAAATACCATGGTATTTTAAAAAATGCATTTTTCAACCAATGTGTGCATTTAAGACTAAATTTCATGCGCATAACAATAAAGTATGCTCGAGTGAGAGTAATGCTGACATTATCTGTACATGAGGAGTTTATCTAAATCAGACAGCAGCTATGAATGTCTTTTAGTCACATGTCCACTAGTAATCATTTCACTTAATGACCTGGTCACTGGTACAGAATTTGGTCACTAAACAAGGAATTGATATAGTTTGAGTGAACAATGCTAGGTGAATTTTCTAATTTGAATAGGTTTTTCATTTTCTAATTTGAATAGATGTTTGCCAATTCCAGATATTACTTAGCAAACTAGGTTTTGTGTGTGTTTGTACTATGTATATTAAATTAATCAAGTGAATTACAGACTCAGTGACAACAGGTATATCCAAATATAATTCATTTTTTATGAAGCCTTTTAGGCAAATTTCAAGAGAACAGTGTAAACAAGGGAGAGATTTCAACAGTCAATCGTATTTAAAACCTAATAATTCAGATCCCTTAAAAACAATTTGGAAAATCAATATAACCGCTTCTCTCCAATTACATCTGTCCATCTTATCAGATCTAGTTGAAGAGGCATGGTTCCTACCTGTTAGGGAATTTACACCTGGCAAACCTGAAGGGCTTTTTTTGCCATGGTGCACAGCTTATGGAACATAAGGGATGTGTCAAACACCACAAACTACTTGTTGCACCATTCAACAAATTAATTGGAAAATACACCAACCTATCAACCCTCAACCCTTCAAGGCAGAATAGACAGAAAACAAAAATCATGGGTACTAATACCATAATACCTTCATTATAAAGTTAAACTAACAGAATCTTGCAAGTCTTAAAAAGCATTTACCTCTTCACCAGCCATTACTTTCCAAAGAACTAGGGAGAGTCCCTTCTAAGATGCTTTCTTCACCCAATTCCTCTGTTAAACTCAGATTTCTCTTATTAGACCAATTGTGGGATTCAAATTTTTTTACTACTTGTTCTGTGGGCGTGGCTTGGTGGGCGTGACAGTGGAAGGATACTGTAAAATCCTCATTTCCACCCCACTCCAGGGGAAGGATACTGTAAACATACATTGTCTTACCTGCATGTTGTTTCTCATGGAACAGCAGGACGGCTCAGGAGTAGGTATTCTCATGGCCTGATTGGTCAAGAGACTGAGTTAATAATTCTGAAGCCACGCTTATGACTACCTTCTTCCTTGGCCCAGTTTAACGAGTAGCTTCCAGGATCTGAAACAAATAAGGGAAGGCAAACAAGGGAACCGTCCATCCGTCCCCTCCAACTAGCTAACAGTGAGCTCCAACTATTGGGATGGACTTGAGCCATCCTGCTGTTCCATGAGAAACAACGTTCAGGTAAGACAACATATGTTCTCCATGGATCCAGCAGGACGGCTCAGGAGTGGGACATATCAAAGTTAACGTCCTAAGGGTAGGTCGCTGATACTGTTCTGTCCGTCTAGGGGAGTGTACAACTTGCTGGAGCACTCTGTGGCTGAAGGACGCATCCACGGATGCAAAGGCATCCAGCTGTTAGTGCCAAATAAAAGGAGACGAGGTCGAAACTGCCCTCTGCAGATGCCCTCTATGGGTGCACTGGTGCTCCAGGCTGAAGAGGTAGCTGCACTTCTCGGGGAATGTGCAGTGATTCCCTTTGGAACTGGTAGATGTTGCGCCTCATAGGCCTTTATAATTTCCCCTCTCAACCACCTCCTGATTGTGGCCAGAGACCCTCTAGCTCCCATGGAGGAAGGCTGAAAAGAAATGAAGAGGCCCTCCGACCTACGGAATGGGGCTGTCCTTTTCAGGTAGATTCATAGGGTCCTACGGACATCCAACCTATGCTATTGATGCTCTCTCTCCCCCAATGGCCCGGGGCAAAAGTCCAGGAGGACCACCTCCTGGGATCTGTGGAAGAATTGACCTTTGAGAGAAAAGTTGGGTCTAATTGGAGGACCACTCTGTTTTCTTGAAAAGTGCATAGGTCAGTACGTGATGACAGCGCTCCAAGTTCCGAGATGTGCCTGGCGGAGGTGACCGCCACTAGGAAGGCCACCTTAAGCATCAGGAACTGGAGTGAGACGGTCCTAATTGGTTCAAACGGTTCGCCCACTAGAGCTTGAAAAACTGTGGGGAGATCCCATGAAGGCCCTCAGGTTGGAAGCCCCTTTCAGAAACTGTCAGATGAACGGCTGGTGGGCTAAGGATGGTGAATGACCATCTCCCAGACATGTTGAAATTGCGGCCACTTGGCGCCTGAGGGTGTTGTGCGCTAAGCCTCGCTCAAGGCCGTCCTGCAGGAACTCTAGGATCTGTGGAGAGAATGCCATTATGGGGTCGATGACCTTTCATCCGCACCACCTAGCAAATGCCGACCAAGTCACATTGTAGATGCGTGTTGTTGAGGGTCTCCTGGATGCCTTGATGGTCGTGATTACCCTTTCAAGTGCCAGGCGGTCAACTGGAGCCACTGGGGCTCCGGGTGGAGTAGGACTGCCTGGGACAAGACAATCTGATCCCGAGGAATTCTCCACGGGGGGGGGGGTGTTGACAGGTGGACGAGGTCCGCAAACCATGCCCTCCTGGGCCAGTGTGGAACCACTAGTACTACCTCTGCCCCTTCTGTTTCTAGTTTTCTGATCACCCCTGGGAGGAGAGGGAGGGGAGGGGAGGCATAGAGAAGGCCTGCCAGCCAGTAGCAACAGAGTGCATCTACATCCTCTGCTCTGCACAACAGGAATCAGGAGACGAATCACGGCAGCTGGGCGTTCGTCGGCATTGCAAAGTGGTCAACCGCTGGAGTCCTCAATCGGTGGCAAATTTGCTGGAACAACTCGGGTTGCAACTGCCACTCCCCATGGTCCACGGTAGCCCTGCTTAGCCAGTCAGCCTGCAGGTTCGCCGTCCCCAAGATGTGCTCTGCCACAATCGATCCCAGGTGTCTTTCCACCCACATGCCCAGTCTCAGGGCCTCAACCCATAGGGACTTTGAGTGAGTGCCCTCCTGCCGATTTACATGGGCTTTCGCTGCCACATTGTTCATAAGCAGGAGAACGTGTTGGCCCTTGAGCTGGGTCTTGAAGTGGAGGAGTGCTAGGCAGGCTGTCTTGAGCTCTAACCAATTTATGTTGTGGAGGAGGTTGGCCCCAATCCACCGTCCCTGCGCTAACTGGTTCTCTAGCAAACATAAAGGCTGACATCTGTGGTGAGTGTTAGACGAAGCAGCTCCCAAATCTCGGATCCCAGTCTTAGGGCTTGTCTCCAGCCCCATTGCAGGGACAGAAGAACCTGCGGAGAAACGTGCACCAATGCCACCGATGCGCTGGTGCCCTGTCGCTGGAATGGAATCAGGGCCCATTGAAAGGTTCTGGAATGTAAGTGGGCCCAAGGCATGATGCCTCTGCAGGAAATTATTTTTCCTAGGAGGCTGGACAGTGTGAATACAGACACCGACCGGGCTCAACGTACCTGGCGTATCAGTTGGACGAGGCTGTCCCGTTGATCTGGTAACAGAAATACCTGTCCCTGCATAGTGTCAATGATCGCCCCCCAAGTGCTGAAGTCTTGTGATGGGGTGTAGGTGGCTTCTTTGAAAGTTCACCAAGAACCCCAGATCTTGCAACGTCTGCATTGTCAGCTGCAGGTCGTGTTGTCCTCAGGCTGCCGTTGATGCTTGAACGAGGATGTCATTCAGGTAGCACTGGATTTTCACTGGGACTGTCCGAAGATAGGCCGCCACCACTGCCAACACCTTTGTGAAGGTCCGGGGCGCTGATGCTAAACCAAATGGGAGTGCTCTGTATTGGTAATGTATACCTGCATATGAAAATCTAAGAAATTTCCTGTGAGTTGGGAAAATCAAAACGTGCAGGTACGCTTCGGTCAAGTCAATGGACACTAGGTAGTCGCCCTCCTAGATGTCTGCTAAAATCAATTTCAATGATGACATCTTGAAACTGTGACGGACTTCAGGTCTAGTAACCTCGATGCTTTTGGGACTACAAAGAGGTTGGAATAAAACCCCAACCACTCTCCATGCTGCGAGTGGAGCTATCCCCCTTGTCTACAGGCTGTTTGGCTGGGGCCTTGTCCTTCTGGCATAGGCCAGAAGCAATGCCATGTGAAATGGCCTGAGCAAGCAGGTGTTGCATGCGCTCAGGAATATCCTGCATGAAATCCTCAAGAAGGGATTCATCCATGTGGGGGGCATCCCTAGGATTAGGTGATCCTTGTGGAGCCAAAGAGGTATGAGGGAGCAAGCAAAGGGATCCTCCTGAAGTGCTCCCACATCTCTACCAGACAAAGGAGGGAACAACGAAAGTTTTCTTCCCCTCCTTGAACATTGGATAGAAGGAGAAATAGAATGGATGGTCCTTTCCCTGTCAATAGATCTGGACCTGTTAGCAGGTAGGCTGACACTGTGGGCTGCAGAAGCTAGCTGTTTTTCTGCTGTGACTACCCTCTTTTCGAAGGCTTTCTGCCTGCGTTGTTCATCCCACTCCAATGCCCTGGATTGGCACTGGATCACAGGTACCCTGCCTCCCTTGGATTTGGCCTTGGCTTTCCTGGGGGAGCTATCCTGGCTTTGGGCTCTTGAAGTGCCTGGCTGCCTAATGGGGCTATCGTTGGCCATGGCTATGCCAGGCTTTGCACTCATGGCCTTTAAAATAGCTCCAAAGACATTTCCAGCACTGTGAACCTTCCGAGGCTTTTTTTCCTTTGCCTCTTGCCGCTGCTGCTGTTTTAGAGCGATCGGCTTATCTTTATTCCGATCTCAGCGTTCTCCACATTGTGGCACCTAAAATGGTCACTGCAATGAGAACTTGCTGTTGGAGGTTTCAAAATGGCTGCCGTGCCTTGCTACAAGGTTCTGGAGGCTCCGCTGCTCATCGAGGTCTCTGAAAGTCCAGCGGCTGAATTTAAGGGAGCCACGCAACCTCCGCGAGTCCTGAGTATTCCTCTGCTCCCTGAGGCTAGCCCAATCAGGGGATTCCCCTTGAGGCGTAAGACACACCCACAGATCAGGAGGGCACTGTAGGCTGCCTCTCTATTACTCCCAACTATTTTAAAATTTCAGATGTCCAATTTTGTCAAATTTAAGCTTTGTCCATAGACTGATAATAATTCAGAAGTGGAGCCAAATAAATTACTTCTTCTCTTAGACTGAGTTAAACTGGGCCAAGGAAGAAGAGAGTCATAGGCGTGGCTTCAGAATTATTGACTCAGTCTCTCAGTCTCTCTCTCAGGCCATGAGAATACCCACTCCTGAGCCATCCTGCTGGATCCATAGAGAAATCTCTATTCCCTCCCCATTCCAGGGGGAAGGTTACTGCAAAATCCCTATTTCCACCCAATCAGCTCTGAACTACTCAAAAGTTTCACTATTGGTTCTCCAGAACTGGTCACAACCTGCTGAATACCACCTCTGTATAAGACCATTATGTAGGCCGCAGCTCTTCCTTCTCTCTCCCAAGGGTTATTTTCTCAGCCCAAACAAGACCATTCCTAAAATCCTCACATACATTTATTTCAGAGGAAAAACTGGATATTCTAGAACCAGATCTTTCCAACACAGAACAGTGCATCCTTATTCATAACCACTGGGAATAGCAGAATTCTATCTCTTCCTAACATCTGTAGTCTTAACAAAAAATTAAGAAAATATTTTGTATATATACTGTTCAGTATAAATGTATGATTATTTTATAGTACTAAGCAGCCATTTGCTTGTGTTTTACTTCAACGTTTCTCCCATATCTGTAAGAACATTTCCTTATATTAAAGCATAGTTTTCTTTCTGTATGTAAAAGTAAATATTTTCTACTTGCAAATAACTAATGGACAATTGCAAATAGCACACTGACTCAATATAAACATTGTTCTCTTACTTCCTGTGTATCTTTTGCATCAGATCTAATCCAATTATCAAGATTCTCTCCAACTACAAACATCTTGTATCCATTTTGACAATCTGAATTCAAGCTACTTGTCGTCAGCTGAAGACCAGTTGCATCGTTTTGAAAGCACTGCTACATAATACAGTGAGAGAGAGAAAAGGTGCTGCCAGGAAAATCCTATCATAGGTTTGGGAAAGAGCACCTTTATCCATAAAAACTGAGCTCACTCCATTTCAAAGGATGCTGAAGAAAAAAGAGCAATGATTCCCTAAGATGACTATTGTTGTTGAGTCATATTCTGATTTAATATATTTGGGTTTAAAATGAGGTTGACTTCCAGTCAGATATAACAAATTACTGAAAAATGAAACCTTTCTCAACATATTACCATAATTAAACCTGAAATTAGTCATAAGTCATTATGGTCATTAAGCAAGAAGCTCACACAAGAACCATCTTGCTTAACAATCGCAAACTCAGCTCTCCCTGTTGCAGTCTGTGGTGACCCGGGGCACAGTACAGAGGTAACACAGGCAATTGGCAGTTCAAACTGCCCCTTTATTGCTCCAAATTTTCCCAAACACTCCCATGTTTCAGGCAAGTCCCAGAGCAAAGTGATCACTCACATACACACACAAACACACACCCAGCAACCCCTGGCTGCAAATAGTACAGCCCAATGCTATGAGTACCAGGGCTACAAAGCAATAAATCCAGCAGGGCAAGTTGAGGAGCCCAGGAAGCAAAGGAGCAAGGCAATTAATCCAGAAATCCAGAAAGAATGCAAGGAATCCAGGAAAGTTCAAATGTCGGCACTCAACACTCCATGAATTCAGTGTTTGTTCCCAACAAATGCCCCTCCCAACAGCATCTCCTTAAGACTCAGTCCCAGGTGTGCCTTGTGAATAGGAGTGGGCTGGTCAGCCTGCGCTGTTCTCTCCTTTTCTCCACTGTGTGCTCGAGCATCAGGAGGGAGGCTCCTTGCTCATCGCCTGAGCTCTGTCTCTCATGTTCACTGCTTAGCCTTTCAGGGTCATCCTGCCCCCCCTTCTTCATGCTTACAAGCCGTCCCAATCCTGAAAGGTCTTGGCCTGTTCCTCCCCATTTTCCTCCAAAGCCAATCCCTTGATCTCCATCAGTTCTAGTTCTGGCTTGTCTTCCTCCATAGAAACAGTCTCCGACAGGGGAATGACAGTCATTAAGTAACCATTTGAACTCTTAAGCAGAATACAGGTTGCCTCAGGGGTGGGGGAGGCCCTGGGAGGCAGTTACAAGTCCGCACTGCAACCCCCCCCCCAAAAAAAAACCCAACTCACCCATGGCTGTGCCAGGCCTCTCAAGGCCTGCCACACTCTGAAACACCCCTTGTACAGCTTCCCACTCTGGCCTGGCCCTGCTTCCCACTCTGCTGAGTCCCATTGTCCTTGGGCTTGCTTCCTGCCCCACGGAATCCCCAGTCTTGACCCCTGTCTCACCGTGTCTTGTCACATTTCACTGCAGTTACAACTTCTGAATATGACCTTTCCAAAAGAACACCCAAGCAATGCAACGCATAGACTTCCGACAGAGTCCACCTTGCACCATCCTGGAAGTGGGCATTATTTTGGAAGCAGGAACCATTACTAGTTGGGTGCAATTTGGAGAAAATGCAAGAATGATTGGCTGGGAACTCTTTTGGAAAGGCGATTTCCAAAGATTGCCTTTCTGAAAGAGCACCCAACCAATGTGTCTCACAGCCATCGTACAGAGCCGCTTTACACTATCCTGGAGGTGGGCACCATTCTCATGACTTCCCAGAAGAGTGAGATTTTCAAAAATGCATAAATTGAATGGCATCTGGGATGGTGCAAAGTGGTTGTGCAGGAAGGTCACATGTTGCACTTTCAGAAGAGGTAAGCAAGATGTGACAGGGCAGGGAAGAGGTCCAAGGCCTCTGGGACCTAGAAGAGTGAGAAGATATATAGGCGGGTGGGACAGTACTGCATCCCTGTGATTAGTTTTAAAGGCGGGCAGATTGCCAAGTGTCCAAATTTTCATCAAGTGATCATGGGGATGCTACAATGGCTGTAACTTCAAATTCAAGTAACATGTTCCATTGTTCAGAATCATTGTAATTTTGAATGGTTACTGAACAAATGGTCATAAATTTAAGACTACCTATAGGAATATTCTGTGCCACAAATTTACATTTTAATTCAATCTGAAATACAGATTTCCTTTTTCTTCTTTTTGAATGGAAATGCTATGTTTCTATTTCATGTATATATTTATGGAGATTTGTATCTATATTGCTATCATACATTCTGAGGGTGTAGATCAGGGGTAGTAAACCTTTTTATACCTACCGCCCACTTTTGTATCTCTGTTAGTAAAATTTTCTAACCGCCCACCGGTTCCACAGTAATAGTGATTTATAAAGTAGGGAAGTAACTTTACTTTATAAAATTTATAAAGCAGAGTTACAGCAAACCCCTATTGCCCACCATGAAAGCTGGAATGCCCACTAGTGGGCGGTAGGGACCAGGTTGACTACCACTGGTGTAGATCTTTCAAAAGGGATGTAAAGGCAGGTTACAGAAACATAGTCAAGGCGAGCCAATCTGACCTTGATTAACTCCAAGTATTCTGGCACTAGAGGTTGGGGGAGAGGGAAGATGATATGCACATCTGGATGTAGAATCAAAATCTTCAAAAATTACCCAAACTATTTTGTACGTAAAGGAACCACCACAGTAAAGCATAAGCAAATAAAAGATCATGTTATCAAAATTTCTTGTCTCAGGATACTTTATAGCCAAATTCACACTCCTGCAAATACATTGCAAGTAACTTAACCACAACCGTTAAGTTAATGTCTAAAATCCAAAATACTAAGGCATCCCAAAAATACAAGACATAGTTTAATTTCTTCCACCTCCATATTACAGACTACTTTTTTAAACTACTCTGCTTAAAAAGTACCTACTACTGTTCATGTATCACAAATTTAAAACCCCTATGGGTATATATAATTATGAAATGAATAACTTCTGGATAGCTATTCTTGTGTATAAAACTGTCTAAGTGATAAGAAATTCCATAAATAGGCTTATGCCCAACTCAAGAATTAATGTAGATATTCTAATGATTGTTGGAAAAACACCATAAAATGGGAGTTTTTGGCTCTGCAAAATGACTTTTGATTCAAAAAAGACATGATCATAATGAAACTCAGTCTATAATGCTCAATGCCATCACAATTCATTGTCACCAAAGTATGTAAAACGTATTTTTTTTTGTGGGCAGCCTGCAGGAGATTGATAGGAAACCTGGTGGTTTCCCACAAATTGTAAAGGGCCAAAACTTCATAGCAGCCGTAGCAACTCAGCACCTGTGCATATACTTAGAATAAACAAAAACATCTGCAATGGCTGACTTTTACACCAGTAGTAGATAAAATATAACTTAATTTTTTTTCACCTTTCAGATTAAAATCACATTTCCATCACCACTATGCCCATTCAAAAGTCTCATTCTATACATATCCCTCCTTTCTAGTATGTCATTTCCACAAAATCTTATTCTATTTACTCAATACCATTACAGTTAAATGTAAGACCAAAAATCTTAAAAAGTTTTTTACACAGGAATATTTTACAATTGAAGATTCCAAATTGAAATCCAATGAAAATATTGCTAGAAAAAAGTGTTCCTTAGTAGGACTGACTCTTTTGCCATTTAAAAAACAGGCTGATAGCCACCAAGAAAAGATGCTGGGTTTTGATGCTTCTTACAGAATATACATCATTAATTATATTGATGATTTGTTTTGAAAAATTACTGCAGCTTGTAAGCCTGCATGAAATATACCGGAGGTGCAGCTTTTCATTCAAATTGGGTTTAACTCCCCTCTAGCCAGAAAACATGATCAAATGATCAAGTACTCATCACCAATACTTTTTAATATTTGTTAATGCAACATGGCCATTTTGTTTATAAACCATATATGCAATAATCAACAATGATGAATAATACATTATATTGCTTGTAAAGCAAATGTATTTGCATATTTTTCAGCTATTATTAACAACAAAGATTTACAAATAAAGTTCTGAGTTCTAAATACTGCAAAATGCATGCTTAATATAGCATCTACAGATATTATTATTATTAATACAACATGCCAGAGTGTACTTTTTGACTCATGATTTATAAGCTGAATTCATGATTGCTGAATGCCTGGAGTGATTAGTGCAACAGAGGCCCTGCTAGTCCTTTGAAACTGCTGAATGGTTTGATAGCATTACTGTATAGGCAGAGAGAGAGTGGGAGCCCAATTAGCTGCTCAAATGCAATTCACACTCAAACACACATACACACACACTATTGAATTCATGCTACAAAACAAAGGAGAAAAATACACTCTACTTTTTATGTCCTTTCTCTTAAAATTCAGGACTGAGAGAATAAAGAAAGCAGCAGTTTCATTTCACTGCTATGAGAGGTGGAGAATTCCAAAATTAGAGCAAGCGTGTACTTTAGTAATTAGGACATCTCTAACCTCAGTTATGGCCCATGTATAATCACATTTTGTTTTAACAAAACAAAGATGTAAACAGAGCATTGACTAAATGTCTTCAAACCTCACTGAAATGATAAGTAATCATAATAGGAAGAAACACTGCCGAATATACCAAATGCTATTTTTGCTTTTTAAACATGTAAGTACTCCACTTGTCATATTGCCCCATCATTAGTCAAAAGAGAAGAAAGGAAGGACATTGGAATTAAAATTGGAGGGGAGAAACATTTCATTCAGGTTTGAAAGCGAACACAGTTAAGAAGATCTGACCTGGTCTTGAACAAATATTCAAGGAAGGAGCAAAGAAGAAAGACTACTTTTGTGCTTCAAAATTAGTAGACATTCAACTTGTAGTTCAAAAGTTGGCACAAGTCTGTCTTTCTACACAAACACATCTACAGAAGATCCTAATACATGTGTTTATTTGTGTATGTCTGCATATTCCAAGCAAAGCTTCTTTCCTTCCTGATTTAATGAATGCTTCTTTAATTTTTTACCACAAATACTTATCCAGCTGATGAATTTCAGGAACAATTAAAGGTAACTGTCTTAAAAACAAAACAAATAAAAGAAAGGTTCATGAATAATGGTTTCTTTCCCATTTTCTATTAGACAGAACCAAAATTAAAATATTTTCAAGATTGATTATTAATAATATCCAATTTCACCAATGTGTGTATGTTACCACCAAAAATGATAATGTAAATCCATTACTGAAATAAAATGAATCAGGGTTATAGTTATAGTTTTTATTTTTCTTCCATAATACTTTTCTGACCAAAATAGTTATCCTCAGGTGTTACTGTATGCAAATTGTCCAGGGTAAATTATTTAGATTGGCAAAAACCCAGGGGGCAGGTTATAGTTAATTCCATATCATCTTTGATTTGACTGAATTCTGGCACAGTAGAAACACATACAAATCTTACGTGTCGATCTTAGGTCCCACCTGGCTTATTTAAAACTTTAAATCCTATAGCAAGGAAACCAGAATCAGCAATGTACAATTATTATGTACATACAGAGAAAAGGAAATGGGAGCCTCAAATGTGAGAGGGGGTGAAAAGAAGAGGGGACACTGATTTTCCCACCCACCCCCACTTCCATCTCTGATTGCAGTTAAATCCTACCCTACTTACTGGAGTGACAAAATGTGGATATGTGCAGATTTACCTACTTATTCATGGGCAAGAGATGTGGGAATAAGAATTGTATTTACAATACTACAGGTAATCCTCAATGTAAACCTTTCAGATGAGAACAATCAGATCCACACTTGAAGATTTCAATTAGCTATCTTGTTGTTTGTGTCTATAACATAGGAATCTTCTCAGATTGGCGGTTTGCACCTGGGCCAGATAAGATAAAGTTCAAAGCCCAACGGAGATTCCAAACTAATTCTCTGCTTGACTCTTCCCGCTGCCTCAGACATTCTCTCTTTGACAAAACCATGATTGGGAATTTTAATCATAAGTTGCTGCAGTTGTAAATAGAGGCACCCATGTGACTGGACCCAATTTTTCAACTGCTTCATGGAGGTCATTAAGCAATCAAATGGTCGTTGTTAGATACTAGCTTCAGTTATAATGGTTTCAATCAAGGTCCTCTGTTCTGGCGGGAACAGAGGTTTAATCTCATTGGTCGAAGGGTCTGACAGCTCCCTATAAAAGGGCTGCTGTCAGACTCAACCTTTGCTGGATTGTTCTTACTTGTTGTGTTACTGTATAATAAAGAGCTGTTGTTACCGTTAGCCTGTGTATGCCTGTCCATTACGGGATCTAACACTGGCAACGAGGATGGGATTGGAAGGCAACTAGGCGAACCAAAAAGAGCATAGCAATCCAGCAAGTAAATCCAGCCTGGAGCTCAGCACGGCTTCAAGCAGCCATTTTTGAGCGGCAAACTCAAAATGTCCTCAGAACACAAAATGGCTATACATGCCCCCACCGACTCCGTATGACCCAGTCACCGAGCACTGGGACTCATATATGCTGAGGTTCGACTGCTTCCTCGAAGCAATGACTTCATGGGCCTTTATGAAGGCCGCAAGAAGAACATGTTCCTCAGTTACTGTGGATGGGAAGTGTTCGAAACTGCCAAAGGCCTCTCAGAGCCAACGCCATTACAATCGGTCACTTGGTCCGTGCTCAGGCAGACGCTGAGGACTCACTACGCTCCCAAGCCGTCTAAGTACGTCCGCCGGCACGAATTTAATATTCGCAATCAGAAGGAAGGCGAATCTATCAATGAGTACGTTGCAGCGCTATGAAAGGCCGCAGCGTACTGCAACTTCCAAGACCTAGACGAACTTATTCTTGACAGCATCATATGCAGTGTGCGGGACATTAATTTACAGAGGAGGTTACTTGCCAAATCTAACCTCACTCTACAAATTGCTTTGGACGAAGCTAGGGCATCAGAATTGGCCGTCAAGTCTACAAAGACCCTGCAGCGCGAAAGCACTCCGCAAGATGCACGGAAGAGTACACACGTACATCGCAAGGCTGCAGAGGCTGAGAGCTCTGAAGGCGAAGAAGATGACAGCTGTCGCATGCGCAGTCGGCGCGCAAATTTGAACCACGATTCTCACCTTGCGCTAGCTGTGGAGGAGACCATGTCCGATCGGCTTGCTGTTTCCGCGACGCTATATGCCAGCGCTGCGAGCGAAAGGGACACATCACCAAAGTTTGCAGAAGCGTGCACCCCACGACCTGGCAGCCAAGGAGCCGATCTAACTGCCAGCATAGGCCCAACCAAGGGGCATGGCAGAAGCCACCATGGCGCTCAGAGGGCGACACCAGAGTCACCCACCACACCTCAATCAGCCACGTCTGCACTAGGCGGCCAAAAAAGCTGAAGGTCACAGTGCTCATCGAGGGCTCTCCATGCGAGATGGAAATCGACACGGGGTCATCACTGAGAACGAAGTCACTCCTTCCACAGCCAACTCAAACCCGAAGTCACCGGGATACTTAGCTTCTTGTGTTGCAGGCCCGCAGCAAGCTCCAAGTGAACCGGCTCTAGAAGCTCCAGCCGTGGCCTGTGAAAGTTTCCAGGAGCTTCCACCAAGCGGAGCTGCGGAGCAAACAGGTCCGTCCGACCTGTCCGAAGAACACCCTCCGACTGAACTGCGCACGTCTGGCAGAGCTACCAAAAAACATAACTAGTAGGATTACTCCATTTAAGAGGGGAGGGGTGTTAGATATTAGCTTCAGCTGTAGTGGTTTCCACCAAGGTTCTCTGTTCCGATAATGCCGCCAACTCTGATATCCGTCTGGCAGACATGATGACCACCAGGAAGGCCACCTTACACAAGAGGAGATGTAGGCTGGTCTCCCTCAATGGTTCAAATGGTGCCGTAGTAAGGGCCTGCAATACCCAGGGCAAGTTCCAGATGTGATAACAGTGTACCGCTGGGGGCTTCAAATTAGATGTGCCCCTGGGGAAGGCCCGTACCCTGGGGTGGTGAGCAAGAGAATCTAAATGCCCAACCTTCAGAACTGACAGCTGCGACCTGTCGCTGAAAAGTTTTCAGGGATATCCCCTTCTCCAGGCCTTCCTGCAAAAACTCCAGCACATCTGCCATTGAGACTAAGGTGGGGTCTAAATGGCCTTAGCCCATCAATCATTAAAATTCTTCCAAGTCGCATTGTAAATGCAAGTGGTAGAAGGCCACCTGGCCGCTTAGATCGTCCCTATGAACCTTTTAGAGTACTTCTCCTATCTCAGCAGCCTCTGCTCAACAGCCAAACGGTCACGCCATGGCTTTTCAATGTCTCTGAAATCCTCTGTAGTCACCAAGCACTAACCATGGAATGAAATTAAAACTTTTAACTCAGAAGCTCTGAGTGTTGAAAAAGTATCTGAAAGAGCTGAGACTGAGTTGAGAAACTGGGGAGCGTTACCAGGGAGGTGTGTCCTCAGAATTTCAACTCAGTCAATAGAGCTAGCAGACAAGAGTCACCCAACCTGGACTCTCCCGTCGATCCAATGGAGAACAAGAGGAATAAACTCAATTGGTGAAGAAGGTCCAAGTTTTTCCTTCTCTTTGAAACCCAGTGTCAATCTCTCTTAGAAGGATAAATCTATTACAGTCCTTACAAACATGAATGTACTTATAGCTTATCTTCTGTATTATAGGAAGTATAATGAGCTGCTTCTATAAATGGAACATTTTTTCCTATATATTTTTAGAAATCTTTTTGGTGGGCAACCATTTTCCTAATCATTTTCTATGCTGCGGAAAAAGAAAATACTTAGGACTTCTAAATATCTATTCAAGTTAACTTTTTTGAACAGCAAAACATGGCCCATTTTTATTTTTCTTCCATTTTATATTTCTATAGAACTCAAATATTACTGTAGATGATTTTTAAAGCAGCTATGTCTAATTTCCCATGAACTTCATGTGTAAAACTTTTTTTTCAGCAAATAAATTGGGCTTAAAACTCAAGCTATAGTTTCCTGACTAGAATCACATTTTGTTTTCTGGTTTATAATGTTCTCTGAAGTTTTTGCCTTGTAAGCTGAAGATCATAATACCTAGTGCTTTCTAAACAAATTCATTTTTATTCCATACAAATTACTATGCTTAACTAAATACTGCACTTCTTTATGCTTGAATAAAAAGGATTATCCATTATTTAATTTAAAAATAGTGCACTTACTCATATGCAAAAATCAATGCTATTCTCATATATGTTTTTCGTTCCTTTTCAGGAAGATTTATTCTGGGTATGATTAAATCTACAAGTGTTAAGACCCATTATTTCATACTAGGATAATGAGACATAGCTACTGCAGATTGAGATGTACAGTAGGTTGAAGCTAAATGCAGGCATGTGCCTTGATTATTTCACTTCACATTTAAAAATGTACAGATATAGAAAAAGACACGCATATAGTATTTCATATAATTGTTCAGTAAGCAATACATTTGTTCTGATTTTCCAATGACCAGCCAATGATTACAAAAGACTACAGCAAGGACCATACAAAAGTGTCAGAAAGACAGATCAACCTGATATAAGTGCCTATTTACAACTCTATGTTTTGTCCTCAGCTGTGGTTTTGTGCCAACCCAGGACTCTGTGACAGGTTCCCAAGTTTCTTGGAAAAACTTGATTTATTAAAAAAAAAAAAAGCTTCCAACCTCCAATACAGAGTTGATCTACCAGAGTGTGCACAGAACCCAGGCAGGGATTGCTGAAGAGTGAGGAGTAGCAGATAGTGAAAGCAGGTGCACGAGAGCTATCGAGCCTATGTGCCATGGCCATCCTTGCCAGCGCATACCTGATTTTGTGTAGGTGCAGTGTTCTGGAGGGCCTCCATCAGTAGCAACAATAGTAACAGAAGCCATCTACAAAGTAGTGGGGAGGTAATGGGGAAAGGAAAAATAGTGGTGTCGGAGGAAGCTTTGGCATCAGGGTACCAGGAAAAATAGAAGAGTTCAAATATCAGGGGAGGGGTGTCGGAGGTTACAACGGATCAACCCCACCCATCCCCAAAGACTTGTAAAGGGGTCCTTGAGAGAGATGGAAAGGGGGGGCAAGAAAGGAAAAGATGGATTCGTGGAACAAAGTGAATTAAACAAATATAATTTGAAACTTCTGACTTATATTTGAGCTTGAATGTGTATGGGTTCCCAAGGACCTAAAAATATTTCAAGGGTTTCTCCAGGCTCAAAAGGTTAAAAACGGCTGTCCTAGATCATCATATTAATCTTCATCACCCCCCTCCATTCAAAATTTATCTTCTCTTCCTCAGGTATGTGCCTTGTCATTTAAGCAATTTCTGTAACTATTGTAATTTCTCACCATTCTTCATATGCTTCAGTACTCTTAGCATCCTAAGGTTTAGAGTTAGAAGGTTTGGGAATCTATAAACTTTCTCAAACTGTTTCCCGTTGTTGATATAACAGTGTGTAAAGTGCAAAATAAGTAATATTTTGTTAATGACACATTTTATTTTGGTTTGAAATTAAGATGATGAAAATTACAGGAATGATCAGTCGCAAAAATACTTGTTCATTTGCTGGCTATCTGACTTGATTAGCAGAAATCTATATTTAAAAATGTCCACCAAAAAAAGGAGTGGAAATATTAACCTACACATACATATAATATTTCAGAATATACTAGAATTACACAGAAAGAACGTTGGTCTTACCTGAACGTGTCTTTTCAGTGGGGGAGAGGGAGTGGTCACGTGTGGGTATTCTCAAAGCCTGATTGGTCCAAAGACTGAGAGTAAACTTCTTAAATACTCCTTCCTTCCATTCCTGCCCAGTTTCCTCGAAGGCGAACAATTCAACTGAAAACAAAAACAGACAACAACAAACCCTCCGGGAAAACTCCCGGCCCTCCCCTTGGCCCCACACCATGATTAGGGTGGGTCGTGACCACTCCCTCTCCCCCACTGAAAAGGCACATTCAGGTAAGACCAACGTTCTTTTTCCAGTGGGAGAGAGGGAGTGGTCACGTGTGGGACATACCCAAGCTTTGTCCCAGGGAGGGTAAAAAACCACCAACTAAGGCCCAAGGGGAGCATCCGCCACCACCCTCTGCAGGACCCTCCGCCCAAAGGACGCATCCGCCGAAGCAAACGCATCCAGGTGATAATGACGGATGAAGGGAGTCGGCGAAGCCCAGGTCGCCTCCCAACATATGTCCTCAAAGGGGGCCCTAGTGGCCCAAGCCGCCGTGTTCACGGCACTCCTAGTGGAGTGGGCTGTTATTCCTGACGGGGCGGGCCGCCCGCCCCCCCATAGGCCTCCATGATCGCCTGCCGAATCCAACGGCCAATGGTGGCCGAGGATACTCTGGCCCCTAATGTCCCAGGCTGGAAAGAGACAAACAAAGCCTCTGACCTACGAAACTCCACAGTCCAGCTGAGATAAATGCGTAAATCGCGATGGACATCCAAACAGTGCCACATTTTCTCCCTATCCCCAGATGGGCCCAGGCAAAAATCAGGTAGAATGATTTCCTGAGCCCTATGGAAAGGGGTGTTCACCTTAGGCAGAAAGGTCGGGTCAAGACGGAGAACCATCCTATCCTGGTGGAAATGGCAAGGATCATCCTTGGACGACAGAGCACCTAGTTCCAAAATGTGACGGGCGGAGGTAATTGCTACCAGAAAGACCACCTTAAGAGACAAGAACCTCAAATGAACCGATCGGAGAGGCTCGAACAGACGCCCCGTTAAAGCCCTGAGAACCAGGGGCAGATCCCATGTGGGAAACCTGTGTATGGGGGGGGTGAGGTTGGCTGCCCCCTTAAGAAAACGTTTTATCAAGGGAACGTGAGAGAGGGAGGAAGACTCCATGCCCCCCAAGACCGAGGACAGAGCCGTCACCTGACGCCGCAGGGTGTTTTGCGATAAGCCATCGTCCAGACCTTTCTGCAGAAAGTCTAAGACATTGGGAATCGTGGCCCTGGCCGGCACAATGCCAAGAGGGGAACACCACCTAACGAAGGCAGCCCAGGTGGAGTTGTAAATCCATGTCGTGGACGGGTGCCTAGAAGCCTCGATGGTGCGGATGACCCCTGAGGATAGGTTGGCCTCCCTCAGAAGTCGCCGTTCAAGAGCCAGGCGGTAAGATGGAGCCACTGGGGCTCCAAGTGAACCAGGACCCCCTGGCGCAAGACCACTTCCTCCCGCGGAATCCTCCATGGAGGGGCTATCAACAGTTGAACGAGATCCGCGAACCAAGGCCTCCTGGGCCAAAAAGGGGGCACTACTATGACCAGTGCCTTCTCCACTACCACCTTCCTGAGGGTCCCCGGGATGAGGGGAATGGGAGGAAAGGCGAAGAGTAAGTCCGCCGGCCACCTGCTCTGGAGAGCATCTGTGCCCTCCGCCGTCCGCGACTGAAAACGTGTGAAGTACCGGGGCAGTTGCGCAATTGTCGGGGAAGCAAAGAGGTCTACCAGCGGTGTGCCAAGCCTCAGACAGATCTCCCGGAAAATGGTCGGATGAAGCTGCCATTCGCCATTGTCCAGGGTCGCCCGACTCAACCAGTCCGCTTGGTGGTTGGAGAGCCCGGAGATGTGTTCCGACACCAAAGACAACAGGTGCCTCTCCGCCCAGGCGCCCAGTCTCAGAGCCTGTAGCCAGAGGGCCCGAGAGTGAGTCCCTCCCTGACGATTGATGTGGGCCTTGGTGGCCACATTGTCCCTCAGGAGAAGAACGTGCCGGCCCTCCACCGTGGTCCGGAAGTGCTGGAGAGAGAGACGGGCAGCCTTCAGTTCTAGCCAATTTATATTGTGCCGGAGATCCGAAGGCATCCATCTGCCCTGAGCCAAGCGAGACCCCACCAGGGCCCCCCAACGGAACAGGCTCACGTCTGTGGTCACGGTCATCCTATCGGGTTCCCAGAAGGAGCAGCCCCGCTGAATGGCCGGTGAGATCCACCACCTGAGGGAAGTTTGGACCCCCGCCGGGAGGCGTAGGGTTTAGAGCGAGTTGCTCATCCGTCCCCTCTGGAACGGAATGAGCTCCCACTGAAGAGGCCATAGGTGAAGCCTGGCCCACGGGACTATCCCTATACAAGACACCAATTTGCCCAATAACTGTGACAACGTAAGGACTGAAACGAACCGACCTCTGTGGACCTTTCCTGCCAGCTGTTGCAGGTTTGCCTGCCAGTCCCAGGACAGACGGACCACCCCCGATACGGAGTCTATGACTGTCCCCAGGTGAAGAATGCGTGTGGTGGGGGAGAACTGACTCTTTGGAAAATTTACGGAGAACTCCAGGGTCTGGAGATTCTGAATGGTAAGGCGAAGGTCCGTGACCGCTTGAGGAAAGGATCCCGCCTGAACTAGCACATCGTCCAGGTAGCATTGACGCCTCACCAGGACGGAGCGGAGATGGGCCGCCAGTGCTGCCAGCACCTTTGTGAAAGTGCGGGGGGCTAAAGCCAACCCAAATGGAAGGGCCCTGTATTGGTAATGGTGGACCCCGTGGGAAAACCTCAGGAACCTGCGATGAGCTGGGAAGATTGGGATGTGAAGTTAGGCCTCTGTCAGGTCTACAGAAACTATGAAGTCCCCTTTCCGAATGCACCGAAGGATAGATTTGAGGGATGACATTTTGAATCGTCTGTATACCAAGAAGCGGTTCAAGTGCTTGAGATCCAGAATTGCCCTCCAGCCCCCCGAACTTTTCGGGACCACAAACAGTTTGGAGTAGTGGCCCAAATCCCATTCCAGCCGGGGAACAGACTCCACCACCTAAATGTCGAGTAGGTGTTTGATTGCCTGATCCATCAGGCGGCGGCGCTCCAAGCTCCGAGACGGAGGGACCGGCCTGAAAAGATTTGGGGGGATGGAGAGAAACTCTAACCTGAGACCCTGACAGATTATGGACCTGACCCAAGTGTCCGACGTGATCTCGTCCCATTGATCCGCATAGAGAGATAGGTGGCCTCCTATGGGACGACTCGGGTTCGAGTCACTTCCCTCTGCGGTACGTATGACCGCCGCCCCCTCAAAAGGGCCGCCAGGACTGATGGTGGAACCTATTCCGGTCCTGATAGGCCTATGGTAAGGGTGGGCCAGAGCCTTGGGCTTTTTGGCGTTAGATGGAAGCACCTTCTTTTTATCTTTATTCTCGACCAGAATGGGGTCGAGTGCCTCCCCAAAGAGGTTAAGGCCCTTGAACGGAGCAGCCGCCAGATTCCACTTGGCCTTGTTATCTATCTGCCAGTTTCGCAGCCATAAAAGACGACGGGAAGTAACTGAGGTGGCCAAAGAGCTGAACGCAAATTTCACCGTATCCAAAGTTGCATCAGCGCAAAACTGGGAGGCCACAATAATCTTCGTCAGGTCTTGGTGTAACCATTCATCCTGGATCGGGATACAATCCTGGAGCTGACGAAGCCACATGACCGTAACCCAGTTGAAAACAAGGCCACTGCGGCAGACTTTATGGCCCATGCAGTGGCACTGAAATTTTTACGTAAGGTAAGCTCTGCACACTTATCCTCGGGTTTTAGTTTATCCGCTGCATCCCCTGACACCACTGGGGAAGAGTACCCACTGGGGTGTCAATAGAGGGCAATTGAATGGCCTGGGCAAAGGTCTGCTCAACATTGTAGAAGCGACGGTCATTACTCCCCGGGTTAGAAAAGTTAGAGGGGCAGGCCCACTGGTTGGTCAGGGCCTCCATGAATAAGGGCGGAGCTGGAATCTCTTCCTTGTTTGTGGCCGTGTTGGAAAACATGGCCATGTCCAGGTCTCTAGGTGGGGGAACCGTGGGATCCCCTGTCCCCACCTTGGTGGTCTTCCTGGCCTTGTTCAGGAGAACCTTGAACATGGCCGGAGGAAAAAGGCCCGAGGAGGAAGGAGGATTGGGTTGGGTCGCATCCTCGTCCTCCGAGAATCCCATATCCTGAAGATTTTCCTCCCCCATGACCAAGCCCTTGCTAACCATGGATGGAGATGATGCTCTATACTCATGACGGCCCATTCCCCCTTGAGACCTAGCAGAGTGGGAACTTCTGTCCCGCTGGGCAATGCCCCGGGAGATGGCTGCAGAAATAAGCCTTTTAATACTTTCAGGAAGACGCTCCAAATCCTCCATGTCCCTATAAGTATCACCAGAATCCTGGGGCACCAGCCTGCATGAGGCATATTGCCCCCTGGATGTCCCTTTCAAGGGATCCGCCTGACCCCCCCCCCTAGCTAACCATGGAGAGGCCGAAGGAAAAGGGGAGGGAGACCCCTGGAGTAACTGCGGGACCTGGCAGGGGATACTGAATGGGAGGAAGGACTGAATCCCCGAGGAGAGGATTGCTCTGAATGAGGCCTGATAGGAGATTTTGATCTGCTGGCAGAAGTAGGCCTCGCAGACCTGGCCTGCCTCTTGGCTCTGGCAAAGGTCTTTTCCAAGGACTTATGCCTCCTGGCCTCTTCCCTCGTGGAGATTCTAGAGAGGCGCTGTGCCACAACAAGCCTGACTGAGGGATCCCCAGGTCGAAGCCCATGCCCCAAGTCCTCTGCCCCCCTAACCGGGCCTTCTGCCTGGCCCTGGGGAATCTCCGAGCCCTCTTCCATAGCCCCACTCACGTGTCCGACATGTGGATTGCAGAAAGAAGTCAGGCTACTGTAGGCCCCACCGGAGCCTGGGCCTTGGGGTGACACTGGAGGCTGCTCGACTAGGCCTAAGGCCTTGGCCTGTACCTTCCCAAATGGTCCTGCAGGCTGACCAAGGCGGCGTGCACATGGCCAATCCAAAATGGCCACCCGGGTCTAGCGCGAGGCCTAAGGAGGGTTGAAAATGCGTGTCCCGGCTCTCCCGGCCTTCCGCAGCAAAAAGGAAGGCCATGCGGCGCTTGGGGTCTCGCGGCAACCTGTGCGCACTCCCCCCTTCACGCTCTTCACTCTCCGATAATTTTTCTCGCCGGAGCGAGCAGTAGCCGCCCAAATAAGCGGCTCATGTGCACCTCGAGACATCGACGCCGCTTCTCCCGGCCTTGGGGAAAAGAAAAAACCGCAAGGCCTGCAGCTGGCCTGGAGTTGGCACCCCCACGATCCCGGGGATCGAGCTAAGGCTCCGCGCCCACAGAGAGAAGGATGGTCGCCCCCACAGTGCCCTCCCCCACTCCCCCGAGGCAGGACTGTCCCTTGGGCCCCAGCTGCAAAATTTAGAATTTAGTCTGCTTTTAAATGCCCAATTAGCCAAATCTAAAAAACCAGACTGAATAAAAAACTCCAAATTAATTTCCTACCTAGACACAATTCTCAACAGTGCTTGGACCAAAAGACTGAGAGGAAACTGGGCAGGAATGGAAGGAAGGAGTATTTAAGAAGTTTACTCTCAGTCTTTGGACCAATCAGGCTTTTAGAATACCCACACGTGACCACTCACTCTCTCCCACTGGAAAAATAGCTGCATTTTAATTGACTCTGAAATTGTCTGAAATACTGCTGGCATTTTAAACAAAAACCTCTTTCCCTTTTTTAATGTAACTGGATGCTAATATTTTATTCATCTGGTAAATGTTGTCAGTGTATTCATAAACTGTACATATCCCACTCTAATTTTTAGACATGATACTTCTGACATAATTAATTGGTTTCTTTTACGGTTATCAACTGTAGGAAAATGGAACTGATTGACAAAATGAAATCCTATAATTCAGGAAGAGAAATGAAACTGCTGTAATTTTAGAATATTTTCACTGGGAAATCAAGGTAACGCTATGATTAGGTAGAAAGCACACTTCAGAGATTGATTTATATAAAAAAGTAATGGGTATAATGTGTACATGTATTTGTAATCTGTGTACATGTAGAAAAGCCCAGAAATTTCCTGTGAACCATTATTACTTTTCATAAAAACCAAGCTACCAAGTGTGTTGACAGGTTTCACTGCACTATATATGCTTGCTAAAATCTCCAAAACAAAAAGTGAGTCAGTATGATTTTGAGTGGCCTGAAAATAAGTCTGCAGCATGCTAAATAGCCCATTCTCTTTTTTAAAAGCTAGCAAAGTACTAGTGAATTTGTAATTTGTACAAATCAAAATCTTTTTATTCAAGTAGTCCCAGACCTATGACTACGATTTTCATCGCTAAGCAATCTGGACATAAAGTGCAACAGTCAGGTGTCCACATCATTTCGTGACGACAATACCAGCACTCCCCACTGTCATCATTAGGCAAAGTCCATTGATCATTACGTGAGGACCCACCTCAAGCCAAGCCATTTTGGGCTTAAACCCTCCCAGCCCAGGGTCTCGGTTATTTTAAACTAGGAGACTGCCTCCCCTCCAATGCCTCCCAACTGCCTATTCCCCTAATCTCTTTTTGGTCATCCTGCACCCTTTCCTGTGAGGCAGCAAGCAGCTCTAGAACCTTGCAGCTCAGACACTTCTTAGGGGCTGTAAACAGCCCCTAAGCAGCTGAGCAAAACTACAACCATCCTGAAAGCCTCAGCTGCCCCAGCATGACCCAACAGCATGGTGCAAAAATGCCCCAGCCCAGGAATCTCCAATAGTGCAGCACAAAGCTGCAGCATCTCAGGAAGCCCTAACAGCAGAAAGAGAACGTTGGTCTTACCTGAACGTTTTTTTCTGGAGAGCGGAGGGAGGGGTCACTGAAGGGTTATTACAGCCTGATTGGTCCATTTGACTGAGAGAAAACTTCTTAGCCTTCGGCTTCTCCCGTTGGCTCCCAGTTTCCGCGATGTCACGGTCAGCGTCTGCATGATGTAAGAAGACAAGGGAAAGCCGCCCAGGGCCACCCGATCCTACCCCTCCCGGACCCTGTCTATCTACCTAGGGCGGGAAAGTGACCCCTCCCTCCGCTCTCCAGAAAAAAACGTTCAGTTAAGACCAACGTTCTTTTTCCAGTAGAGCGGAGGGAGGGGTCACTGAAGGGACATACCCACGCTACGTCCCAGGGAGGGAAGACTGGGTCCCAGGGGGAGGATCGGCCGCCACCCTCTGGAGAACCCTCCGCCCAAAGGACGCCTCAGCTGAGGCATAAGTGTCCAGGCGGTAGTGTCTTATGAAGGGAGTAGGGGAGGCCCAGGTGGCCGCGCGACAGATGTCCTCGAAAGGCCCCCTTGTGGCCCAGGCCGCTGAGGAGGCTGCACTACGAGTGGAGTGAGCTGTGATCCCCGAAGGGGGGGATTTTCCCGAGGCTCCGTAAGCCTCAACAATGGCCAACCTGATCCACCTCCCAATAGTACAAGACGAGACCTTTTTACCTAGGGAACTCGGATGGAACGAGACAAACAGCGCCTCGGTCCTACGAATGCCCTCCGTCCGTCTCAGATAAATACGGAGGGCCCTGCGTGCATCCAACCGATGCCACGCCTGTTCTCTCTCCCTTGTTGGATTGGGGCAAAAATTTGGTAGGACAATTTCCTGGGCCCTATGAAACAGAGTGTTAACCTTCGGGATGAACGAAGGATCCAAACGCAGGACCACCCTGTCCTGATGGATCATGCAAAGGTCACTTCTAACAGAAAGGGCCCCCAATTCAGAAATACGCCAGGCCGATGTAATGGCCACTAAAAATACCACCTTAAGAGAGAGGAGACGCATGTGGACTGACCTGAGCGGCTCAAAGGGAGAACCCGTCAGTGCCTTCAGGACGAGGGTAAGATCCCAGGTAGGGAACCTATGAACGGGGGGCGGACGGATGTTGGCCGCCCCCTTAAGGAATCTCTTCACCAATGGTGAGCGCGAGAGGGTAGAGGAGCCATCTCCTCCCAATATAGTCGATAAGGCCGCTACCTGTCGCCTAAGTGTATTATGGGACAACCCGTCCTCTAGCCCTTTTTGGAGAAACTCTAAAACGTCTGGAACCGTGGCCCTAGCTGGATCCACCCCCCTGGGGCTACACCACTTAGCGAAAGCCGTCCAGGTGGCATTATAGATTCTAATTGTGGACGGTCTCCTAGCTGCCTCCAAGGTAGCTATGACCCCTGACGACAACTTCCTCCCCTTCAGTAATCCCCTTTCAAGAGCCACGCGGTCAGATGCAGCCACTGCGGCTCTGGGTGAAGTAAGACCCCCTGACACAGGACGACCTCCTCTGGCGGAATCCTCCAGGGGTCTGTGACCGAGAGCTGGACCAGGTCTGCGAACCATGGTCTCCTCGGCCAATATGGGGCTAATAGAATGACGTGAGCCCTCTCTGTGACTACCTTCCGAATGGTTCTGGGAATGAGGGGAAGGGGGGGGAAGGCGTAGAGGAGACCCGGAGGCCACCGGGTCCTGAGAGCATCCGCTCCTTCTGCTGCTGGAGTCTTGAATCAGGCGAAAAATCTCGGCAGTTGTGCGTTGCCGGGGGAGGCAAACAGGTCTACAAGGGGGTTGCCGAATCTGAGGCAAATCTTCCGAAACAACTCTGGGTCCAGCTGCCACTCGCCGTTGTCCAGAGTCGCCCGGCTCAACCAGTCTGCCTGGTGGTTGGACTCCCCGATATATGTTCCGCCGAAATTGAGGCCAAGTGTCTCTCCGCCCATAGGCCTAATGTCTGCGCCTCCCGCCACAGGGCTCGGGAGTGAGTCCCCCCTTGACGGTTGACATGAGCTTTCGTCGCTACATTGTCCGTAAGCAGGAGGACGTGTCGCCCCTGCAGCTGGCGGTGGAAAGTCCGGAGGGCCAGTCTCGCGGCCTTGAGCTCGAGCCAATTTATATTGTGTCTGAGGTCTGAGGCAGTCCAACGTCCTTGGGCCATGTCGGACCCCATCACGGCCCCCCAGCCGTAAAGGCTCGCGTCCGTCGTGACTTGTACTCTCTCTGGCTCCCAAATTGAGGCCCCCTGTCGCAATGCCGGGGACATCCACCACTTGAGCGAGCATCCCACTTCTGGCATTAACCAAAGCGGTCGCAGGGAGTTGCTCAACATTCTCCTTTGGGCTGGTATCAAGGCCCACTGGAGGGGACGCAGATGTAGACGGGCCCAGGGAACTATCCCTATACAGGATACCATCTTCCCCAGGAGTCGGGATAAGGTCAGGGTGGAAACGGACCTTTTTGTCCTAATGGACGTGATCAACTGTCTCAGACTGATCAGACGGTCTGGGGATAGACAAACCCTCCCTGACTCGGAATCGATTACTGTTCCTAGATGCAGAATCTGTCTGGATGGGGATAGGTGACTCTTGGGAAAGTTTACTGAGAAACCTAGTGACTGGAGCCATTGGATGGTCAGCTGGAGGTCTGCTCTGGCTCTGGGAAGGGACCCTGCCTGCACCAGGACGTCGTCCAAGTAGCACTAGAGCCTCACCAGGATGGATCTGAGGTATGCAGCCAGTGCCGCCAGGACCTTGGTGAACGTCCGAGGGGCCGAGGCCAGGCCGAATGGAAGGGCCCGGTACTGATAGTGTTGGCCTTTGTGGGAGAATCGCAGGAATTGACGGTGAGCCCGGAAGATGGGGATATGAAGATAGGCCTCCGTCAAATCTACCGAGGCCATGTAATCCCCCTTTCGAATGCCCTGCAGGATTGACGTTAGGGAGGCCATCTTGAAGCGCCTGTAAACTAGATACTGATTCAGGCGTTTCAGGTCGAGAATCGCCCTCCAACCCCCCGAGGCCTTCGGGACTACAAAGAGATTTGAATAGTAGCCCCGCCCCTTCTCCAGCTCCGGAACGACCTCCACCGCTCTGATTTCCAGAAGGTGTGAGACGGCGAGGTCCATGAGACGACGGCATTCCGGATCCCGGGATGGGGAAAACACTCTGAAGCGTCTCGGAGGGTAGGAGAGGAACTCTAGTCTTAGACCGTGGCGAATGGTCGCTCAGACCCACCCGTCTGATGTGATCTGGTCCCACTTGTCCGCATACAGTGCCAGACGGCCGCCTATGGGATGACTCGGGTTCGAGTCATTTCCCTTTGCGGAAGGGGCGCCCCCCCCCGCGAAAGGGCCGTTTGGATTGGGACTGGTACCTGGAGCGTTCCTGAAAATTCTGTCTGTTGTATTGCCTATCCTGTCTGTACTGCTGGAAACGGGGCTCCTGGTCCCTGTCATAATTCCTGAAGGAAGGCCTGCGATACGGGTGACTGCATGTTTCGGCCTTCTTGGTGGAGGTGGGCATCACCTTTTTCTTGTCTTTATTCTCCACCAAGATTGGGTCTAGAGCAGACCCAAACAGATTGGGACCCGCAAAGGGGGAAGCTATTAAATCCCATTTGGCTTTATTATCGATCTGCCGATTTCTAAGCCAAAGGAGCCGGCGTGCGGCCACAGAGGTAGCTAAGGCGCTGGAGCCGAATCGCATAGCATCCAGGGTTGCATCGGCCGAATACTGGCAGGCCGCCATAATCTTAGTTAAGTCCTGATGGATGCAATCATCCTGGATCGGGATACGATCCTGGAGTTGGCGGAGCCACATAACGGTCGTGCGATTAAAATACAAGGCGGCGGCTGCCGCCCGCATTGCACATGCGGAAGCCTTGTAATTTTTCCGCAAGGTGAGCTCCGCCCTTTTATCCTCCAGCTTAAGCTTATCTGCCGCGTCCCCCGAGACCACCGGGGAAGATGAGACCAGGGCAGCTATCGGTTGATCTATGGCCGGTAATTGGATGGCCTGTAAGAAGGCCTTTTCCATGTTATAAGCCCGCCTGTCATTGCTGCCAGGGGGAGAAAAATTTGAAGGCCTCGCCCACTGACTGGTGGCCACCTCCAAGAACAGAGGAGGGGCAGGGATCTCCTCTTTATTGGTGGCCGTGTTTGAAAACATCACCATATCCGGATCTCTGGGCGGGGGCACTGTGGGGTCCCCCGTGCCCACCTTAGTGGTTCTCCTAGCCTTTTTCAGTAAGGGCTTAAACATGGCCTGGATGAATAGGTTGGAGGAGGTGGGCTGATCAGTGGCCGCATCCTCTTCCTCAGAGAAACCCCAGTCGTCTTGACGACGGGCCTCCTCCCTAGAGGAGACCTCGCTCATGAGGGAAGGAGAAGAAGTCCTAGACCTGGCCCTGCTGAATGGTGTAATCCTACTATGCCGGGAAGGTCTGTCTCTTTGAGCTATTCCCCTGGAAATGGCTGCAGAGATTAATCGTTTTAGATTTTCAGGGAGGTGTTCTAGATCCTCTTCGTCATAATCAGAATCATAGTCATGGGGGATCGAATCCCTGTGGGACCTCCTACCCCGGGAGGGGCCTGCAGAGGGGCCCTCTAAAGGGTCATTTCTATCCAAGCCCCCTGTCCCAGGGGAAGTTGGGGGTGGGGGTGAAGCCCCCCGTCCTTCACTCCTAACTGATCTGGATGTAGAGGAAGAGGGAAAAGAAGGGCTGAACCCCCAATTGACAGAAGGGGAATGACTAGGAGCCTCAGGTCTGGGGGATCTAGATCTAGGTCTGGGATCCCTGGCCTTCTTCTTCTCTGCCCTCTCAATGGCTTTTTCAATCGCCCTGGAACGCCTAAGCTCGTCCCTTTGTAGGGCTCTGGAGGGGCGATCCTCCGCAGAAGGCCTAGAAACACGAGGCCTGGCTGGGGCAGTGGGGCCTGACTTATCTTCTTGGGCCTGGGGAGTCGCAGTTTGAGCGGCCTCGGATCTCGCTGCCATCGCCCCACTCACGTGCTTTGATGAAATAGGATTGTAGAGTAGTCGCAGCCAGAAGCCTCTTGCTGGTGGGAAACGCTCAGCTTGGGCCTTGAATGTTGGTGGGAGCTCGGTAGGTCTGGAGAGCTAGGCCCGACACGTGCCCAAAATGGCCGCCGGCTGAAGATAATTGTTCTTCTCCTCAAGCGGCCGTTAAAATGGCGCGCGAGCCTGCCGCTTGCCTCCCCAGCAGTTTGTTAGGCTTGCCGCTTTAAGACAAGAGATCGCGGCTCGTGGACGATCTCCGCCGGTCTTCATGCCCGGCAAGAGCCGCTGGCGCTCCGGTCTCATTTGCGCGCCGCCACCGAGGGCACCGCCGACCCGGTAGAGGCGGCGCGGTCACGTTTAGTGGCTGCCGGTCTTCACGCGCGGCAAAAGGCCGCCGGCGCTGCGGCTTTAAGGGAAGCAAATCGTCTTGGGGGAGGATTTGTGAGCTGTAAACCCCCGGCACGCCCGAGTCACCAGGAATCAGTCGGGGGGAAAAAGGCCCGCAGGGAGTAGGATGGAAAGAGCTTCGCTCGGCGCTGCTCTCCCTGCCTATTTAGGACCGCGATAGTTTGTCCTATTGGGCACAGCTCTATTTCTATTCTAGTACTTTTAGCTTTGATTTAGAATATCCAATTGATCCAAATAATTCTCGAATTTAGTACTCACAATCACTCTGGGAACCAAAAATAAGTCTTTGGACCTTCTTAACTGAGAGGAAACTGGGAGCCAACGGGAGAAGCCGAAGGCTAAGAAGTTTTCTCTCAGTCAAATGGACCAATCAGGCTGTAATAACCCTTCAGTGACCCCTCCCTCCGCTCTACTGGAAAACTACCACATTCCAGAAGCTCTAACATTGTGGTGCAAAGCTGCCGAGTCCCAGGAAGCACTCCAGCTCAGTCCTGTCTTTTATTGAAGAGGAAAGAAAAAGGGAACAAATTAGCCTCAAGCTATAGAATTCTACCTGTGCTTCTGTATACAAAAATTCTTGCAAATCAATGTTACTCTTTTTCTTTAAAAAGGAAAAATATCTCTTTTTATAATTTAATGCGAAAGTTATTTAGTCCCATATTCTTTATATGTTCTGCCTTTCTATTATTTATTTTACAGAAAAGTGAGCTATGTGATTCTCTTTCAGAACAAAATAGAGTTTGTAAAGTAGGAGAGAGGCAGATAAACATCAGAAGTGCAAAGGTAAATGTCCTTCCAACAGCTTCCTAAATTAAAAAAAAAGTTTTCTTGACAATGGTGCCCAATTCATCCCTAAGCCCAACTGGATGAATGTTCTGACTTCATCAAATTCAATGATTCAATCAAGCAACAATTATGTTACAGACATTCCCTAGACATCTATATAGGAACAGTTTGGATTCCCTTATGCACCTTGTAAACATCAGTTTGAAGCACAACAGATACACAAAAAAGAAAATTTATCATAACAAAACAAAGCGTAACTTCTTGAACCTTCCCCTGATAAACTTGCAGTGAAGAAAGCCATCTCTATATACTGACAGTAGCACTGTTCTGGAATGCGAGCAGGTAACCTTTTTATGCTGAGAAAACTTTTGACATTTTGAGAGGTCTGCATATTTTGAGTTTGTTTGCCAAATAATTGCAATATAGATTTTCCCTAATCCCAAAATGGCTGCCAGAGTAAGCACAGCCACTTATTAGAAGGCAAGCTAATCACTAAGGACACTCTCCATCACTTCAATGAGGAATTGGAAGACTGGTCTTCTCCTGCTATCCCTGAAAAGGAAATATCCTTGCTAGCTTTTAGTATGATCAAAATAGACAACTGTATCAGAGTAAAACTTCCTGAGTCTTAAAAGCAATCCATTAGCTACAAAAGAAGAGATGAAACAAACTCAATATGGCATATTAAATCATTTCCAAGATACAGTGATAAAGGACAAAGTAAAACTATGTAAGAGGAGTTCAAGCCGGTGGGAACCATTCACTTATATGGACCTTGAAATTCAAATTCAATAAATAATTCTTAAAGAAAATAATAACAGATGCAAACAAGCTAGAGCGGGTGAAAGAAAATAAGCTGAAGATGAAGACCAAAGTATACTGTATCTGATCAAGAAGTATCAACTAGAGACAAAGAAGATTAAGGGAGCACTGGAAATAATAAAGCAACAAATAATAGTCATAGCCAAAAAAATCAGCAGATACAAAGCTTGAATTGCACACTATAGGCAGAATCTCCAATTTCAATCAAACCAGAAACTTTTTACCAATCCATCAATGGAGAGACTACAATGAACCAGCCAACACCTGATAGGGAAAAAATAGTGCAGTTTGGACAACCCAAAGAAACACAAGAATACACTTTGGATAAAGGAAGCGCAGAAGGAAAAAAAAGAAACTGAAATGAAAGAAATTGTAGTAAGAGCAGAAATGGCGGAGAAAGAATGTTGGTCTTATCTGAACGTGTCTTTTCAGGAGAGTAGAGGGAGGGGTCACGCGAGGGTTTAACACAGCCTGATTGGTCCATTAGACTGAGAGAAACTTCTTAATCTTCTGTCTCTCCTATTGGTTCCGTTTCCTTGAAGTCGGAAGTCTGCATCTGAAATTAACAAACAAAGGACAAGCCCCGGGAGCCACCCGGTCCTCCCCCACCCAGTCCCTGACTAACTAACCAGGGAGGGATCGTGACCCCTCCCTCTACTCTCCTGAAAAGACACATTCAGGTAAGACCAACGTTCTTTTTCCAGTAGAGTAGAGGGAGGGGTCACGCAAGGGACATACCTAAGCTACGTCCCAGGGCGGGGAGACTGGGGCGCAGGGGAAGGATCGGCCGCTACCCGCTGTGGGACCCTCCGGCCAAAGGACGCCTCAGCCGAGGCGTAAGCATCTAGCCTACAATGACGAATGAAAGGGGTCGGCGAGGCCCAAGTGGCCGCCCTACAGATCTCCTCAAACGGAGCACTGGTCGCCCAAGCCGCCGTTGCTGCGGCGCTACGAGTGGAGTGGGCCGTAATGCCCGCCGGGGGAACCTGACCCGCAGCGTTGTAAGCCGCCACTATTGCCTGTCGTAGCCACCTGCCAATGGTGGCGGGGGAAACCTTGGTCCCCAGGGAACTCGGTTGCAAAGACACAAAAAGTGCCTCCGTCTTACGCGTCCCTTCCGTCCGTTTGAGGTATATGCAGAGGGCGCACCGGACATCCAACCTGTGCCAGAGCCGTTCCCGCTCGTGAGACGGGCTCGGGCAAAAGTTTGGCAAAATAATCTCCTCTGCTCTATGGAAAGTGGCATTTACCTTTGGCAAAAAGGTGGGGTCGAGACGGAGAATCACCCTATCCTGGCAAATGAGACACAAGTTGCCTCGGGAAGAGAGAGCGCCCAACTCTGATATACGTCTGGCCGAGGTAACGGCTACCAGAAAAACCACCTTAAAGGTCAGTAGACGTAGGTGTACTGTACGGAGGGATTCGAAAGGGGCCCCCGTGAGAGCCCTGAGAACCAAGGGGAGATCCCAAGTCGGGAATCTATGCACCGGAGGGGACCTAAGATTTGCTGACCCTTTAAGGAAGCGCCTTATGAGAGGCGAATGGGACAAAGTGTGGGATCCCTCCCCTCCTAACACCGTGGCCAGGGCCGCCACCTGTCGTCGTAGCGTATTTTGAGACAGGCCGTCCTCCAACCCCTTCTGTAAAAACTCTAACACATTAGGGACAGTGGCCCTAGAGGGATTTAGACCTAGCGAAGAACACCGCTTTCCGAAAACCACCCAAGTAGCATTGTAGATCCTGGTGGTGGAGGGTCGTCTGGATGCCTCGATGGTCGCAATCACCCCCGAGGAAAGCCTAGCCTTACTCAGAAGCTTCCTTTCAATAGCCAGGCGGTCAAGTGGAGCCACTGAGGTTCCGGGTGTACTAGAACTCCCTGGCGCAAGGATACCTCCCCATGGGGAATCCGCCATGGTTCCGCCACTGACAGTTGGACCAGATCCGCGAAGCAAGGTCTCTTGGGCCAATGCGGGGTGATCATGATGATGAGGGCCCCCTCTGCCACTATCTTTCTGATGGTCCCCGGGATGAGGGGGAGGGGAGGAAAGGCGTAAAGCAGGCCCAGAGGCCAGCTGGCAAACAAGTCCACCAGAGGGGTGCCGAATTTCCGACAGATCTTCTGGAACAGTTCGGGCGCCAGTTGCCACTCGCCATTGTCCAAAGTCGCCCAGCTCAACCAATCTGCCTGGTGGTTGGATATCCCCGAGATATGGTCCGCCACCAAGGACGCCAAATGTTTCTCCGCCCACAAGCTGAGTGTCTGTGCCTCCCGCCAAAGGGCCCGGGAATGAGTCCCTCCTTGACGATTCGCGTGTGCTTTCGTGGCGACATTGTCCGTCAGAAGTAGGACGTGCCGGCCCCGCAAGAAGTGTCTGAAGTGACGTAACGCCAGCCTCGCTGCCTTGAGTTCCAGCCAGTTTATATTGTGGCTGAGATCCAAGGCCGACCACCGACCCTGAGCCATGTTGGAGGTCATCACGGCCCCCCAGCTGAAGAGGCTCGCGTCTGTCGTCACCGTCACTCTGTCCGGCTCCCAAAATGAGCCGCCCTGCTTCACCGCCGAGGACAGCCACCACCAAAAGGACGCTCGAACGTCCGCCGGGAGGCGCAGGGATTGCAGGGAGTTGCTCATCCTCTTCTTCTGGAATGGAATCAGCGCCCACTGAAGCGGATGCAGATGGAGGCGGGCCCAGGGAACTATTCCTAAACAGGACACCATCTTGCCTAGGAGTTGTGACAAGGTCAGGATGGAAACTGACCGTCTTGCCCTGACCTTGGTGACAAGCTGATGAAGACTGGTCAGGCGGTCCGGGGAAAGTTTCACTATCCCTGTCTCTGAGTTCATGACTGTCTCTAGGTGCAGGATCTGCGTGGAGGGGGACAGGTGACTCTTGGGAAAGTTTACAGAGAACCCCAGGGATTGGACACAACGGATGGTGAGGCGAAGGTTCGAGATCGCCTTGGACCGGGAGGCTGCCTGAACTAGGATGTCGTCCAGGCAGCATTGGAGTCTCACCGGCACCAAGCGCAGGTGAGCCGCCAATGCCGCCAGGACCTTGGTAAAGGTACGGGGAGCCGAGGCTAGACCGAAAGGAAGGGCCCGGTACTGGTAATGATTCTCCCCGTGCGAGAACCAAAGGTACTTGCGGTGGGACTGGAGAATAGGTATGTGAAGGTATTCTTCCGTAAGGTCCACCAAGGCCAGGAAATCCCCCCCCGCCGAATGCCCTGAAGAATAGATTTCAGGGAGGACATTTTGAAGCGTCGGTAAACGAGGAACCGGTTCAGACGCTTGAGGTCCAGGATCGCCCTCCAGCCCCCCGAGCTCTTTGGCACTACAAACAAGTTCGAATAATGACCCCCCCCCACGTTCTGCGGCCGGAACCTCCTCCACCGCCCGGATCTCGAGAAGATGTTTTATGGCGAGATCCAGGAGGCGACGGCGCTCCAGGTTTCTGGACGGGGGAAACGTTCTGAAGAACCTCGGGGGAGTGGAGAGGAACTCTAGCCTCAGGCCGAACCTGACAGTGGCCCTGACCCAGGCGTCTGTGGTTATCCTGTCCCACTGGTCCGCAAATAGTGCGAGACGGCCGCCGATGGGAGGGCTCGGATTCAAGTCACTTCCCCCTGCGGAAGGAGCGCCCCCCCCCCATGAAAGGGCCGTTTGGACTGGGACTGGAACCTATTGCGGTCCTGATAAGGAGGCCGCGAGTATTGTCTTTCCTGCCTGTACGGTTGATACCGTTGCTGTTGTTGGTTGTAATCAGGGGCCCTAAAGGAGGGTCTACGGTACGGATGGGAGTGGGATTCCTGCTTCTTCACGGTGGAAGGCATAACTTTCTTTTTATCTTTGTTTTCCACCAAGATGGGGTCCAGGGCCACCCCAAAAAGATTGGGTCCCGCATAGGGGGCTGCGTCCAAGTTCCATTTCGCCTTATTGTCCATCTGCCAGCTGCGGAGCCACAGGAGGCGATGGGAGGAAACAGAAGTGGCTAAGTCACTGGAGGCGAACTTAAGTGCGTCCAGGGTTGCGTCGGCTGAATACTTCGAAGCCGCTAGAATCTTGGTAATATTCTGATGTAAACAGTCGTCCTGGATCGGAATCCGATCCTGGAGCTGGCAGTCACATTACCGTGGTACGGTTAAAATACGATGCCGCGGCTGCCGCCCTGACCATCCACGCCGAAGCGTTGAAATTCTTGCGGAGGATCAATTCTGCCCGCTTATCCTCCGGCTTCATCTTGTCTGCGGCATCTCCAGAAACTACTGGAGATGAAGATACGAGAGCCGCTATGGGGGTGTCAATAGTAGGGAGCTGAAGTTCCTGAGCAAAGGCCTTCTCCACGTTATAGGAACGACGGTCGTTGCTGCCCGGAGTGGAAAAGTTTGAGGGGCGAGTCCACTGATTCTTCAGTACCTCCAGAAACAAGGGGGGAGCAGGAATCTCCTCCTTGTTTATAGCTGTATTGGAGAACATGGCCATGTCTGGGTCCCGAGGAGGTGGCACAGTGGGGTCCCCGGTTCCAATCTTGGTGGTCTTCCTAGCCTTGTGTAGCAAGGGCTTGAACATGGCCCGGGGCAGTAGACTCGATGAAGAAGGGGAGTCCGGAGGGACAGCATCCTCATCTTCTGAGAAGCCCAAGTCGTTACGATTGTCCTCCCCCCGGGTGGAAACCTCACTGACCAAAGAGGGGGAGGTGGCCCTGGATCTAGATGTGTGATAGGAAAAGGACCTGCTGCGGTGGGGTGTCCAATCTCTCTGAGCAATGCCACCAGAAATGGCCGCTGAGATGAGTCTCCTAATGTTTTCGGGGAGGTGTTCCAGATCCTCCTGGTACTGATCTGACCCATGGGGGCCTCGACCCCTGGATGACTGGAAGTGTCTGGAGGACCCCTTTAGAGGATCTGCAAACTCTGCCTCAACTGGTTCGAGAGACCCTGGTGGGGATGGAGAATCAGCCCCCCTGGGGCTCTGGCCCGACCTGGGAGAAGATATTGAGGGAGACGATGGGCTGAAAACCCTCTGAGGAGAGGGAGAAGGATCCCGGGTAGGCCTTACTGGAGACCTCGACCTGGATTTAGGCCTGCCTGCCATGGCCTGTTTTTCTGCCGTGGCAATGGCCCTCTGGCGCCTCTGCTCGTCTCTCTCTGTTGCCCTAGACGGCCTCTGCGCTGCCTGAGTCTTAGAGGAGGGAGGCCTGGCCCTTGCTTGGTCAGGGTGGGCCTCCCTTTCGTCTTGGGCCTGGGCAGGAGCGGCCTGCGCCGAGTCAGCATGTGCCATCATCGCCCCATTCACGTGCTTGTAGCCTTTATTCTCTTGCGTCTCCGTAGCCAGCAATCCGGAGGGCCTGCCACACTGAAACTCCGCTGCCTGAAAACCGCATGTAACGGCCTAGCCAGCCCTCCGACTCTCCAATTCTTTAATCTTCGGGCGGCCGTGTTCTGTTGTTCAAGGCTCCGCGGTCCGCCCCCGCCCCGGCTCGGGTATTCTGGCTATTTGCAGAGAGCGCACGGCTCCGGAATGGAGGCTGGCGCGAAGAGCACATGCTCGGAGCGATCGTGCAAAAGCCGCACGATTTAAAGGGAGACGTTGCAGGCGGTAATTTCGGGCTCCTGTGGCTGCAGCGGTTGCCCCAGCACGCCCGCAGACTCGGGAATATGTCCGGGACCCCAGGCCCGTGGAAAGGAAGAGAGGGCACCTCACGGGGCTCTCCCAGACTGCAAAGGACAGGCACGAAGCCTCCCTTTTGGGCGCAGCCTCCGGTTTGCAATTTAGAATAGCCAATTTAACAATTAAATTCCAATTTTTACCTTGTCTAGTGATTTTGTCGAAAATAGCCAACTTTTCCTGTCTAGAGAACCAAAAACACAGTGCTTGGACCAAAAGACTGAGAGGAAACTGGGAACCAATAGGAGAGACAGAAGTTTAAGAAGTTTCTCTCAGTCTAATGGACCAATCAGGCTGTGTTAAACCCTCGCGTGACCCCTCCCTCTACTCTACTGGAAAAAAGGGCAAGGAAGATCAAGAATAGGTAAGTATCAGTGAAGATGAATTGCATGAGTGTTGGTTGAAACATTTTGCCATTGTTCTGTCTTACACTGGTTTTGTCTTTTGTTTTTCCTGTTGTTGTTTCTAAATGTTTTAATGACTGTAATCCCCCCA
Organism: Natrix helvetica; assembly: GCF_964273705.1. Taxonomy (NCBI): domain Eukaryota; kingdom Metazoa; phylum Chordata; class Lepidosauria; order Squamata; family Natricidae; genus Natrix; species Natrix helvetica. The sequence continues at coordinate 197,591,491 of NC_138548.1, forward strand.
AAGTTGCTGGGAGTTGGGTGGCATAAAATGTTTAATTATTATGGTTGGTCACACAGTCGGCTAGCCTTGCAATTCCACAAGATTCATTGCCCATTCTACACATCATCTTCATCCACCCACCTTTTAACATAACTGCTTGCAGACTGGCATATTCAAGGCATCGTTGGTAATCATTGTTATTGGCTATGAAGTGAGCTTCCTGCCTGGTCTGTACAGAATAGGATATAAAATTAATCCTGTCTATGTTTTGGGAAGATGCTGAGAGACAGCAATGAGCTTTTGCCACATGCAGCAGCATTTGGGCCTGAATATTCAGAAAAATTACAAAGAACGGAGGAAATGATGTGACCTGAGAACTCAGACCTCACCATTCATTGGGAGTCGAAAAGGCTACTCTGTAATGAAAGAGTATGAATGCTGTATGGGTGCTACGATCGTGACCATGGACTCCTCAACATTCAACCAGCAGTGCCTAGACAGTTAGCTCATCCACCTGTTCTTCCTTCTGCATGGTCTCCCAGAACAGAATGTTAAAGTAATGCAGTTCAAGCAAATGACAATATTCACTTCTGACCAAAACAACAGCGGAACTGGGTCATGAAAACTCATGAGAGCTATCTGCAATAGCAGATACTATAGTCTATATACCTTCAAGAATCAAACATTTATTTTTGTTTTCCTTCAAGAGCCAAATAATATTGCAAGATCTTCAGAATCAAAGTATTCTGAAACACCCAGTTTCATACTCAAATAATTTCAGATTTGAAGAACTTTGTATCTCCCTTCTTCAACAATTTTAAAATCTTACTGAAGGTTTTTTAGGAGACCAAGAGATTCTAGGGAAAGTATCATTGATTCCTGAATTTGCCTTTATTTTTCTGGGTGTTCTGTTCAAATTTGTCTCTATTGTTGGAGACAAACAGAATTTGGAGATCTTGTGCAATGATGTCTCTAATCACAAGGCATTAGAGCCAGTGCTTAAGGCTATAAACCGGGAGATGGTGAGTTCTAATCCCTCCTTGGAGAGGTAACTAGCAGAGTGAACTTAGGCCAGTCGCTGTGTCAGGCCTAGGAAGATGGCAATGGCAAACCACTTCCCAAAAACCTTGCCAAGAAAAACTGCACAGAATACTTTGGACAGTCACCAACTAGTCAAAAGCTGACTCAAAAGTACAAAAATAAACAAAACAAGTTATTTATTGATATTTTATTTATCAAATGTAGGCACTGCCAGCCTCACTAACTAACTGTTACTAGTATTTTAGCTATTAGCTATTACTAGTTATCTGTTAACAAAGTGCTCATATTCCAAGGAAGTTGTGAATTTCTGCACAGGTTTCCCCCTCCCGCAAAAAGATGTTCAATTGTCCTTTAACTAGTTTAACCATGCCAAAACTCACTTTTATGAATTGCAACTGTGCAAAAAATATGCACATTCTTGTTGCAGGCCCTGTCAGTCTCCCCCATGTGTGAGTTATATAATCATGGTGCAATGTGATTGGTTACTGAATTATAATTTCTACCATTTCCCATCATCTCTATAAAGATGGAATAGTTGTTTACATGGGTTCAATTTTTAAAAAATCCCTTTAATTTAAGCTAGTGGGAGAAAGACATTTCCTGTACTAAACACAAAGCAAGTATAGCATAGTCTCAGAAAAAGCAGAGCATAATGCAGACGGTGTGCAGTGTGCTTCTCCACTAAGCTGTAAGAAAATATATGACACAAACAGTATTCTTATGATTTTGGTTCAGAATAAAATCCTTGAATCTTTACATCCGAACTGAGTGGGTTGGATTCCACCAGAATGAAATACTGGTTATTCTGTGTGTTCTGTCATAGGAAATAATGGGAATTTGAAATAATATGAAATAATTGCATTTGCAGCCGTAGAAGTAAGCCCAGGAAAGAAACAATAGATTCACTTCAGTTCAACTCATGAATGCTGTAACAAAAGCAAAAATACATTTTTTCATCTACATTGGTTTGAGGGTTTTATTTGTTCCCAAATGCACTTTCATTTTTAAACATATGTCTGCAAAATATTACAAAGCAATCTAGGTTTTTCACATAGAAATCTGAAACATCTTTAGCACAATAAACCTATTTGTAAAGAACATGCCGTCCATAGTTTTGAACTGTCTCCAAACTAATAGTGACACACATACACATAAGGATAACAGTATTACTTTACAACTAATAAACTTTAACCTCCATATAGCAAACAATTTAAAATCAGTATAGTAATACCATGTTTCCCTGAAAATACGACAAGTCCTGATAATAAGGCCATGCCACATTTTTCTAGTGGACAAAAATATAAGCCCTCCCCTGCAAATAAGCCCCCTGGACAACCCTCTACCTCCGGCCAGGCGGAGTGCCGCTCACCAACCTAGCAGTATCCAAAGGTGCCAAGCTGCAGGAACCCGGGGGGGAGGCAAAGGTGATTGCGTTGCTTGGCACCTTCGGGATACCGCTAGGTTGGTGAGCAGCGCTGTGCCCAGCTGAAGAGGGGGGTTGCTGGGCGACTGCTCTCTTGCAAGCAGGCTCCCAAAGAGCCAGGCATAGCCTCATGGGCAAATGGATTGCGACAGCACAACACAGCAGCCATGAAGCGACCACGCTCACGAGCCAGTTGCCGGCAGAGCGTACAACCATAGATCGTACGCCCAGAGCGGCCACTGCCGGAAGACTCGGTTTGGAAGCCGATGAAAAAACCACGCCGCCACGGCAGCAGCAGAGGTGCTCTTCCTCTGCAGAGAGAGCTGGGCCAGGGCATCGTGACGCTGGGAGGCGCGTGAGCAAGAGCAGAACAGTTGCTCGCATAACCCCCCTCTCCAGCCGTGCAGAGCGCCATTCACTGGCATTTCAAAGGCGCCACGCTGCAAGAGCCGGGCAACAGCAAATGCAGACGCTCACGCGGTTTGGCGATACCCCTAGGTCGGTGAATGGTACTGTGCACAGCTGGAAAGGGGGTTTGCCGGGTGGCTGCTCCTGAGTGTGGTTGCTTCATGGCTGCTGTGCTGCGCTGGTGTGACAGCGCAACACAGGTGTTCGCCCCTGAGGCTGTGCCCGGCAAGAGAGCAGCCGCCCGGCAATCCCAAAACAATAAGCCCTCCCCTGATAATAAGGCCCAAGCCATGTTTTGTGGGTAAAAAGAAAATAAGACCCTGTCTTATTTTCGGGAAAACATGGTACACATACCTTTATTTCTGTTGGTAAAGTATTGTGAACTCTCAGCATACCAGGAATCTGTCAAGTCCTACTGTTCCTCAGCCAAGGAAGTAAAGTATAGAATTGATTCCCAATTACTTTTAAAAAATCAAGAATAATTACTCTACAAAGGGTGTCTTCAGAACATAGTTGCTGCTTCAAAAGATGAAGATGAAGCCCTTAATTCCTGACCCACACCACAGAAATCTCAAACCCTTTTAATACAATACAGTTTAATATGAAGCACAATTTTGTTCCACTGAGGAAAGCTACATTATTCTGTAAATCACTCCAATAGTTCCAACTATAATGTGTCTATTCATTAAAAAAGCCAGATTTAAGATAGAAAGAGTAGACCAGCTCAACACTACTTAATTGACTAAAATCAAAAGTATAGCATATTGAATTGACATGTGTTTTACAGCAACTTATTTTACAGCAACTTATTAACTGAAGCCAGACAATCTGCAGTTTTCACTGACGTTGAAAATAGGGCTACTTTCTCTCAGACAATGGCAGAAAGAACGTTGGTCTTGCCTGAACGTGTCTTTTCGGGGGAAGAGAGGGAGTGGTCACGTGTGGGTATTCTCAAAGCCTGATTGGTCCAAAGACTGAGAGCAAACTTCTTAAATACTCCTGTCTTCCATTCCTGCCCAGTTTCCTCGAAGACGAATGACAGAACTGAAACAACACAACCCCGGGGGGGGAAAAAAACCGGCCCTCCCTTGGGCCCACACCATTGCAACAGGGCGGGTCGTAACCACTCCCTCTCTTCCCCTGAAAAGACACGTTCAGGCAAGACCAACGTTCTTTTTCCAGTGGAAGAGAGAGAGTGGTCACGTGTGGGACATACCCAAGCTTGGTCACAGGGAGGGAAAACAACAACACTACGGCCCGAGGGGAGAATCCGCCACTAACCTCTGCAGGACCCTCCGACCAAACGATGCCTCCACCGAAGCAAACAAATCCAGTCAGTAATGCAGATGAAGGGGGTCAGAGACGCCCAAGTAACTGCCCGACAAATGTCATCAAATGGAGCCCTAGTGGCCCATGCCGCCATGGTCGCGGCACTCCTAGTGGAATGGGCTGTTATCCCCGAGGGAACGGGGTGGAGCCGCTCGTCCTGGATCAGGATGCAATCCTGGAGTTGGCGAAGCCACATGACTGTAGTGCAGTTGAAGTATGATGACGCCACCGCAGACTTTATGGCCCAGGCAGTGGCATTGAAATTTTTCTGTAAGGTAAGCTCTGCACACTTATCCTCAGGTTTTAACTTATCCGCTGCGTTACCGGACACCACCGGGGAGGAAGAGACCAGAGTAGCCACCGGAGTGTCAATATTGGGCAAATGAATGGCCTGGGCAAAGGTCTGCTCCACATTGTAGAAGCAGCGGTCATTACTCCCTGGATTAGAGAAATTGGAGGGCCGGGCCCACTGGTTAGTGAGGACCTCCATAAACAAGGGAGGGGCTGATCACCCTGGAGGATAGATTGGCGTCCCTCAGGAGGCCCTTTTCAAGTGTCAGGCGGTCTACTGGAGCCACTGGGGCTCCGGGTGGACCAGAACCCCCTGGCACAGGGAGATTTTCTCCCGGGAAATTCTCCAGGGCTTGGTTACAGAAAAATCCATGAGATCCACGAATCAGTGACGCCACAGCCAGAATGGTGCTATTAGGATTACTTCTGCCCCCTCCTGTACTAGCCATCTGAGGACCCCTGGGATTAGTGGAAGAGAGGGAGAGGAGTAGAGTAGACCCTTGGGCCACTGGCAATGAAGGACATTGGTTCCCTCCGCCCCTGAGTTCGGAAGCGGGAAAAGAATCTGGGTAGCTGAAAGTTTGCCAGTGTTACAAACAAGTCCACTTCTAGACGGCCAAACCTTTGGCTTATCTGTCTGAACAGCTTGGGAAGCAGTTGCCACTCGTCATGGTCCACCCTAGCCCTGCCGAATCAGTCCGTTTGATGGTTTGCTTGTCCCAGGATGTGACCGAGAGATGTTTCTCCACCCAGATTCCCAGCTGATGTGCCTCGAGTGGGTTCCCCCTTGATGATTGACGTGTGCTTTTGCTGTGACATTTTCCATCAATATGAGCATGTGTCGGCCTATGACCCATGAATGGAAGTGGCGAAGTGCCAGATGGACAGCTCTCAGTTCTAGCCAGTTGATGTAGGCTAAATCTGTTCTTGTCCACTGTCCCTGTCCCACCTACATTGGAACCTCTGATTGTCTCGGAAGGAAGACAGGTCATACTGTCTATCTCCTCTTGCAGGGAAGTATCTCTGTTATCCTGACCTATGGGACGAAAAGTCTGACTACAATAATAAGGTATTGTCAGAACTTCTGGTCAAGGTAGGCAACACCTTGTACTTATCTTTATCATCTATTAGGATAGGTTTGAATTATTTGCCAAATAGTGACCTGCTGAGTAAGGAGATGCTGCTAAGCGCCACTTCAACTTGGCATCAGCCTGCCAATTACAAAGCCACAACAAATGTCTGGAGGTTACAGAGGAGGCTAGGACCCTGGATGCAAATTTTACTGCATTTAAGGTGGCGTCAGCAGAAAACTGTGTAGTTGCAAGCAGCTTGTTCAGATCCTGCTGTAACCTGACATTCTGAACAGGAACCCTTTCTTGCAATTGCTTAATCCAGAGCAGACTCCTGCAGTTAAAAAAGAAAGCTGAGGGTGCTGCCTCAACCTCCTAAGCCGCTGACTGGAAGG